>NC_092419.1:65625188-65977897 GCF_040894005.1 Engystomops pustulosus
CCCAAGTTCCGTTGACCTTTTTGAACCTGAAAATTGTGTTAGTTTCTCTATGAGATAGTAAAAGAAGGTTCAAATTGAACAGCTGCTGTCAACGCCCATTCTAAGCTAAGGCTTGGCAAGTACCAGCATGGGAGACTGGCTGGGAATCCCAAGTTCCGTTGACCTTTTTGAACCTGAAAATTGAGTTAGTTTCTCTATGAGATAGTAAAAGAAGGTTCAAATTGAACAGCTGCTGTCAACGGCCATTCTAAGCTGAATGTGCCTGCTCTCATCAGATCGCAGCAGCAATGCAGCTTAAGGCTTGGCAAGTACCAGCATGGGAGACTGGCTGGGAATCCCAAGTTCCGTTGACCTTTTTGAACCTGAAAATGTGTTAGTTTCTCTATGAGATAGTAAAAGAAGGTTCAAATTGAACAGCTGCTGTCAACGGCCATTCTAAGCTGAATGTGCATGCTCTTGTCAGATCGCAGCAGCGTTGCAGCTTAAGGCTTGGCAAGTACCAGCATGGGAGACTGCTTGGGAATCCCAAGTTCTGTTGACCTTTTTGAACCTGAAAATTGTGTTAGTTTCTCTATGAGATAGTAAAAGAAAGTAGAAATTAGGCAGCTGCTGTCAACGGCCATTCTAAGCTGAATGTGCCTGCTCTCGTCAGATCGCAGCAGCAATGCAGCTTAAGGCTTGGCAAGTACCAGCATGGGAGACTGGCTGGGAATCCCACGTTCTGTTGCCCTTTTTGAACCTGAAAATTGTTAGTTTCTCTGTCAAAGATGGTAAAAGAAGGTTCAAATTGAACAGCTGCTGTCAACGGCCATTCTAAGCTGAATGTGCCTGCTCTCGTCAGAACGCAGCAGCAATGCAGCTTAAGGCTTGGCAAGTACCAGCATGGGAGACTGGCTGGGAATCCCAAGTTCCATTGACTTTTTGAACCTGAAAATTGTGTTAGTTTCTCTATGAGATAGTAAAAGAAGGTTCAAATTGAACAGCTGCTGTCAACTGCCATTCTAAGCTGAATGTGCATGCTCTTGTCAGATCGCAGCAGCGTTGCAGCTTAAGGCTTGGCAAGTACCAGCATGGGAGTCTGGCTGGGAATCCCAAGTTCTCTTGACCTTTTTGAACCTGAAAATTGTGTTAGTTTCTCTATGAGATAGTAAAACAAAGTAGAAATTAGGCAGCTGCTGTCAACGGCCATTCTAAGCTGAATGTGCCTGCTCTCGTCAGATCGCAGCAGCAATGCAGCTTAAGGCTTGGCAAGTACCAGCATGGGAGACTGGCTGGGAATCCCAAGTTCCGTTGACCTTTTTGAACCTGAAAATTGTTAGTTTCTCTGTCAAAGATGGTAAAAGAAGGTTCAAATTGAACAGCTGCTGTCAACGGCCATTCTAAGCTGAATGTGCCTGCTCTCGTCAGATCGCAGCAGCAATGCAGCTTAAGGCTTGGCAAAAACCAGCATGGGAGACTGGCTGGGAATCCCAAGTTCTGTTGACCTTTTTGAACCTGAAAATTGTGTTAGTTTCTCTATGAGATAGTAAAAGAAGGTTCAAATTGAACAGCTGCTGTCAACGGCCATTCTAAGCTGAATGTGCCTGCTCTCGTCAGATCGCAGCAGCAATGCAGCTTAAGGCTTGGCAAGTACCAGCATGGGAGACTGGCTGGGAATCCCAAGTTCTGTTGACCTTTTTGAACCTGAAAATTGTGTTAGTTTCTCTATGAGATAGTAAAAGAAGGTTCAAACTGAACAGCTGCTGTCAACGGCCATTCTAAGCTGAATGTGCCTGCTCTCGTCAGATCGCAGCAGCAATGCAGCTTAAGGCTTGGCATGTACCAGCATGGGAGACTGGCTGGGAATCCTAAGTTCCGTTGACCTTTTTGAGCCTGAAAATTGTGTTAGTTTCTCTATGAGATAGTAAAAGAAGGTTCAAATTGAACAGCTGCTGTCAACAGCCATTCTAAGCTGAATGTGCCTGCTCTCGTCAGATCGCAGCAGCGTTGCAGCTTAAGGCTTGGCAAGTACCAGCATGGGAGACTGGCTGGGAATCCCAAGTTCTGTTGACCTTTTTGAACCTGAAAATTGTGTTAGTTTCTCTATGAGATAGTAAAAGAAGGTTCAAATTGAACAGCTGCTGTCAACGCCCATTCTAAGCTAAGGCTTGGCAAGTACCAGCATGGGAGACTGGCTGGGAATCCCAAGTTCCATTGACCTTTTTGAACCTGAAAATTGAGTTAGTTTCTCTATGAGATAGTAAAAGAAGGTTCAAATTGAACAGCTGCTGTCAACGGCCATTCTAAGCTGAATGTGCATGCTCTTGTCAGATCGCAGCAGCGTTGCAGCTTAAGGCTTGGCAAGTACCAGCATGGGAGACTGGCTGGGAATCCCAAGTTCCGTTGACCTTTTTGAACCTGAAAATGTGTTAGTTTCTCTATGAGATAGTAAAAGAAGGTTCAAATTGAACAGCTGCTGTCAACGGCCATTCTAAGCTGAATGTGCATGCTCTTGTCAGATCGCAGCAGCGTTGCAGCTTAAGGCTTGGCAAGTACCAGCATGGGAGACTGGCTGGGAATCCCAAGTTCTGTTGACCTTTTTGAACCTTAAAATTGTGTTAGTTTCTCTATGAGATAGTAAAAGAAAGTAGAAATTAGGCAGCTGCTGTCAACGGCCATTCTAAGCTGAATGTGCCTGCTCTCGTCAGATCGCAGCAGCAATGCAGCTTAAGGCTTGGCAAGTACCAGCATGGGAGACTGGCTGGGAATCCCACGTTCCATTGACCTTTTTGAACCTGAAAATTGTTAGTTTCTCTGTCAAAGATGGTAAAAGAAGGTTCAAATTGAACAGCTGCTGTCAACGGCCATATTAAGCTGAATGTGCCTGCTTTCGTCAGATCGCAGCAGCAATGCAGCTTAAGGTTTGGCAAGTACCAGCATGGGAGACTGGCTGGAAATCCCAAGTTCTGTTGACCTTTTTGAACCTGAAAATTGTGTTAGTTTCTCTATGAGATAGTAAAAGAAGGTTCAAATTGAACAGCTGCTGTCAACGGCCATTCTAAGCTGAATGTGCCTGCTCTCGTCAGATCGCAGCAGCAATGCAGCTTAAGGCTTGGCAAGTACCAGCATGGGAGACTGGCTGGGAATCCCAAGTTCTGTTGACCTTTTTGAACCTGAAAATTGTGTTAGTTTCTCTATGAGATAGTAAAAGAAGGTTCAAATTGAACAGCTGCTGTCAACGGCCCTTCTAAGCTGAATGTGTGTGCTCTTGTCAGATCGCAGCAGCGATGCAGCTTAAGGCTTGGCAAGTACCAGCATGGGAGACTGACTGGGAATCCCAAGTTCTGTTGACCTTTTTGAACCTGAAAATTGTGTTAGTTTCTCTATGAGATAGTAAAAGAAGGTTCAAATTGAACAGCTGCTGTCAATGGCCATTCTAAGCTGAATGTGCCTGCTCTCGTCAGATCGCAGCAGCAATGCAGCTTAAGGCTTGGCAAGTACCAGCATGGGAGACTGGCAGGGAATCCCAAGTTCCATTGACCTTTTTGAACCTGAAAATTGTGTTAGTTTCTCTATGAGATAGTAAAAGAAGGTTCAAATTGAACAGCTGCTGTCAACGGCCATTCTAAGCTGAATGTGCCTGCTCTCGTCAGATCGCAGCAGCAATGCAGCTTAAGGCTTGGCAAGTACCAGCATGGGAGACTGGCTGGGAATCCCAAGTTCTGTTGACCTTTTTGAACCTGAAAATTGTATTAGTTTCTCTATGAGATAGTAAAAGAAGGTTCAAATTGAACAGCTGCTGTCAACGGCCATTCTAAGCTGAATGTGCCTGCTCTCGTCAGATCGCAGCAGCAATGCAGCTTAAGGCTTGGCAAGTACCAGCATGGGAGACTGGCTGGGAATCCCAAGTTCCGTTGACCTTTTTGAACCTGAAAATTGTGTTAGTTTCTCTATGAGATAGTAAAAGAAGGTTCAAATTGAACAGCTGCTGTCAACGCCCATTCTAAGCTAAGGCTTGGCAAGTACCAGCATGGGAGACTGGCTGGGAATCCCAAGTTCCATTGACCTTTTTGAACCTGAAAATTGAGTTAGTTTCTCTATGAGATAGTAAAAGAAGGTTCAAATTGAACAGCTGCTGTCAACGGCCATTCTAAGCTGAATGTGCCTGCTCTCATCAGATCGCAGCAGCAATGCAGCTTAAGGCTTGGCAAGTACCAGCATGGGAGACTGGCTGGGAATCCCAAGTTCCGTTGACCTTTTTGAACCTGAAAATGTGTTAGTTTCTCTATGAGATAGTAAAAGAAGGTTCAAATTGAACAGCTGCTGTCAACGGCCATTCTAAGCTGAATGTGCATGCTCTTGTCAGATCGCAGCAGCGTTGCAGCTTAAGGCTTGGCAAGTACCAGCATGGGAGACTGCTTGGGAATCCCAAGTTCTGTTGACCTTTTTGAACCTGAAAATTGTGTTAGTTTCTCTATGAGATAGTAAAAGAAAGTAGAAATTAGGCAGCTGCTGTCAACGGCCATTCTAAGCTGAATGTGCCTGCTCTCGTCAGATCGCAGCAGCAATGCAGCTTAAGGCTTGGCAAGTACCAGCATGGGAGACTGGCTGGAAATCCCACGTTCTGTTGACCTTTTTGAACCTGAAAATTGTTAGTTTCTCTGTCAAAGATGGTAAAAGAAGGTTCAAATTGAACAGCTGCTGTCAACGGCCATTCTAAGCTGAATGTGCCTGCTCTCGTCAGAACGCAGCAGCAATGCAGCTTAAGGTTTGGCAAGTACCAGCATGGGAGACTGGCTGGGAATCCCAAGTTCTGTTGACCTTTTTGAACCTGAAAATTGTGTTAGTTTCTCTATGAGATAGTAAAAGAAGGTTCAAATTGAACAGCTGCTGTCAACGCCCATTCTAAGCTAAGGCTTGGCAAGTACCAGCATGGGAGACTGGCTGGGAATCCCAAGTTCCATTGACCTTTTTGAACCTGAAAATTGAGTTAGTTTCTCTATGAGATAGTAAAAGAAGATTCAAATTGAACAGCTGCTGTCAACGGCCATTCTAAGCTGAATGTGCATGCTCTTGTCAGATCGCAGCAGCGTTGCAGCTTAAGGCTTGGCAAGTACCAGCATGGGAGACTGGCTGGGAATCCCAAGTTCCGTTGACCTTTTTGAACCTGAAAATGTGTTAGTTTCTCTATGAGATAGTAAAAGAAGGTTCAAATTGAACAGCTGCTGTCAACGGCCATTCTAAGCTGAATGTGCATGCTCTTGTCAGATCGCAGCAGCGTTGCAGCTTAAGGCTTGGCAAGTACCAGCATGGGAGACTGGCTGGGAATCCCAAGTTCTGTTGACCTTTTTGAACCTGAAAATTGTGTTAGTTTCTCTATGAGATAGTAAAAGAAAGTAGAAATTAGGCAGCTGCTGTCAACGGCCATTCTAAGCTGAATGTGCCTGCTCTCGTCAGATCGCAGCGGCAATGCAGCTTAAGGCTTGGCAAGTACCAGCATGGGAGACTGGCTGGGAATCCCACGTTCCGTTGACCTTTTTGAACCTGAAAATTGTTAGTTTCTCTGTCAAAGATGGTAAAAGAAGGTTCAAATTGAACAGCTGCTGTCAACGGCCATATTAAGCTGAATGTGCCTGCTCTCGTCAGATCGCAGCAGCAATGCAGCTTAAGGTTTGGCAAGTACCAGCATGGGAGACTGGCTGGGAATCCCAAGTTCTGTTGACCTTTTTGAACCTGAAAATTGTGTTAGTTTCTCTATGAGATAGTAAAAGAAGGTTCAAATTGAACAGCTGCTGTCAACGGCCATTCTAAGCTGAATGTGCCTGCTCTCGTCAGATCGCAGCAGCAATGCAGCTTAAGGCTTGGCAAGTACCAGCATGGGAGACTGGCTGGGAATCCCAAGTTCTGTTGACCTTTTTGAACCTGAAAATTGTGTTAGTTTCTCTATGAGATAGTAAAAGAAGGTTCAAATTGAACAGCTGCTGTCAACGGCCCTTCTAAGCTGAATGTGTGTGCTCTTGTCAGATCGCAGCAGCAATGCAGCTTAAGGCTTGGCAAGTACCAGCATGGGAGACTGGCAGGGAATCCCAAGTTCCATTGACCTTTTTGAACCTGAAAATTGTGTTAGTTTCTCTATGAGATAGTAAAAGAAGGTTCAAATTGAACAGCTGCTGTCAACGGCCATTCTAAGCTGAATGTGCCTGCTCTCGTCAGATCGCAGCAGCAATGCAGCTTAAGGCTTGGCAAGTACCAGCATGGGAGACTGGCTGGGAATCCCAAGTTCTGTTGACCTTTTTGAACCTGAAAATTGTATTAGTTTCTCTATGAGATAGTAAAAGAAGGTTCAAATTGAACAGCTGCTGTCAACGGCCATTCTAAGCTGAATGTGCCTGCTCTCGTCAGATCGCAGCAGCAATGCAGCTTAAGGCTTGGCAAGTACCAGCATGGCAGACTGGCTGGGAATCCCAAGTTCCGTTGACCTTTTTGAACCTGAAAATTGTGTTAGTTTCTCTATGAGATAGTAAAAGAAGGTTCAAATTGAACAGCTGCTGTCAACGCCCATTCTAAGCTAAGGCTTGGCAAGTACCAGCATGGGAGACTGGCTGGGAATCCCAAGTTCCATTGACCTTTTTGAACCTGAAAATTGAGTTAGTTTCTCTATGAGATAGTAAAAGAAGGTTCAAATTGAACAGCTGCTGTCAACGGCCATTCTAAGCTGAATGTGCCTGCTCTCATCAGATCGCAGCAGCAATGCAGCTTAAGGCTTGGCAAGTACCAGCATGGGAGACTGGCTGGGAATCCCAAGTTCCGTTGACCTTTTTGAACCTGAAAATGTGTTAGTTTCTCTATGAGATAGTAAAAGAAGGTTCAAATTGAACAGCTGCTGTCAACGGCCATTCTAAGCTGAATGTGCATGCTCTTGTCAGATCGCAGCAGCGTTGCAGCTTAAGGCTTGGCAAGTACCAGCATGGGAGACTGCCTGGGAATCCCAAGTTCTGTTGACCTTTTTGAACCTGAAAATTGTGTTAGTTTCTCTATGAGATAGTAAAAGAAAGTAGAAATTAGGCAGCTGCTGTCAACGGCCATTCTAAGCTGAATGTGCCTGCTCTCGTCAGATCGCAGCAGCAATGCAGCTTAAGGCTTGGCAAGTACCAGCATGGGAGACTGGCTGGGAATCCCATGTTCTGTTGACCTTTTTGAACCTGAAAATTGTTAGTTTCTCTGTCAAAGATGGTAAAAGAAGGTTCAAATTGAACAGCTGCTGTCAACGGCCATTCTAAGCTGAATGTGCCTGCTCTCGTCAGATCGCAGCAGCAATGCAGCTTAAGGTTTGGCAAGTACCAGCATGGGAGACTGGCTGGGAATCCCAAGTTCCGTTGACCTTTTTGAACCTGAAAATTGTGTTAGTTTCTCTATGAGATAGTAAAAGAAGGTTCAAATTGAACAGCTGCTGTCAACGCCCATTCTAAGCTAAGGCTTGGCAAGTACCAGCATGGGAGACTGGCTGGGAATCCCAAGTTCCATTGACCTTTTTGAACCTGAAAATTGAGTTAGTTTCTCTATGAGATAGTAAAAGAAGGTTCAAATTGAACAGCTGCAGTCAACAGCCATTCTAAGCTGAATGTGCATGCTCTTGTCAGATCGCAGCAGCAATGCAGCTTAAGGCTTGGCAAGTACCAGCATGGGAGACTAGCTGGGAATCCCAAGTTCCATTGACCTTTTTGAACCTGAAAATTGTGTTAGTTTCTCTATGAGATAGTAAAAGAAGGTTCAAATTGAACAGCTGCTGTCAACAGCCATTCTAAGCTGAATGTGCATGCTCTGGTCAGATCGCAGCAGCAATGCAGCTTAAGGCTTTGCAAGTACCAGCATGGGAGACTGGCTGGGAATCCCAAGTTCTGTTGACATTTTTGAACCTGAAAATCGTGTTAGTTTCTCTATGAGATAGTAAAAGAAGGTTCAAATTGAACAACTGCTGTCAACGGCCATTCTACTAAGCTTAATGTGCCTGCTCTCGTCAGATCGCAGCAGCAATGCAGCTTAAGGCTTGGCAAGTACCAGCATGGGAGACTGGCTGGGAGTCCCAAGTTCCGTTGACCTTTTTGAACCTGAAAATTGTGTTAGTTTCTCTATGAGATAGTAAAAGAAGGTTCAAATTGAACAGCTGCTGTCAACGGCCATTCTAAGCTGAATGTGCCTGCTCTCGTCAGATCGCAGCAGCAATGCAGCTTAAGGCTTGGCAAGTACCAGCATGGGAGACTGGCTGGGAATCCTAAGTTCTGTTGACCTTTTTGAACCTGAAAATTGTGTTAGTTTCTCTATGAGGTAGTAAAATAAGGTTCAAATTGAACAGTTGCTGTCAACGGCCATTCTAAGCTGAATGTGCCTGCTCTCGTCAGATCGCAGCAGCAATGCAGCTTAAGGCTTGGCAAGTACCAGCATGGGAGACTAGCTGGGAATCCCAAGTTCCGTTGACCTTTTTGAACCTGAAAATTGTGTTAGTTTCTCTATGAGATAGTAAAAGAAGGTTCAAATTGAACAGCTGCTGTCAACAGCCATTCTAAGCTGAATGTGCATGCTCTGGTCAGATCGCAGCAGCAATGCAGCTTAAGGCTTTGCAAGTACCAGCATGGGAGACTGGCTGGGAATCCCAAGTTCTGTTGACATTTTTGAACCTGAAAATCGTGTTAGTTTCTCTATGAGATAGTAAAAGAAGGTTCAAATTGAACAACTGCTGTCAACGGCCATTCTACTAAGCTTAATGTGCCTGCTCTCGTCAGATCGCAGCAGCAATGCAGCTTAAGGCTTGGCAAGTACCAGCATGGGAGACTGGCTGGGAGTCCCAAGTTCCGTTGACCTTTTTGAACCTGAAAATTGTGTTAGTTTCTCTATGAGATAGTAAAAGAAGGTTCAAATTGAACAGCTGCTGTCAACGGCCATTCTAAGCTGAATGTGCCTGCTCTCGTCAGATCGCAGCAGCAATGCAGCTTAAGGCTTGGCAAGTACCAGCATGGGAGACTGGCTGGGAATCATAAGTTCCGTTGACCTTTTTTTAACCTGAAAATTGTGTTAGTTTCTCTATGAGATAGTAAAAGAAGGTTCAAATTGAACAGCTGCTGTCAACGGCCATTCTAAGCTGAATGCGCCTGCTCTCGTCAGATCGCAGCAGCAATGCAGCTTAAGGCTTGGCAAGTACCAGCATGGGAGACTGGCTGGGAATCCCAAGTTCCATTGACTTTTTGAACCTGAAAATTGTGTTAGTTTCTCTATGAGATAGTAAAAGAAGGTTCAAATTGAACAGCTGCTGTCAACTGCCATTCTAAGCTGAATGTGCATGCTCTTGTCAGATCGCAGCAGCGTTGCAGCTTAAGGCTTGGCAAGTACCAGCATGGGAGTCTGGCTGGGAATCCCAAGTTCTCTTGACCTTTTTGAACCTGAAAATTGTGTTAGTTTCTCTATGAGATAGTAAAACAAAGTAGAAATTAGGCAGCTGCTGTCAACGGCCATTCTAAGCTGAATGTGCCTGCTCTCGTCAGATCGCAGCAGCAATGCAGCTTAAGGCTTGGCAAGTACCAGCATGGGAGACTGGCTGGGAATCCCAAGTTCCGTTGACCTTTTTGAACCTGAAAATTGTTAGTTTCTCTGTCAAAGATGGTAAAAGAAGGTTCAAATTGAACAGCTGCTGTCAACGGCCATTCTAAGCTGAATGTGCCTGCTCTCGTCAGATCGCAGCAGCAATGCAGCTTAAGGCTTGGCAAAAACCAGCATGGGAGACTGGCTGGGAATCCCAAGTTCTGTTGACCTTTTTGAACCTGAAAATTGTGTTAGTTTCTCTATGAGATAGTAAAAGAAGGTTCAAATTGAACAGCTGCTGTCAACGGCCATTCTAAGCTGAATGTGCCTGCTCTCGTCAGATCGCAGCAGCAATGCAGCTTAAGGCTTGGCAAGTACCAGCATGGGAGACTGGCTGGGAATCCCAAGTTCTGTTGACCTTTTTGAACCTGAAAATTGTGTTAGTTTCTCTATGAGATAGTAAAAGAAGGTTCAAACTGAACAGCTGCTGTCAACGGCCATTCTAAGCTGAATGTGCCTGCTCTCGTCAGATCGCAGCAGCAATGCAGCTTAAGGCTTGGCATGTACCAGCATGGGAGACTGGCTGGGAATCCTAAGTTCCGTTGACCTTTTTGAGCCTGAAAATTGTGTTAGTTTCTCTATGAGATAGTAAAAGAAGGTTCAAATTGAACAGCTGCTGTCAACGGCCATTCTAAGCTGAATGTGCCTGCTCTCGTCAGATCGCAGCAGCGTTGCAGCTTAAGGCTTGGCAAGTACCAGCATGGGAGACTGGCTGGGAATCCCAAGTTCTGTTGACCTTTTTGAACCTGAAAATTGTGTTAGTTTCTCTATGAGATAGTAAAAGAAGGTTAAAATTGAACAGCTGCTGTCAACGCCCATTCTAAGCTAAGGCTTGGCAAGTACCAGCATGGGAGACTGGCTGGGAATCCCAAGTTCCATTGACCTTTTTGAACCTGAAAATTGAGTTAGTTTCTCTATGAGATAGTAAAAGAAGGTTCAAATTGAACAGCTGCTGTCAACGGCCATTCTAAGCTGAATGTGCATGCTCTTGTCAGATCGCAGCAGCGTTGCAGCTTAAGGCTTGGCAAGTACCAGCATGGGAGACTGGCTGGGAATCCCAAGTTCCGTTGACCTTTTTGAACCTGAAAATGTGTTAGTTTCTCTATGAGATAGTAAAAGAAGGTTCAAATTGAACAGCTGCTGTCAACGGCCATTCTAAGCTGAATGTGCATGCTCTTGTCAGATCGCAGCAGCGTTGCAGCTTAAGGCTTGGCAAGTACCAGCATGGGAGACTGGCTAGGAATCCCAAGTTCTGTTGACCTTTTTGAACCTGAAAATTGTGTTAGTTTCTCTATGAGATAGTAAAAGAAAGTAGAAATTAGGCAGCTGCTGTCAACGGCCATTCTAAGCTGAATGTGCCTGCTCTCGTCAGATCGCAGCAGCAATGCAGCTTAAGGCTTGGCAAGTACCAGCATGGGAGACTGGCTGGGAATCCCATGTTCCGTTGACCTTTTTGAACCTGAAAATTGTTAGTTTCTCTGTCAAAGATGGTAAAAGAAGGTTCAAATTGAACAGCTGCTGTCAACGGCCATATTAAGCTGAATGTGCCTGCTTTCGTCAGATCGCAGCAGCAATGCAGCTTAAGGTTTGGCAAGTACCAGCATGGGAGACTGGCTGGAAATCCCAAGTTCTGTTGACCTTTTTGAACCTGAAAATTGTGTTATTTTCTCTATGAGATAGTAAAAGAAGGTTCAAATTGAACAGCTGCTGTCAACGGCCATTCTAAGCTGAATGTGCCTGCTCTCGTCAGATCGCAGCAGCAATGCAGCTTAAGGCTTGGCAAGTACCAGCATGGGAGACTGGCTGGGAATCCCAAGTTCTGTTGACCTTTTTGAACCTGAAAATTGTGTTAGTTTCTCTATGAGATAGTAAAAGAAGGTTCAAATTGAACAGCTGCTGTCAACGGCCCTTCTAAGCTGAATGTGTGTGCTCTTGTCAGATCGCAGCAGCGATGCAGCTTAAGGCTTGGCAAGTACCAGCATGGGAGACTGACTGGGAATCCCAAGTTCTGTTGACCTTTTTGAACCTGAAAATTGTGTTAGTTTCTCTATGAGATAGTAAAAGAAGGTTCAAATTGAACAGCTGCTGTCAATGGCCATTCTAAGCTGAATGTGCCTGCTCTCGTCAGATCGCAGCAGCAATGCAGCTTAAGGCTTGGCAAGTACCAGCATGGGAGACTGGCAGGGAATCCCAAGTTCCATTGACCTTTTTGAACCTGAAAATTGTGTTAGTTTCTCTATGAGATAGTAAAAGAAGGTTCAAATTGAACAGCTGCTGTCAACGGCCATTCTAAGCTGAATGTGCCTGCTCTCGTCAGATCGCAGCAGCAATGCAGCTTAAGGCTTGGCAAGTACCAGCATGGGAGGCTGGCTGGGAATCCCAAGTTCTGTTGACCTTTTTGAACCTGAAAATTGTATTAGTTTCTCTATGAGATAGTAAAAGAAGGTTCAAATTGAACAGCTGCTGTCAACGGCCATTCTAAGCTGAATGTGCCTGCTCTCGTCAGATCGCAGCAGCAATGCAGCTTAAGGCTTGGCAAGTACCAGCATGGGAGACTGGCTGGGAATCCTAAGTTCCGTTGACCTTTTTGAACCTGAAAATTGTGTTAGTTTCTCTATGAGATAGTAAAAGAAGGTTCAAATTGAACAGCTGCTGTCAACGCCCATTCTAAGCTAAGGCTTGGCAAGTACCAGCATGGGAGACTGGCTGGGAATCCCAAGTTCCATTGCCCTTTTTGAACCTGAAAATTGAGTTAGTTTCTCTATGAGATAGTAAAAGAAGGTTCAAATTGAACAGCTGCTGTCAACGGCCATTCTAAGCTGAATGTGCCTGCTCTCATCAGATCGCAGCAGCAATGCAGCTTAAGGCTTGGCAAGTACCAGCATGGGAGACTGGCTGGGAATCCCAAGTTCCGTTGACCTTTTTGAACCTGAAAATGTGTTAGTTTCTCTATGAGATAGTAAAAGAAGGTTCAAATTGAACAGCTGCTGTCAACGGCCATTCTAAGCTGAATGTGCATGCTCTTGTCAGATCGCAGCAGCGTTGCAGCTTAAGGCTTGGCAAGTACCAGCATGGGAGACTGCTTGGGAATCCCAAGTTCTGTTGACCTTTTTGAACCTGAAAATTGTGTTAGTTTCTCTATGAGATAGTAAAAGAAAGTAGAAATTAGGCAGCTGCTGTCAACGGCCATTCTAAGCTGAATGTGCCTGCTCTCGTCAGATCGCAGCAGCAATGCAGCTTAAGGCTTGGCAAGTACCAGCATGGGAGACTGGCTGGGAATCCCACGTTCTGTTGCCCTTTTTGAACCTGAAAATTGTTAGTTTCTCTGTCAAAGATGGTAAAAGAAGGTTCAAATTGAACAGCTGCTGTCAACGGCCATTCTAAGCTGAATGTGCCTGCTCTCGTCAGAACGCAGCAGCAATGCAGCTTAAGGTTTGGCAAGTACCAGCATGGGAGACTGGCTGGGAATCCCAAGTTCTGTTGACCTTTTTGAACCTGAAAATTGTGTTAGTTTCTCTATGAGATAGTAAAAGAAGGTTCAAATTGAACAGCTGCTGTCAACGCCCATTCTAAGCTAAGGCTTGGCAAGTACCAGCATGGGAGACTGGCTGGGAATCCCAAGTTCCATTGACCTTTTTGAACCTGAAAATTGAGTTAGTTTCTCTATGAGATAGTAAAAGAAGGTTCAAATTGAACAGCTGCTGTCAACGGCCATTCTAAGCTGAATGTGCATGCTCTTGTCAGATCGCAGCAGCGTTGCAGCTTAAGGCTTGGCAAGTACCAGCATGAGAGACTGGCTGGGAATCCCAAGTTCTGTTGACCTTTTTGAACCTGAAAATTGTGTTAGTTTCTCTATGAGATAGTAAAAGAAAGTAGAAATTAGGCAGCTGCTGTCAACGGCCATTCTAAGCTGAATGTGCCTGCTCTCGTCAGATCGCAGCAGCAATGCAGCTTAAGGCTTGGCAAGTACCAGCATGGGAGACTGGCTGGGAATCCCACGTTCCGTAGACCTTTTTGAACCTGAAAATTGTTAGTTTCTCTGTCAAAGATGGTAAAAGAAGGTTCAAATTGAACAGCTGCTGTCAACGGCCATATTAAGCTGAATGTGCCTGCTCTCGTCAGATCGCAGCAGCAATGCAGCTTAAGGTTTGGCAAGTACCAGCATGGGAGACTGGCTGGGAATCCCAAGTTTTGTTGACCTTTTTGAACCTGAAAATTGTGTTAGTTTCTCTATGAGATAGTAAAAGAAGGTTCAAATTGAACAGCTGCTGTCAACGCCCATTCTAAGCTGAATGTGCCTGCTCTCGTCAGATCGCAGCAGCAATGCAGCTTAAGGCT
This sequence comes from Engystomops pustulosus, assembly GCF_040894005.1. Taxonomy (NCBI): domain Eukaryota; kingdom Metazoa; phylum Chordata; class Amphibia; order Anura; family Leptodactylidae; genus Engystomops; species Engystomops pustulosus. The sequence continues at coordinate 65,639,139 of NC_092419.1, forward strand.
TGGCAAGTACCAGCATGGGAGACTGGCTGGGAATCCCAAGTTCTGTTGACCTTTTTGAACCTGAAAATTGTGTTAGTTTCTCTATGAGATAGTAAAAGAAGGTTCAAATTGAACAGCTGCTGTCAACGGCCCTTCTAAGCTGAATGTGTGTGCTCTTGTCAGATCGCAGCAGCAATGCAGCTTAAGGCTTGGCAAGTACCAGCATGGGAGACTGGCAGGGAATCCCAAGTTCCATTGACCTTTTTGAACCTGAAAATTGTGTTAGTTTCTCTATGAGATAGTAAAAGAAGGTTCAAATTGAACAGCTGCTGTCAACGGCCATTCTAAGCTGAATGTGCCTGCTCTCGTCAGATCGCAGCAGCAATGCAGCTTAAGGCTTGGCAAGTACCAGCATGGGAGACTGGCTGGGAATCCCAAGTTCTGTTGACCTTTTTGAACCTGAAAATTGTATTAGTTTCTCTATGAGATAGTAAAAGAAGGTTCAAATTGAACAGCTGCTGTCAACGGCCATTCTAAGCTGAATGTGCCTGCTCTCGTCAGATCGCAGCAGCAATGCAGCTTAAGGCTTGGCAAGTACCAGCATGGGAGACTGGCTGGGAATCCCAAGTTCCGTTGACCTTTTTGAACCTGAAAATTGTGTTAGTTTCTCTATGAGATAGTAAAAGAAGGTTCAAATTGAACAGCTGCTGTCAACGCCCATTCTAAGCTAAGGCTTGGCAAGTACCAGCATGGGAGACTGGCTGGGAATCCCAAGTTCCATTGACCTTTTTGAACCTGAAAATTGAGTTAGTTTCTCTATGAGATAGTAAAAGAAGGTTCAAATTGAACAGCTGCTGTCAACGGCCATTCTAAGCTGAATGTGCCTGCTCTCATCAGATCGCAGCAGCAATGCAGCTTAAGGCTTGGCAAGTACCAGCATGGGAGACTGGCTGGGAATCCCAAGTTCCGTTGACCTTTTTGAACCTGAAAATGTGTTAGTTTCTCTATGAGATAGTAAAAGAAGGTTCAAATTGAACAGCTGCTGTCAACGGCCATTCTAAGCTGAATGTGCATGCTCTTGTCAGATCGCAGCAGCGTTGCAGCTTAAGGCTTGGCAAGTACCAGCATGGGAGACTGCCTGGGAATCCCAAGTTCTGTTGACCTTTTTGAACCTGAAAATTGTGTTAGTTTCTCTATGAGATAGTAAAAGAAAGTAGAAATTAGGCAGCTGCTGTCAACGGCCATTCTAAGCTGAATGTGCCTGCTCTCGTCAGATCGCAGCAGCAATGCAGCTTAAGGCTTGGCAAGTACCAGCATGGGAGACTGGCTGGGAATCCCATGTTCTGTTGACCTTTTTGAACCTGAAAATTGTTAGTTTCTCTGTCAAAGATGGTAAAAGAAGGTTCAAATTGAACAGCTGCTGTCAACGGCCATTCTAAGCTGAATGTGCCTGCTCTCGTCAGATCGCAGCAGCAATGCAGCTTAAGGTTTGGCAAGTACCAGCATGGGAGACTGGCTGGGAATCCCAAGTTCCGTTGACCTTTTTGAACCTGAAAATTGTGTTAGTTTCTCTATGAGATAGTAAAAGAAGGTTCAAATTGAACAGCTGCTGTCAACGCCCATTCTAAGCTAAGGCTTGGCAAGTACCAGCATGGGAGACTGGCTGGGAATCCCAAGTTCCATTGACCTTTTTGAACCTGAAAATTGAGTTAGTTTCTCTATGAGATAGTAAAAGAAGGTTCAAATTGAACAGCTGCTGTCAACGGCCATTCTAAGCTGAATGTGCATGCTCTTGTCAGATCGCAGCAGCAATGCAGCTTAAGGCTTGGCAAGTACCAGCATGGGAGACTAGCTGGGAATCCCAAGTTCCATTGACCTTTTTGAACCTGAAAATTGTGTTAGTTTCTCTATGAGATAGTAAAAGAAGGTTCAAATTGAACAGCTGCTGTCAACAGCCATTCTAAGCTGAATGTGCATGCTCTGGTCAGATCGCAGCAGCAATGCAGCTTAAGGCTTTGCAAGTACCAGCATGGGAGACTGGCTGGGAATCCCAAGTTCTGTTGACATTTTTGAACCTGAAAATCGTGTTAGTTTCTCTATGAGATAGTAAAAGAAGGTTCAAATTGAACAACTGCTGTCAACGGCCATTCTACTAAGCTTAATGTGCCTGCTCTCGTCAGATCGCAGAAGCAATGCAGCTTAAGGCTTGGCAAGTACCAGCATGGGAGACTGGCTGGGAGTCCCAAGTTCCGTTGACCTTTTTGAACCTGAAAATTGTGTTAGTTTCTCTATGAGATAGTAAAAGAAGGTTCAAATTGAACAGCTGCTGTCAACGGCCATTCTAAGCTGAATGTGCCTGCTCTCGTCAGATCGCAGCAGCAATGCAGCTTAAGGCTTGGCAAGTACCAGCATGGGAGACTGGCTGGGAATCCTAAGTTCTGTTGACCTTTTTGAACCTGAAAATTGTGTTAGTTTCTCTATGAGGTAGTAAAATAAGGTTCAAATTGAACAGTTGCTGTCAACGGCCATTCTAAGCTGAATGTGCCTGCTCTCGTCAGATCGCAGCAGCAATGCAGCTTAAGGCTTGGCAAGTACCAGCATGGGAGACTAGCTGGGAATCCCAAGTTCCGTTGACCTTTTTGAACCTGAAAATTGTGTTAGTTTCTCTATGAGATAGTAAAAGAAGGTTCAAATTGAACAGCTGCTGTCAACAGCCATTCTAAGCTGAATGTGCATGCTCTGGTCAGATCGCAGCAGCAATGCAGCTTAAGGCTTTGCAAGTACCAGCATGGGAGACTGGCTGGGAATCCCAAGTTCTGTTGACATTTTTGAACCTGAAAATCGTGTTAGTTTCTCTATGAGATAGTAAAAGAAGGTTCAAATTAAACAACTGCTGTCAACGGCCATTCTACTAAGCTTAATGTGCCTGCTCTCGTCAGATCGCAGCAGCAATGCAGCTTAAGGCTTGGCAAGTACCAGCATGGGAGACTGGCTGGGAGTCCCAAGTTCCGTTGACCTTTTTGAACCTGAAAATTGTGTTAGTTTCTCTATGAGATAGTAAAAGAAGGTTCAAATTGAACAGCTGCTGTCAACGGCCATTCTAAGCTGAATGTGCCTGCTCTCGTCAGATCGCAGCAGCAATGCAGCTTAAGGCTTGGCAAGTACCAGCATGGGAGACTGGCTGGGAATCATAAGTTCCGTTGACCTTTTTTTAACCTGAAAATTGTGTTAGTTTCTCTATGAGATAGTAAAAGAAGGTTCAAATTGAACAGCTGCTGTCAACGGCCATTCTAAGCTGAATGCGCCTGCTCTCGTCAGATCGCAGCAGCAATGCAGCTTAAGGCTTGGCAAGTACCAGCATGGGAGACTGGCTGGGAATCCCAAGTTCCATTGACTTTTTGAACCTGAAAATTGTGTTAGTTTCTCTATGAGATAGTAAAAGAAGGTTCAAATTGAACAGCTGCTGTCAACTGCCATTCTAAGCTGAATGTGCATGCTCTTGTCAGATCGCAGCAGCGTTGCAGCTTAAGGCTTGGCAAGTACCAGCATGGGAGTCTGGCTGGGAATCCCAAGTTCTCTTGACCTTTTTGAACCTGACAATTGTGTTAGTTTCTCTATGAGATAGTAAAACAAAGTAGAAATTAGGCAGCTGCTGTCAACGGCCATTCTCAGCTGAATGTGCCTGCTCTCGTCAGATCGCAGCAGCAATGCAGCTTAAGGCTTGGCAAAAACCAGCATGGGAGACTGGCTGGGAATCCCAAGTTCTGTTGACCTTTTTGAACCTGAAAATTGTGTTAGTTTCTCTATGAGATAGTAAAAGAAGGTTCAAATTGAACAGCTGCTGTCAACGGCCATTCTAAGCTGAATGTGCCTGCTCTCGTCAGATCGCAGCAGCAATGCAGCTTAAGGCTTGGCAAGTACCAGCATGGGAGACTGGCTGGGAATCCCAAGTTCTGTTGACCTTTTTGAACCTGAAAATTGTGTTAGTTTCTCTATGAGATAGTAAAAGAAGGTTCAAATTGAACAGCTGCTGTCAACGCCCATTCTAAGCTAAGGCTTGGCAAGTACCAGCATGGGAGACTGGCTGGGAATCCCAAGTTCCATTGACCTTTTTGAACCTGAAAATTGAGTTAGTTTCTCTATGAGATAGTAAAAGAAGGTTCAAATTGAACAGCTGCTGTCAACGGCCATTCTAAGCTGAATGTGCATGCTCTTGTCAGATCGCAGCAGCGTTGCAGCTTAAGGCTTGGCAAGTACCAGCATGGGAGACTGGCTGGGAATCCCAAGTTCCGTTGACCTTTTTGAACCTGAAAATGTGTTAGTTTCTCTATGAGATAGTAAAAGAAGGTTCAAATTGAACAGCTGCTGTCAACGGCCATTCTAAGCTGAATGTGCATGCTCTTGTCAGATCGCAGCAGCGTTGCAGCTTAAGGCTTGGCAAGTACCAGCATGGGAGACTGGCTGGGAATCCCAAGTTCTGTTGACCTTTTTGAACCTGAAAATTGTGTTAGTTTCTCTATGAGATAGTAAAAGAAAGTAGAAATTAGGCAGCTGCTGTCAACGGCCATTCTAAGCTGAATGTGCCTGCTCTCGTCAGATCGCAGCAGCAATGCAGCTTAAGGCTTGGCAAGTACCAGCATGGGAGACTGGCTGGGAATCCCACGTTCCGTTGACCTTTTTGAACCTGAAAATTGTTAGTTTCTCTGTCAAAGATGGTAAAAGAAGGTTCAAATTGAACAGCTGCTGTCAACGGCCATATTAAGCTGAATGTGCCTGCTCTCGTCAGACCGCAGCAGCAATGCAGCTTAAGGTTTGGCAAGTACCAGCATGGGAGACTGGCTGGGAATCCCAAGTTCTGTTGACCTTTTTGAACCTGAAAATTGTGTTAGTTTCTCTATGAGATAGTAAAAGAAGGTTCAAATTGAACAGCTGCTGTCAACGCCCATTCTAAGCTGAATGTGCCTGCTCTCGTCAGATCGCAGCAGCAATGCAGCTTAAGGCTTGGCAAGTACCAGCATGGGAGACTGGCTGGGAATCCCAAGTTCTGTTGACCTTTTTGAACCTGAAAATTGTGTTAGTTTCTCTATGAGATAGTAAAAGAAGGTTCAAATTGAACAGCTGCTGTCAACGGCCCTTCTAAGCTGAATGTGTGTGCTCTTGTCAGATCGCAGCAGCAATGCAGCTTAAGGCTTGGCAAGTACCAGCATGGGAGACTGGCAGGGAATCCCAAGTTCCATTGACCTTTTTGAACCTGAAAATTGTGTTAGTTTCTCTATGAGATAGTAAAAGAAGGTTCAAATTGAACAGCTGCTGTCAACGGCCATTCTAAGCTGAATGTGCCTGCTCTCGTCAGATCGCAGCAGCAATGCAGCTTAAGGCTTGGCAAGTACCAGCATGGGAGACTGGCTGGGAATCCCAAGTTCTGTTGACCTTTTTGAACCTGAAAATTGTATTAGTTTCTCTATGAGATAGTAAAAGAAGGTTCAAATTGAACAGCTGCTGTCAACGGCCATTCTAAGCTGAATGTGCCTGCTCTCGTCAGATCGCAGCAGCAATGCAGCTTAAGGCTTGGCAAGTACCAGCATGGGAGACTGGCTGGGAATCCCAAGTTCCGTTGACCTTTTTGAACCTGAAAATTGTGTTAGTTTCTCTATGAGATAGTAAAAGAAGGTTCAAATTGAACAGCTGCTGTCAACGCCCATTCTAAGCTAAGGCTTGGCAAGTACCAGCATGGGAGACTGGCTGGGAATCCCAAGTTCCGTTGACCTTTTTGAACCTGAAAATGTGTTAGTTTCTCTATGAGATAGTAAAAGAAGGTTCAAATTGAACAGCTTCTGTCAACGGCCATTCTAAGCTGAATGTGCATGCTCTTGTCAGATCGCAGCAGCGTTGCAGCTTAAGGCTTGGCAAGTACCAGCATGGGAGACTGCCTGGGAATCCCAAGTTCTGTTGACCTTTTTGAACCTGAAAATTGTGTTAGTTTCTCTATGAGATAGTAAAAGAAAGTAGAAATTAGGCAGCTGCTGTCAACGGCCATTCTAAGCTGAATGTGCCTGCTCTCGTCAGATCGCAGCAGCAATGCAGCTTAAGGCTTGGCAAGTACCAGCATGGGAGACTGGCTGGGAATCCCATGTTCTGTTGACCTTTTTGAACCTGAAAATTGTTAGTTTCTCTGTCAAAGATGGTAAAAGAAGGTTCAAATTGAACAGCTGCTGTCAACGGCCATTCTAAGCTGAATGTGCCTGCTCTCGTCAGATCGCAGCAGCAATGCAGCTTAAGGTTTGGCAAGTACCAGCATGGGAGACTGGCTGGGAATCCCAAGTTCCGTTGACCTTTTTGAACCTGAAAATTGTGTTAGTTTCTCTATGAGATAGTAAAAGAAGGTTCAAATTGAACAGCTGCTGTCAACGCCCATTCTAAGCTAAGGCTTGGCAAGTACCAGCATGGGAGACTGGCTGGGAATCCCAAGTTCCATTGACCTTTTTGAACCTGAAAATTGAGTTAGTTTCTCTATGAGATAGTAAAAGAAGGTTCAAATTGAACAGCTGCTGTCAACGGCCATTCTAAGCTGAATGTGCCTGCTCTCGTCAGAACGCAGCAGCAATGCAGCTTAAGGTTTGGCAAGTACCAGCATGGGAGACTGGCTGGGAATCCCAAGTTCTGTTGACCTTTTTGAACCTGAAAATTGTGTTAGTTTCTCTATGAGATAGTAAAAGAAGGTTCAAATTGAACAGCTGCTGTCAACGCCCATTCTAAGCTAAGGCTTGGCAAGTACCAGCATGGGAGACTGGCTGGGAATCCCAAGTTCCATTGACCTTTTTGAACCTGAAAATTGAGTTAGTTTCTCTATGAGATAGTAAAAGAAGGTTCAAATTGAACAGCTGCTGTCAACGGCCATTCTAAGCTGAATGTGCATGCTCTTGTCAGATCGCAGCAGCGTTGCAGCTTAAGGCTTGGAAAGTACCAGCATGGGAGACTGGCTGGGAATCCCAAGTTCCGTTGACCTTTTTGAACCTGAAAATGTGTTAGTTTCTCTATGAGATAGTAAAAGAAGGTTCAAATTGAACAGCTGCTGTCAACGGCCATTCTAAGCTGAATGTGCATGCTCTTGTCAGATCGCAGCAGCGTTGCAGCTTAAGGCTTGGCAAGTACCAGCATGAGAGACTGGCTGGGAATCCCAAGTTCTGTTGACCTTTTTGAACCTGAAAATTGTGTTAGTTTCTCTATGAGATAGTAAAAGAAAGTAGAAATTAGGCAGCTGCTGTCAACGGCCCTTCTAAGCTGAATGTGTGTGCTCTTGTCAGATCGCAGCAGTAATGCAGCTTAAGGCTTGGCAAGTACCAGCATGGGAGACTGGCAGGGAATCCCAAGTTCCATTGACCTTTTTGAACCTGAAAATTGTGTTAGTTTCTCTATGAGATAGTAAAAGAAGGTTCAAATTGAACAGCTGCTGTCAACGGCCATTCTAAGCTGAATGTGCCTGCTCTCGTCAGATCGCAGCAGCAATGCAGCTTAAGGCTTGGCAAGTACCAGCATGGGAGACTGGCTGGGAATCCCAAGTTCTGTTGACCTTTTTGAACCTGAAAATTGTGTTAGTTTCTCTATGAGATAGTAAAAGAAGGTTCAAATTGAACAGCTGCTGTCAACGGCCATTCTAAGCTGAATGTGCCTGCTCTCGTCAGATCGCAGCAGCAATGCAGCTTAAGGCTTGGCAAGTACCAGCATGGGAGACTGGCTGGGAATCATAAGTTCCGTTGACCTTTTTTTAACCTGAAAATTGTGTTAGTTTCTCTATGAGATAGTAAAAGAAGGTTCAAATTGAACAGCTGCTGTCAACGGCCATTCTAAGCTGAATGCGCCTGCTCTCGTCAGATCGCAGCAGCAATGCAGCTTAAGGCTTGGCAAGTACCAGCATGGGAGACTGGCTGGGAATCCCAAGTTCCATTGACTTTTTGAACCTGAAAATTGTGTTAGTTTCTCTATGAGATAGTAAAAGAAGGTTCAAATTGAACAGCTGCTGTCAACTGCCATTCTAAGCTGAATGTGCATGCTCTTGTCAGATCGCAGCAGCGTTGCAGCTTAAGGCTTGGCAAGTACCAGCATGGGAGTCTGGCTGGGAATCCCAAGTTCTCTTGACCTTTTTGAACCTGACAATTGTGTTAGTTTCTCTATGAGATAGTAAAACAAAGTAGAAATTAGGCAGCTGCTGTCAACGGCCATTCTAAGCTGAATGTGCCTGCTCTCGTCAGATCGCAGCAGCAATGCAGCTTAAGGCTTGGCAAGTACCAGCATGGGAGACTGGCTGGGAATCCCAAGTTCCGTTGACCTTTTTGAACCTGAAAATTGTTAGTTTCTCTGTCAAAGATGGTAAAAGAAGGTTCAAATTGAACAGCTGCTGTCAACGGCCATTCTCAGCTGAATGTGCCTGCTCTCGTCAGATCGCAGCAGCAATGCAGCTTAAGGCTTGGCAAAAACCAGCATGGGAGACTGGCTGGGAATCCCAAGTTCTGTTGACCTTTTTGAACCTGAAAATTGTGTTAGTTTCTCTATGAGATAGTAAAAGAAGGTTCAAATTGAACAGCTGCTGTCAACGGCCATTCTAAGCTGAATGTGCCTGCTCTCGTCAGATCGCAGCAGCAATGCAGCTTAAGGCTTGGCAAGTACCAGCATGGGAGACTGGCTGGGAATCCCAAGTTCTGTTGACCTTTTTGAACCTGAAAATTGTGTTAGTTTCTCTATGAGATAGTAAAAGAAGGTTCAAATTGAACAGCTGCTGTCAACGCCCATTCTAAGCTAAGGCTTGGCAAGTACCAGCATGGGAGACTGGCTGGGAATCCCAAGTTCCATTGACCTTTTTGAACCTGAAAATTGAGTTAGTTTCTCTATGAGATAGTAAAAGAAGGTTCAAATTGAACAGCTGCTGTCAACGGCCATTCTAAGCTGAATGTGCATGCTCTTGTCAGATCGCAGCAGCGTTGCAGCTTAAGGCTTGGCAAGTACCAGCATGGGAGACTGGCTGGGAATCCCAAGTTCCGTTGACCTTTTTGAACCTGAAAATGTGTTAGTTTCTCTATGAGATAGTAAAAGAAGGTTCAAATTGAACAGCTGCTGTCAACGGCCATTCTAAGCTGAATGTGCATGCTCTTGTCAGATCGCAGCAGCGTTGCAGCTTAAGGCTTGGCAAGTACCAGCATGGGAGACTGGCTGGGAATCCCAAGTTCTGTTGACCTTTTTGAACCTGAAAATTGTGTTAGTTTCTCTATGAGATAGTAAAAGAAAGTAGAAATTAGGCAGCTGCTGTCAACGGCCATTCTAAGCTGAATGTGCCTGCTCTCGTCAGATCGCAGCAGCAATGCAGCTTAAGGCTTGGCAAGTACCAGCATGGGAGACTGGCTGGGAATCCCACGTTCCGTTGACCTTTTTGAACCTGAAAATTGTTAGTTTCTCTGTCAAAGATGGTAAAAGAAGGTTCAAATTGAACAGCTGCTGTCAACGGCCATATTAAGCTGAATGTGCCTGCTCTCGTCAGATCGCAGCAGCAATGCAGCTTAAGGTTTGGCAAGTACCAGCATGGGAGACTGGCTGGGAATCCCAAGTTCTGTTGACCTTTTTGAACCTGAAAATTGTGTTAGTTTCTCTATGAGATAGTAAAAGAAGGTTCAAATTGAACAGCTGCTGTCAACGGCCATTCTAAGCTGAATGTGCCTGCTCTCGTCAGATCGCAGCAGCAATGCAGTTTAAGGCTTGGCAAGTACCAGCATGGGAGACTGGCTGGGAATCCCAAGTTCTGTTGACCTGTTTGAACCTGAAAATTGTGTTAGTTTCTCTATGAGATAGTAAAAGAAGGTTCAAATTGAACAGCTGCTGTCAACGGCCCTTCTAAGCTGAATGTGTGTGCTCTTGTCAGATCGCAGCAGCAATGCAGCTTAAGGCTTGGCAAGTACCAGCATGGGAGACTGGCAGGGAATCCCAAGTTCCATTGACCTTTTTGAACCTGAAAATTGTGTTAGTTTCTCTATGAGATAGTAAAAGAAGGTTCAAATTGAACAGCTGCTGTCAACGGCCATTCTAAGCTGAATGTGCCTGCTCTCGTCAGATCGCAGCAGCAATGCAGCTTAAGGCTTGGCAAGTACCAGCATGGGAGACTGGCTGGGAATCCCAAGTTCTGTTGACCTTTTTGAACCTGAAAATTGTATTAGTTTCTCTATGAGATAGTAAAAGAAGGTTCAAATTGAACAGCTGCTGTCAACGGCCATTCTAAGCTGAATGTGCCTGCTCTCGTCAGATCGCAGCAGCAATGCAGCTTAAGGCTTGGCAAGTACCAGCATGGCAGACTGGCTGGGAATCCCAAGTTCCGTTGACCTTTTTGAACCTGAAAATTGTGTTAGTTTCTCTATGAGATAGTAAAAGAAGGTTCAAATTGAACAGCTGCTGTCAACGCCCATTCTAAGCTAAGGCTTGGCAAGTACCAGCATGGGAGACTGGCTGGGAATCCCAAGTTCCATTGACCTTTTTGAACCTGAAAATTGAGTTAGTTTCTCTATGAGATAGTAAAAGAAGGTTCAAATTGAACAGCTGCTGTCAACGGCCATTCTAAGCTGAATGTGCCTGCTCTCATCAGATCGCAGCAGCAATGCAGCTTAAGGCTTGGCAAGTACCAGCATGGGAGACTGGCTGGGAATCCCAAGTTCCGTTGACCTTTTTGAACCTGAAAATGTGTTAGTTTCTCTATGAGATAGTAAAAGAAGGTTCAAATTGAACAGCTGCTGTCAACGGCCATTCTAAGCTGAATGTGCATGCTCTTGTCAGATCGCAGCAGCGTTGCAGCTTAAGGCTTGGCAAGTACCAGCATGGGAGACTGCCTGGGAATCCCAAGTTCTGTTGACCTTTTTGAACCTGAAAATTGTGTTAGTTTCTCTATGAGATAGTAAAAGAAAGTAGAAATTAGGCAGCTGCTGTCAACGGCCATTCTAAGCTGAATGTGCCTGCTCTCGTCAGATCGCAGCAGCAATGCAGCTTAAGGCTTGGCAAGTACCAGCATGGGAGACTGGCTGGGAATCCCATGTTCTGTTGACCTTTTTGAACCTGAAAATTGTTAGTTTCTCTGTCAAAGATGGTAAAAGAAGGTTCAAATTGAACAGCTGCTGTCAACGGCCATTCTAAGCTGAATGTGCCTGCTCTCGTCAGATCGCAGCAGCAATGCAGCTTAAGGTTTGGCAAGTACCAGCATGGGAGACTGGCTGGGAATCCCAAGTTCCGTTGACCTTTTTGAACCTGAAAATTGTGTTAGTTTCTCTATGAGATAGTAAAAGAAGGTTCAAATTGAACAGCTGCTGTCAACGCCCATTCTAAGCTAAGGCTTGGCAAGTACCAGCATGGGAGACTGGCTGGGAATCCCAAGTTCCATTGACCTTTTTGAACCTGAAAATTGAGTTAGTTTCTCTATGAGATAGTAAAAGAAGGTTCAAATTGAACAGCTGCTGTCAACAGCCATTCTAAGCTGAATGTGCATGCTCTTGTCAGATCGCAGCAGCAATGCAGCTTAAGGCTTGGCAAGTACCAGCATGGGAGACTAGCTGGGAATCCCAAGTTCCATTGACCTTTTTGAACCTGAAAATTGTGTTAGTTTCTCTATGAGATAGTAAAAGAAGGTTCAAATTGAACAGCTGCTGTCAACAGCCATTCTAAGCTGAATGTGCATGCTCTGGTCAGATCGCAGCAGCAATGCAGCTTAAGGCTTTGCAAGTACCAGCATGGGAGACTGGCTGGGAATCCCAAGTTCTGTTGACATTTTTGAACCTGAAAATCGTGTTAGTTTCTCTATGAGATAGTAAAAGAAGGTTCAAATTGAACAACTGCTGTCAACGGCCATTCTACTAAGCTTAATGTGCCTGCTCTCGTCAGATCGCAGCAGCAATGCAGCTTAAGGCTTGGCAAGTACCAGCATGGGAGACTGGCTGGGAGTCCCAAGTTCCGTTGACCTTTTTGAACCTGAAATTTGTGTTAGTTTCTCTATGAGATAGTAAAAGAAGGTTCAAATTGAACAGCTGCTGTCAACGGCCATTCTAAGCTGAATGTGCCTGCTCTCGTCAGATCGCAGCAGCAATGCAGCTTAAGGCTTGGCAAGTACCAGCATGGGAGACTGGCTGGGAATCCTAAGTTCTGTTGACCTTTTTGAACCTGAAAATTGTGTTAGTTTCTCTATGAGGTAGTAAAATAAGGTTCAAATTGAACAGTTGCTGTCAACGGCCATTCTAAGCTGAATGTGCCTGCTCTCGTCAGATCGCAGCAGCAATGCAGCTTAAGGCTTGGCAAGTACCAGCATGGGAGACTAGCTGGGAATCCCAAGTTCCGTTGACCTTTTTGAACCTGAAAATTGTGTTAGTTTCTCTATGAGATAGTAAAAGAAGGTTCAAATTGAACAGCTGCTGTCAACAGCCATTCTAAGCTGAATGTGCATGCTCTGGTCAGATCGCAGCAGCAATGCAGCTTAAGGCTTTGCAAGTACCAGCATGGGAGACTGGCTGGGAATCCCAAGTTCTGTTGACATTTTTGAACCTGAAAATCGTGTTAGTTTCTCTATGAGATAGTAAAAGAAGGTTCAAATTGAACAACTGCTGTCAACGGCCATTCTACTAAGCTTAATGTGCCTGCTCTCGTCAGATCGCAGCAGCAATGCAGCTTAAGGCTTGGCAAGTACCAGCATGGGAGACTGGCTGGGAGTCCCAAGTTCCGTTGACCTTTTTGAACCTGAAAATTGTGTTAGTTTCTCTATGAGATAGTAAAAGAAGGTTCAAATTGAACAGCTGCTGTCAACGGCCATTCTAAGCTGAATGTGCCTGCTCTCGTCAGATCGCAGCAGCAATGCAGCTTAAGGCTTGGCAAGTACCAGCATGGGAGACTGGCTGGGAATCATAAGTTCCGTTGACCTTTTTTTAACCTGAAAATTGTGTTAGTTTCTCTATGAGATAGTAAAAGAAGGTTCAAATTGAACAGCTGCTGTCAACGGCCATTCTAAGCTGAATGCGCCTGCTCTCGTCAGATCGCAGCAGCAATGCAGCTTAAGGCTTGGCAAGTACCAGCATGGGAGACTGGCTGGGAATCCCAAGTTCCATTGACTTTTTGAACCTGAAAATTGTGTTAGTTTCTCTATGAGATAGTAAAAGAAGGTTCAAATTGAACAGCTGCTGTCAACTGCCATTCTAAGCTGAATGTGCATGCTCTTGTCAGATCGCAGCAGCGTTGCAGCTTAAGGCTTGGCAAGTACCAGCATGGGAGTCTGGCTGGGAATCCCAAGTTCTCTTGACCTTTTTGAACCTGAAAATTGTGTTAGTTTCTCTATGAGATAGTAAAACAAAGTAGAAATTAGGCAGCTGCTGTCAACGGCCATTCTAAGCTGAATGTGCCTGCTCTCGTCAGATCGCAGCAGCAATGCAGCTTAAGGCTTGGCAAGTACCAGCATGGGAGACTGGCTGAAAATCCCAAGTTCCGTTGACCTTTTTGAACCTGAAAATTGTTAGTTTCTCTGTCAAAGATGGTAAAAGAAGGTTCAAATTGAACAGCTGCTGTCAACGGCCATTCTAAGCTGAATGTGCCTGCTCTCGTCAGATCGCAGCAGCAATGCAGCTTAAGGCTTGGCAAAAACCAGCATGGGAGACTGGCTGGGAATCCCAAGTTCTGTTGACCTTTTTGAACCTGAAAATTGTGTTAGTTTCTCTATGAGATAGTAAAAGAAGGTTCAAATTGAACAGCTGCTGTCAACGGCCATTCTAAGCTGAATGTGCCTGCTCTCGTCAGATCGCAGCAGCAATGCAGCTTAAGGCTTGGCAAGTACCAGCATGGGAGACTGGCTGGGAATCCCAAGTTCTGTTGACCTTTTTGAACCTGAAAATTGTGTTAGTTTCTCTATGAGATAGTAAAAGAAGGTTCAAACTGAACAGCTGCTGTCAACGGCCATTCTAAGCTGAATGTGCCTGCTCTCGTCAGATCGCAGCAGCAATGCAGCTTAAGGCTTGGCATGTACCAGCATGGGAGACTGGCTGGGAATCCTAAGTTCCGTTGACCTTTTTGAGCCTGAAAATTGTGTTAGTTTCTCTATGAGATAGTAAAAGAAGGTTCAAATTGAACAGCTGCTGTCAACGGCCATTCTAAGCTGAATGTGCCTGCTCTCGTCAGATCGCAGCAGCGTTGCAGCTTAAGGCTTGGCAAGTACCAGCATGGGAGACTGGCTGGGAATCCCAAGTTCTGTTGACCTTTTTGAACCTGAAAATTGTGTTAGTTTCTCTATGAGATAGTAAAAGAAGGTTAAAATTGAACAGCTGCTGTCAACGCCCATTCTAAGCTAAGGCTTGGCAAGTACCAGCATGGGAGACTGGCTGGGAATCCCAAGTTCCATTGACCTTTTTGAACCTGAAAATTGAGTTAGTTTCTCTATGAGATAGTAAAAGAAGGTTCAAATTGAACAGCTGCTGTCAACGGCCATTCTAAGCTGAATGTGCATGCTCTTGTCAGATCGCAGCAGCGTTGCAGCTTAAGGCTTGGCAAGTACCAGCATGGGAGACTGGCTGGGAATCCCAAGTTCCGTTGACCTTTTTGAACCTGAAAATGTGTTAGTTTCTCTATGAGATAGTAAAAGAAGGTTCAAATTGAACAGCTGCTGTCAACGGCCATTCTAAGCTGAATGTGCATGCTCTTGTCAGATCGCAGCAGCGTTGCAGCTTAAGGCTTGGCAAGTACCAGCATGGGAGACTGGCTGGGAATCCCAAGTTCCGTTGACCTTTTTGAACCTGAAAATGTGTTAGTTTCTCTATGAGATAGTAAAAGAAGGTTCAAATTGAACAGCTGCTGTCAACGGCCATTCTAAGCTGAATGTGCCTGCTCTCGTCAGATCGCAGCAGCAATGCAGCTTAAGGCTTGGCAAGTACCAGCATGGGAGACTGGCTGGGAATCCCACATTCCGTTGACCTTTTTGAACCTGAAAATTGTTAGTTTCTCTGTCAAAGATGGTAAAAGAAGGTTCAAATTAAACAGCTGCTGTCAACGGCCATATTAAGCTGAATGTGCCTGCTTTCGTCAGATCGCAGCAGCAATGCAGCTTAAGGTTTGGCAAGTACCAGCATGGGAGACTGGCTGGAAATCCCAAGTTCTGTTGACCTTTTTGAACCTGAAAATTGTGTTATTTTCTCTATGAGATAGTAATAGAAGGTTCAAATTGAACAGCTGCTGTCAACGGCCATTCTAAGCTGAATGTGCCTGCTCTCGTCAGATCGCAGCAGCAATGCAGCTTAAGGCTTGGCAAGTACCAGCATGGGAGACTGGCTGGGAATCCCAAGTTCTGTTGACCTTTTTGAACCTGAAAATTGTGTTAGTTTCTCTATGAGATAGTAAAAGAAAGTAGAAATTAGGCAGCTGCTGTCAACGGCCCTTCTAAGCTGAATGTGTGTGCTCTTGTCAGATCGCAGCAGCGATGCAGCTTAAGGCTTGGCAAGTACCAGCATGGGAGACTGACTGGGAATCCCAAGTTCTGTTGACCTTTTTGAACCTGAAAATTGTGTTAGTTTCTCTATGAGATAGTAAAAGAAGGTTCAAATTGAACAGCTGCTGTCAATGGCCATTCTAAGCTGAATGTGCCTGCTCTCGTCAGATCGCAGCAGCAATGCAGCTTAAGGCTTGGCAAGTACCAGCATGGGAGACTGGCAGGGAATCCCAAGTTCCATTGACCTTTTTGAACCTGAAAATTGTGTTAGTTTCTCTATGAGATAGTAAAAGAAGGTTCAAATTGAACAGCTGCTGTCAACGGCCATTCTAAGCTGAATGTGCCTGCTCTCGTCAGATCGCAGCAGCAATGCAGCTTAAGGCTTGGCAAGTACCAGCATGGGAGACTGGCTGGGAATCCCAAGTTCTGTTGACCTTTTTGAACCTGAAAATTGTATTAGTTTCTCTATGAGATAGTAAAAGAAGGTTCAAATTGAACAGCTGCTGTCAACGGCCATTCTAAGCTGAATGTGCCTGCTCTCGTCAGATCGCAGCAGCAATGCAGCTTAAGGCTTGGCAAGTACCAGCATGGGAGACTGGCTGGGAATCCCAAGTTCCGTTGACCTTTTTGAACCTGAAAATTGTGTTAGTTTCTCTATGAGATAGTAAAAGAAGGTTCAAATTGAACAGCTGCTGTCAACGCCCATTCTAAGCTAAGGCTTGGCAAGTACCAGCATGGGAGACTGGCTGGGAATCCCAAGTTCCATTGACCTTTTTGAACCTGAAAATTGAGTTAGTTTCTCTATGAGATAGTAAAAGAAGGTTCAAATTGAACAGCTGCTGTCAACGGCCATTCTAAGCTGAATGTGCCTGCTCTCATCAGATCGCAGCAGCAATGCAGCTTAAGGCTTGGCAAGTACCAGCATGGGAGACTGGCTGGGAATCCCAAGTTCCGTTGACCTTTTTGAACCTGAAAATGTGTTAGTTTCTCTATGAGATAGTAAAAGAAGGTTCAAATTGAACAGCTGCTGTCAACGGCCATTCTAAGCTGAATGTGCATGCTCTTGTCAGATCGCAGCAGCGTTGCAGCTTAAGGCTTGGCAAGTACCAGCATGGGAGACTGCTTGGGAATCCCAAGTTCTGTTGACCTTTTTGAACCTGAAAATTGTGTTAGTTTCTCTATGAGATAGTAAAAGAAAGTAGAAATTAGGCAGCTGCTGTCAACGGCCATTCTAAGCTGAATGTGCCTGCTCTCGTCAGATCGCAGCAGCAATGCAGCTTAAGGCTTGGCAAGTACCAGCATGGGAGACTGGCTGGGAATCCCACGTTCTGTTGCCCTTTTTGAACCTGAAAATTGTTAGTTTCTCTGTCAAAGATGGTAAAAGAAGGTTCAAATTGAACAGCTGCTGTCAACGGCCATTCTAAGCTGAATGTGCCTGCTCTCGTCAGAACGCAGCAGCAATGCAGCTTAAGGCTTGGCAAGTACCAGCATGGGAGACTGGCTGGGAATCCCAAGTTCCATTGACTTTTTGAACCTGAAAATTGTGTTAGTTTCTCTATGAGATAGTAAAAGAAGGTTCAAATTGAACAGCTGCTGTCAACTGCCATTCTAAGCTGAATGTGCATGCTCTTGTCAGATCGCAGCAGCGTTGCAGCTTAAGGCTTGGCAAGTACCAGCATGGGAGTCTGGCTGGGAATCCCAAGTTCTCTTGACCTTTTTGAACCTGAAAATTGTGTTAGTTTCTCTATGAGATAGTAAAACAAAGTAGAAATTAGGCAGCTGCTGTCAACGGCCATTCTAAGCTGAATGTGCCTGCTCTCGTCAGATCGCAGCAGCAATGCAGCTTAAGGCTTGGCAAGTACCAGCATGGGAGACTGGCTGGGAATCCCAAGTTCCGTTGACCTTTTTGAACCTGAAAATTGTTAGTTTCTCTGTCAAAGATGGTAAAAGAAGGTTCAAATTGAACAGCTGCTGTCAACGGCCATTCTAAGCTGAATGTGCCTGCTCTCGTCAGATCGCAGCAGCAATGCAGCTTAAGGCTTGGCAAAAACCAGCATGGGAGACTGGCTGGGAATCCCAAGTTCTGTTGACCTTTTTGAACCTGAAAATTGTGTTAGTTTCTCTATGAGATAGTAAAAGAAGGTTCAAATTGAACAGCTGCTGTCAACGGCCATTCTAAGCTGAATGTGCCTGCTCTCGTCAGATCGCAGCAGCAATGCAGCTTAAGGCTTGGCAAGTACCAGCATGGGAGACTGGCTGGGAATCCCAAGTTCTGTTGACCTTTTTGAACCTGAAAATTGTGTTAGTTTCTCTATGAGATAGTAAAAGAAGGTTCAAACTGAACAGCTGCTGTCAACGGCCATTCTAAGCTGAATGTGCCTGCTCTCGTCAGATCGCAGCAGCAATGCAGCTTAAGGCTTGGCATGTACCAGCATGGGAGACTGGCTGGGAATCCTAAGTTCCGTTGACCTTTTTGAGCCTGAAAATTGTGTTAGTTTCTCTATGAGATAGTAAAAGAAGGTTCAAATTGAACAGCTGCTGTCAACAGCCATTCTAAGCTGAATGTGCCTGCTCTCGTCAGATCGCAGCAGCGTTGCAGCTTAAGGCTTGGCAAGTACCAGCATGGGAGACTGGCTGGGAATCCCAAGTTCTGTTGACCTTTTTGAACCTGAAAATTGTGTTAGTTTCTCTATGAGATAGTAAAAGAAGGTTCAAATTGAACAGCTGCTGTCAACGCCCATTCTAAGCTAAGGCTTGGCAAGTACCAGCATGGGAGACTGGCTGGGAATCCCAAGTTCCATTGACCTTTTTGAACCTGAAAATTGAGTTAGTTTCTCTATGAGATAGTAAAAGAAGGTTCAAATTGAACAGCTGCTGTCAACGGCCATTCTAAGCTGAATGTGCATGCTCTTGTCAGATCGCAGCAGCGTTGCAGCTTAAGGCTTGGCAAGTACCAGCATGGGAGACTGGCTGGGAATCCCAAGTTCCGTTGACCTTTTTGAACCTGAAAATGTGTTAGTTTCTCTATGAGATAGTAAAAGAAGGTTCAAATTGAACAGCTGCTGTCAACGGCCATTCTAAGCTGAATGTGCATGCTCTTGTCAGATCGCAGCAGCGTTGCAGCTTAAGGCTTGGCAAGTACCAGCATGGGAGACTGGCTGGGAATCCCAAGTTCTGTTGACCTTTTTGAACCTGAAAATTGTGTTAGTTTCTCTATGAGATAGTAAAAGAAAGTAGAAATTAGGCAGCTGCTGTCAACGGCCATTCTAAGCTGAATGTGCCTGCTCTCGTCAGATCGCAGCAGCAATGCAGCTTAAGGCTTGGCAAGTACCAGCATGGGAGACTGGCTGGGAATCCCACGTTCCATTGACCTTTTTGAACCTGAAAATTGTTAGTTTCTCTGTCAAAGATGGTAAAAGAAGGTTCAAATTGAACAGCTGCTGTCAACGGCCATATTAAGCTGAATGTGCCTGCTTTCGTCAGATCGCAGCAGCAATGCAGCTTAAGGTTTGGCAAGTACCAGCATGGGAGACTGGCTGGAAAGTCCAAGTTCTGTTGACCTTTTTGAACCTGAAAATTGTGTTAGTTTCTCTATGAGATAGTAAAAGAAGGTTCAAATTGAACAGCTGCTGTCAACGGCCATTCTAAGCTGAATGTGCCTGCTCTCGTCAGATCGCAGCAGCAATGCAGCTTAAGGCTTGGCAAGTACCAGCATGGGAGACTGGCTGGGAATCCCAAGTTCTGTTGACCTTTTTGAACCTGAAAATTGTGTTAGTTTCTCTATGAGATAGTAAAAGAAGGTTCAAATTGAACAGCTGCTGTCAACGGCCCTTCTAAGCTGAATGTGTGTGCTCTTGTCAGATCGCAGCAGCGATGCAGCTTAAGGCTTGGCAAGTACCAGCATGGGAGACTGACTGGGAATCCCTAGTTCTGTTGACCTTTTTGAACCTGAAAATTGTGTTAGTTTCTCTATGAGATAGTAAAAGAAGGTTCAAATTGAACAGCTGCTGTCAATGGCCATTCTAAGCTGAATGTGCCTGCTCTCGTCAGATCGCAGCAGCAATGCAGCTTAAGGCTTGGCAAGTACCAGCATGGGAGACTGGCAGGGAATCCCAAGTTCCATTGACCTTTTTGAACCTGAAAATTGTGTTAGTTTCTCTATGAGATAGTAAAAGAAGGTTCAAATTGAACAGCTGCTGTCAACGGCCATTCTAAGCTGAATGTGCCTGCTCTCGTCAGATCGCAGCAGCAATGCAGCTTAAGGCTTGGCAAGTACCAGCATGGGAGACTGGCTGGGAATCCCAAGTTCTGTTGACCTTTTTGAACCTGAAAATTGTATTAGTTTCTCTATGAGATAGTAAAAGAAGGTTCAAATTGAACAGCTGCTGTCAACGGCCATTCTAAGCTGAATGTGCCTGCTCTCGTCAGATCGCAGCAGCAATGCAGCTTAAGGCTTGGCAAGTACCAGCATGGGAGACTGGCTGGGAATCCCAAGTTCCGTTGACCTTTTTGAACCTGAAAATTGTGTTAGTTTCTCTATGAGATAGTAAAAGAAGGTTCAAATTGAACAGCTGCTGTCAACGCCCATTCTAAGCTAAGGCTTGGCAAGTACCAGCATGGGAGACTGGCTGGGAATCCCAAGTTCCATTGACCTTTTTGAACCTGAAAATTGAGTTAGTTTCTCTATGAGATAGTAAAAGAAGGTTCAAATTGAACAGCTGCTGTCAACGGCCATTCTAAGCTGAATGTGCCTGCTCTCATCAGATCGCAGCAGCAATGCAGCTTAAGGCTTGGCAAGTACCAGCATGGGAGACTGGCTGGGAATCCCAAGTTCCGTTGACCTTTTTGAACCTGAAAATGTGTTAGTTTCTCTATGAGATAGTAAAAGAAGGTTCAAATTGAACAGCTGCTGTCAACGGCCATTCTAAGCTGAATGTGCATGCTCTTGTCAGATCGCAGCAGCGTTGCAGCTTAAGGCTTGGCAAGTACCAGCATGGGAGACTGCTTGGGAATCCCAAGTTCTGTTGACCTTTTTGAACCTGAAAATTGTGTTAGTTTCTCTATGAGATAGTAAAAGAAAGTAGAAATTAGGCAGCTGCTGTCAACGGCCATTCTAAGCTGAATGTGCCTGCTCTCGTCAGATCGCAGCAGCAATGCAGCTTAAGGCTTGGCAAGTACCAGCATGGGAGACTGGCTGGAAATCCCACGTTCTGTTGACCTTTTTGAACCTGAAAATTGTTAGTTTCTCTGTCAAAGATGGTAAAAGAAGGTTCAAATTGAACAGCTGCTGTCAACGGCCATTCTAAGCTGAATGTGCCTGCTCTCGTCAGAACGCAGCAGCAATGCAGCTTAAGGTTTGGCAAGTACCAGCATGGGAGACTGGCTGGGAATCCCAAGTTCTGTTGACCTTTTTGAACCTGAAAATTGTGTTAGTTTCTCTATGAGATAGTAAAAGAAGGTTCAAATTGAACAGCTGCTGTCAACGCCCATTCTAAGCTAAGGCTTGGCAAGTACCAGCATGGGAGACTGGCTGGGAATCCCAAGTTCCATTGACCTTTTTGAACCTGAAAATTGAGTTAGTTTCTCTATGAGATAGTAAAAGAAGGTTCAAATTGAACAGCTGCTGTCAACGGCCATTCTAAGCTGAATGTGCATGCTCTTGTCAGATCGCAGCAGCGTTGCAGCTTAAGGCTTGGCAAGTACCAGCATGGGAGACTGGCTGGGAATCCCAAGTTCCGTTGACCTTTTTGAACCTGAAAATGTGTTAGTTTCTCTATGAGATAGTAAAAGAAGGTTCAAATTGAACAGCTGCTGTCAACGGCCATTCTAAGCTGAATGTGCATGCTCTTGTCAGATCGCAGCAGCGTTGCAGCTTAAGGCTTGGCAAGTACCAGCATGGGAGACTGGCTGGGAATCCCAAGTTCTGTTGACCTTTTTGAACCTGAAAATTGTGTTAGTTTCTCTATGAGATAGTAAAAGAAAGTAGAAATTAGGCAGCTGCTGTCAACGGCCATTCTAAGCTGAATGTGCCTGCTCTCGTCAGATCGCAGCAGCAATGCAGCTTAAGGCTTGGCAAGTACCAGCATGGGAGACTGGCTGGGAATCCCACGTTCCGTTGACCTTTTTGAACCTGAAAATTGTTAGTTTCTCTGTCAAAGATGGTAAAAGAAGGATCAAATTGAACAGCTGCTGTCAACGGCCATATTAAGCTGAATGTGCCTGCTCTCGTCAGATCGCAGCAGCAATGCAGCTTAAGGTTTGGCAAGTACCAGCATGGGAGACTGGCTGGGAATCCCAAGTTCTGTTGACCTTTTTGAACCTGAAAATTGTGTTAGTTTCTCTATGAGATAGTAAAAGAAGGTTCAAATTGAACAGCTGCTGTCAACGGCCATTCTAAGCTGAATGTGCCTGCTCTCGTCAGATCGCAGCAGCAATGCAGCTTAAGGCTTGGCAAGTACCAGCATGGGAGACTGGCTGGGAATCCCAAGTTCTGTTGACCTTTTTGAACCTGAAAATTGTGTTAGTTTCTCTATGAGATAGTAAAAGAAGGTTCAAATTGAACAGCTGCTGTCAACGGCCCTTCTAAGCTGAATGTGTGTGCTCTTGTCAGATCGCAGCAGCAATGCAGCTTAAGGCTTGGCAAGTACCAGCATGGGAGACTGGCAGGGAATCCCAAGTTCCATTGACCTTTTTGAACCTGAAAATTGTGTTAGTTTCTCTATGAGATAGTAAAAGAAGGTTCAAATTGAACAGCTGCTGTCAACGGCCATTCTAAGCTGAATGTGCCTGCTCTCGTCAGATCGCAGCAGCAATGCAGCTTAAGGCTTGGCAAGTACCAGCATGGGAGACTGGCTGGGAATCCCAAGTTCTGTTGACCTTTTTGAACCTGAAAATTGTATTAGTTTCTCTATGAGATAGTAAAAGAAGGTTCAAATTGAACAGCTGCTGTCAACGGCCATTCTAAGCTGAATGTGCCTGCTCTCGTCAGATCGCAGCAGCAATGCAGCTTAAGGCTTGGCAAGTACCAGCATGGCAGACTGGCTGGGAATCCCAAGTTCCGTTGACCTTTTTGAACCTGAAAATTGTGTTAGTTTCTCTATGAGATAGTAAAAGAAGGTTCAAATTGAACAGCTGCTGTCAACGCCCATTCTAAGCTAAGGCTTGGCAAGTACCAGCATGGGAGACTGGCTGGGAATCCCAAGTTCCATTGACCTTTTTGAACCTGAAAATTGAGTTAGTTTCTCTATGAGATAGTAAAAGAAGGTTCAAATTGAACAGCTGCTGTCAACGGCCATTCTAAGCTGAATGTGCCTGCTCTCATCAGATCGCAGCAGCAATGCAGCTTAAGGCTTGGCAAGTACCAGCATGGGAGACTGGCTGGGAATCCCAAGTTCCGTTGACCTTTTTGAACCTGAAAATGTGTTAGTTTCTCTATGAGATAGTAAAAGAAGGTTCAAATTGAACAGCTGCTGTCAACGGCCATTCTAAGCTGAATGTGCATGCTCTTGTCAGATCGCAGCAGCGTTGCAGCTTAAGGCTTGGCAAGTACCAGCATGGGAGACTGCCTGGGAATCCCAAGTTCTGTTGACCTTTTTGAACCTGAAAATTGTGTTAGTTTCTCTATGAGATAGTAAAAGAAAGTAGAAATTAGGCAGCTGCTGTCAACGGCCATTCTAAGCTGAATGTGCCTGCTCTCGTCAGATCGCAGCAGCAATGCAGCTTAAGGCTTGGCAAGTACCAGCATGGGAGACTGGCTGGGAATCCCATGTTCTGTTGACCTTTTTGAACCTGAAAATTGTTAGTTTCTCTGTCAAAGATGGTAAAAGAAGGTTCAAATTGAACAGCTGCTGTCAACGGCCATTCTAAGCTGAATGTGCCTGCTCTCGTCAGATCGCAGCAGCAATGCAGCTTAAGGTTTGGCAAGTACCAGCATGGGAGACTGGCTGGGAATCCCAAGTTCCGTTGACCTTTTTGAACCTGAAAATTGTGTTAGTTTCTCTATGAGATAGTAAAAGAAGGTTCAAATTGAACAGCTGCTGTCAACGCCCATTCTAAGCTAAGGCTTGGCAAGTACCAGCATGGGAGACTGGCTGGGAATCCCAAGTTCCATTGACCTTTTTGAACCTGAAAATTGAGTTAGTTTCTCTATGAGATAGTAAAAGAAGGTTCAAATTGAACAGCTGCTGTCAACAGCCATTCTAAGCTGAATGTGCATGCTCTTGTCAGATCGCAGCAGCAATGCAGCTTAAGGCTTGGCAAGTACCAGCATGGGAGACTAGCTGGGAATCCCAAGTTCCATTGACCTTTTTGAACCTGAAAATTGTGTTAGTTTCTCTATGAGATAGTAAAAGAAGGTTCAAATTGAACAGCTGCTGTCAACAGCCATTCTAAGCTGAATGTGCATGCTCTGGTCAGATCGCAGCAGCAATGCAGCTTAAGGCTTTGCAAGTACCAGCATGGGAGACTGGCTGGGAATCCCAAGTTCTGTTGACATTTTTGAACCTGAAAATCGTGTTAGTTTCTCTATGAGATAGTAAAAGAAGGTTCAAATTGAACAACTGCTGTCAACGGCCATTCTACTAAGCTTAATGTGCCTGCTCTCGTCAGATCGCAGCAGCAATGCAGCTTAAGGCTTGGCAAGTACCAGCATGGGAGACTGGCTGGGAGTCCCAAGTTCCGTTGACCTTTTTGAACCTGAAAATTGTGTTAGTTTCTCTATGAGATAGTAAAAGAAGGTTCAAATTGAACAGCTGCTGTCAACGGCCATTCTAAGCTGAATGTGCCTGCTCTCGTCAGATCGCAGCAGCAATGCAGCTTAAGGCTTGGCAAGTACCAGCATGGGAGACTGGCTGGGAATCCTAAGTTCTGTTGACCTTTTTGAACCTGAAAATTGTGTTAGTTTCTCTATGAGGTAGTAAAATAAGGTTCAAATTGAACAGTTGCTGTCAACGGCCATTCTAAGCTGAATGTGCCTGCTCTCGTCAGATCGCAGCAGCAATGCAGCTTAAGGCTTGGCAAGTACCAGCATGGGAGACTAGCTGGGAATCCCAAGTTCCGTTGACCTTTTTGAACCTGAAAATTGTGTTAGTTTCTCTATGAGATAGTAAAAGAAGGTTCAAATTGAACAGCTGCTGTCAACAGCCATTCTAAGCTGAATGTGCATGCTCTGGTCAGATCGCAGCAGCAATGCAGCTTAAGGCTTTGCAAGTACCAGCATGGGAGACTGGCTGGGAATCCCAAGTTCTGTTGACATTTTTGAACCTGAAAATCGTGTTAGTTTCTCTATGAGATAGTAAAAGAAGGTTCAAATTGAACAACTGCTGTCAACGGCCATTCTACTAAGCTTAATGTGCCTGCTCTCGTCAGATCGCAGCAGCAATGCAGCTTAAGGCTTGGCAAGTACCAGCATGGGAGACTGGCTGGGAGTCCCAAGTTCCGTTGACCTTTTTGAACCTGAAAATTGTGTTAGTTTCTCTATGAGATAGTAAAAGAAGGTTCAAATTGAACAGCTGCTGTCAACGGCCATTCTAAGCTGAATGTGCCTGCTCTCGTCAGATCGCAGCAGCAATGCAGCTTAAGGCTTGGCAAGTACCAGCATGGGAGACTGGCTGGGAATCATAAGTTCCGTTGACCTTTTTTTAACCTGAAAATTGTGTTAGTTTCTCTATGAGATAGTAAAAGAAGGTTCAAATTGAACAGCTGCTGTCAACGGCCATTCTAAGCTGAATGCGCCTGCTCTCGTCAGATCGCAGCAGCAATGCAGCTTAAGGCTTGGCAAGTACCAGCATGGGAGACTGGCTGGGAATCCCAAGTTCCATTGACTTTTTGAACCTGAAAATTGTGTTAGTTTCTCTATGAGATAGTAAAAGAAGGTTCAAATTGAACAGCTGCTGTCAACTGCCATTCTAAGCTGAATGTGCATGCTCTTGTCAGATCGCAGCAGCGTTGCAGCTTAAGGCTTGGCAAGTACCAGCATGGGAGTCTGGCTGGGAATCCCAAGTTCTCTTGACCTTTTTGAACCTGAAAATTGTGTTAGTTTCTCTATGAGATAGTAAAACAAAGTAGAAATTAGGCAGCTGCTGTCAACGGCCATTCTAAGCTGAATGTGCCTGCTCTCGTCAGATCGCAGCAGCAATGCAGCTTAAGGCTTGGCAAGTACCAGCATGGGAGACTGGCTGGGAATCCCAAGTTCCGTTGACCTTTTTGAACCTGAAAATTGTTAGTTTCTCTGTCAAAGATGGTAAAAGAAGGTTCAAATTGAACAGCTGCTGTCAACGGCCATTCTAAGCTGAATGTGCCTGCTCTCGTCAGATCGCAGCAGCAATGCAGCTTAAGGCTTGGCAAAAACCAGCATGGGAGACTGGCTGGGAATCCCAAGTTCTGTTGACCTTTTTGAACCTGAACATTGTGTTAGTTTCTCTATGAGATAGTAAAAGAAGGTTCAAATTGAACAGCTGCTGTCAACGGCCATTCTAAGCTGAATGTGCCTGCTCTCGTCAGATCGCAGCAGCAATGCAGCTTAAGGCTTGGCAAGTACCAGCATGGGAGACTGGCTGGGAATCCCAAGTTCTGTTGACCTTTTTGAACCTGAAAATTGTGTTAGTTTCTCTATGAGATAGTAAAAGAAGGTTCAAACTGAACAGCTGCTGTCAACGGCCATTCTAAGCTGAATGTGCCTGCTCTCGTCAGATCGCAGCAGCAATGCAGCTTAAGGCTTGGCATGTACCAGCATGGGAGACTGGCTGGGAATCCTAAGTTCCGTTGACCTTTTTGAGCCTGAAAATTGTGTTAGTTTCTCTATGAGATAGTAAAAGAAGGTTCAAATTGAACAGCTGCTGTCAACGGCCATTCTAAGCTGAATGTGCCTGCTCTCGTCAGATCGCAGCAGCGTTGCAGCTTAAGGCTTGGCAAGTACCAGCATGGGAGACTGGCTGGGAATCCCAAGTTCTGTTGACCTTTTTGAACCTGAAAATTGTGTTAGTTTCTCTATGAGATAGTAAAAGAAGGTTAAAATTGAACAGCTGCTGTCAACGCCCATTCTAAGCTAAGGCTTGGCAAGTACCAGCATGGGAGACTGGCTGGGAATCCCAAGTTCGATTGACCTTTTTGAACCTGAAAATTGAGTTAGTTTCTCTATGAGATAGTAAAAGAAGGTTCAAATTGAACAGCTGCTGTCAACGGCCATTCTAAGCTGAATGTGCATGCTCTTGTCAGATCGCAGCAGCGTTGCAGCTTAAGGCTTGGCAAGTACCAGCATGGGAGACTGGCTGGGAATCCCAAGTTCCGTTGACCTTTTTGAACCTGAAAATGTGTTAGTTTCTCTATGAGATAGTAAAAGAAGGTTCAAATTGAACAGCTGCTGTCAACGGCCATTCTAAGCTGAATGTGCATGCTCTTGTCAGATCGCAGCAGCGTTGCAGCTTAAGGCTTGGCAAGTACCAGCATGGGAGACTGGCTGGGAATCCCAAGTTCCGTTGACCTTTTTGAACCTGAAAATGTGTTAGTTTCTCTATGAGATAGTAAAAGAAGGTTCAAATTGAACAGCTGCTGTCAACGGCCATTCTAAGCTGAATGTGCCTGCTCTCGTCAGATCGCAGCAGCAATGCAGCTTAAGGCTTGGCAAGTACCAGCATGGGAGACTGGCTGGGAATCCCACGTTCCGTTGACCTTTTTGAACCTGAAAATTGTTAGTTTCTCTGTCAAAGATGGTAAAAGAAGGTTCAAATTGAACAGCTGCTGTCAACGGCCATATTAAGCTGAATGTGCCTGCTTTCGCCAGATCGCAGCAGCAATGCAGCTTAAGGTTTGGCAAGTACCAGCATGGGAGACTGGCTGGAAATCCCAAGTTCTGTTGACCTTTTTGAACCTGAAAATTGTGTTATTTTCTCTATGAGATAGTAAAAGAAGGTTCAAATTGAACAGCTGCTGTCAACGGCCATTCTAAGCTGAATGTGCCTGCTCTCGTCAGATCGCAGCAGCAATGCAGCTTAAGGCTTGGCAAGTACCAGCATGGGAGACTGGCTGGGAATCCCAAGTTCTGTTGACCTTTTTGAACCTGAAAATTGTGTTAGTTTCTCTATGAGATAGTAAAAGAAGGTTCAAATTGAACAGCTGCTGTCAACGGCCCTTCTAAGCTGAATGTGTGTGCTCTTGTCAGATCGCAGCAGCGATGCAGCTTAAGGCTTGGCAAGTACCAGCATGGGAGACTGACTGGGAATCCCAAGTTCTGTTGACCTTTTTGAACCTGAAAATTGTGTTAGTTTCTCTATGAGATAGTAAAAGAAGGTTCAAATTGAACAGCTGCTGTCAATGGCCATTCTAAGCTGAATGTGCCTGCTCTCGTCAGATCGCAGCAGCAATGCAGCTTAAGGCTTGGCAAGTACCAGCATGGGAGACTGGCAGGGAATCCCAAGTTCCATTGACCTTTTTGAACCTGAAAATTGTGTTAGTTTCTCTATGAGATAGTAAAAGAAGGTTCAAATTGAACAGCTGCTGTCAACAGCCATTCTAAGCTGAATGTGCATGCTCTGGTCAGATCGCAGCAGCAATGCAGCTTAAGGCTTTGCAAGTACCAGCATGGGAGACTGGCTGGGAATCCCAAGTTCTGTTGACATTTTTGAACCTGAAAATCGTGTTAGTTTCTCTATGAGATAGTAAAAGAAGGTTCAAATTGAACAACTGCTGTCAACGGCCATTCTACTAAGCTTAATGTGCCTGCTCTCGTCAGATCGCAGCAGCAATGCAGCTTAAGGCTTGGCAAGTACCAGCATGGGAGACTGGCTGGGAGTCCCAAGTTCCGTTGACCTTTTTGAACCTGAAAATTGTGTTAGTTTCTCTATGAGATAGTAAAAGAAGGTTCAAATTGAACAGCTGCTGTCAACGGCCATTCTAAGCTGAATGTGCCTGCTCTCGTCAGATCGCAGCAGCAATGCAGCTTAAGGCTTGGCAAGTACCAGCATGGGAGACTGGCTGGGAATCATAAGTTCCGTTGACCTTTTTTTAACCTGAAAATTGTGTTAGTTTCTCTATGAGATAGTAAAAGAAGGTTCAAATTGAACAGCTGCTGTCAACGGCCATTCTAAGCTGAATGCGCCTGCTCTCGTCAGATCGCAGCAGCAATGCAGCTTAAGGCTTGGCAAGTACCAGCATGGGAGACTGGCTGGGAATCCCAAGTTCCATTGACTTTTTGAACCTGAAAATTGTGTTAGTTTCTCTATGAGATAGTAAAAGAAGGTTCAAATTGAACAGCTGCTGTCAACTGCCATTCTAAGCTGAATGTGCATGCTCTTGTCAGATCGCAGCAGCGTTGCAGCTTAAGGCTTGGCAAGTACCAGCATGGGAGTCTGGCTGGGAATCCCAAGTTCTCTTGACCTTTTTGAACCTGAAAATTGTGTTAGTTTCTCTATGAGATAGTAAAACAAAGTAGAAATTAGGCAGCTGCTGTCAACGGCCATTCTAAGCTGAATGTGCCTGCTCTCGTCAGATCGCAGCAGCAATGCAGCTTAAGGCTTGGCAAGTACCAGCATGGGAGACTGGCTGGGAATCCCAAGTTCCGTTGACCTTTTTGAACCTGAAAATTGTTAGTTTCTCTGTCAAAGATGGTAAAAGAAGGTTCAAATTGAACAGCTGCTGTCAACGGCCATTCTAAGCTGAATGTGCCTGCTCTCGTCAGATCGCAGCAGCAATGCAGCTTAAGGCTTGGCAAAAACCAGCATGGGAGACTGGCTGGGAATCCCAAGTTCTGTTGACCTTTTTGAACCTGAACATTGTGTTAGTTTCTCTATGAGATAGTAAAAGAAGGTTCAAATTGAACAGCTGCTGTCAACGGCCATTCTAAGCTGAATGTGCCTGCTCTCGTCAGATCGCAGCAGCAATGCAGCTTAAGGCTTGGCAAGTACCAGCATGGGAGACTGGCTGGGAATCCCAAGTTCTGTTGACCTTTTTGAACCTGAAAATTGTGTTAGTTTCTCTATGAGATAGTAAAAGAAGGTTCAAACTGAACAGCTGCTGTCAACAGCCATTCTAAGCTGAATGTGCCTGCTCTCGTCAGATCGCAGCAGCAATGCAGCTTAAGGCTTGGCATGTACCAGCATGGGAGACTGGCTGGGAATCCTAAGTTCCGTTGACCTTTTTGAGCCTGAAAATTGTGTTAGTTTCTCTATGAGATAGTAAAAGAAGGTTCAAATTGAACAGCTGCTGTCAACGGCCATTCTAAGCTGAATGTGCCTGCTCTCGTCAGATCGCAGCAGCGTTGCAGCTTAAGGCTTGGCAAGTACCAGCATGGGAGACTGGCTGGGAATCCCAAGTTCTGTTGACCTTTTTGAACCTGAAAATTGTGTTAGTTTCTCTATGAGATAGTAAAAGAAGGTTAAAATTGAACAGCTGCTGTCAACGCCCATTCTAAGCTAAGGCTTGGCAAGTACCAGCATGGGAGACTGGCTGGGAATCCCAAGTTCCATTGACCTTTTTGAACCTGAAAATTGAGTTAGTTTCTCTATGAGATAGTAAAAGAAGGTTCAAATTGAACAGCTGCTGTCAACGGCCATTCTAAGCTGAATGTGCATGCTCTTGTCAGATCGCAGCAGCGTTGCAGCTTAAGGCTTGGCAAGTACCAGCATGGGAGACTGGCTGGGAATCCCAA
The DNA here is from genome assembly GCF_040894005.1 of Engystomops pustulosus. Lineage (NCBI taxonomy): Eukaryota > Metazoa > Chordata > Amphibia > Anura > Leptodactylidae > Engystomops > Engystomops pustulosus. The sequence continues at coordinate 65,669,234 of NC_092419.1, forward strand.
GTTCCGTTGACCTTTTTGAACCTGAAAATGTGTTAGTTTCTCTATGAGATAGTAAAAGAAGGTTCAAATTGAACAGCTGCTGTCAACGGCCATTCTAAGCTGAATGTGCATGCTCTTGTCAGATCGCAGCAGCGTTGCAGCTTAAGGCTTGGCAAGTACCAGCATGGGAGACTGGCTGGGAATCCCAAGTTCCGTTGACCTTTTTGAACCTGAAAATGTGTTAGTTTCTCTATGAGATAGTAAAAGAAGGTTCAAATTGAACAGCTGCTGTCAACGGCCATTCTAAGCTGAATGTGCCTGCTCTCGTCAGATCGCAGCAGCAATGCAGCTTAAGGCTTGGCAAGTACCAGCATGGGAGACTGGCTGGGAATCCCACGTTCCGTTGACCTTTTTGAACCTGAAAATTGTTAGTTTCTCTGTCAAAGATGGTAAAAGAAGGTTCAAATTGAACAGCTGCTGTCAACGGCCATATTAAGCTGAATGTGCCTGCTTTCGTCAGATCGCAGCAGCAATGCAGCTTAAGGTTTGGCAAGTACCAGCATGGGAGACTGGCTGGAAATCCCAAGTTCTGTTGACCTTTTTGAACCTGAAAATTGTGTTATTTTCTCTATGAGATAGTAAAAGAAGGTTCAAATTGAACAGCTGCTGTCAACGGCCATTCTAAGCTGAATGTGCCTGCTCTCGTCAGATCGCAGCAGCAATGCAGCTTAAGGCTTGGCAAGTACCAGCATGGGAGACTGGCTGGGAATCCCAAGTTCTGTTGACCTTTTTGAACCTGAAAATTGTGTTAGTTTCTCTATGAGATAGTAAAAGAAGGTTCAAATTGAACAGCTGCTGTCAACGGCCCTTCTAAGCTGAATGTGTGTGCTCTTGTCAGATCGCAGCAGCGATGCAGCTTAAGGCTTGGCAAGTACCAGCATGGGAGACTGACTGGGAATCCCAAGTTCTGTTGACCTTTTTGAACCTGAAAATTGTGTTAGTTTCTCTATGAGATAGTAAAAGAAGGTTCAAATTGAACAGCTGCTGTCAATGGCCATTCTAAGCTGAATGTGCCTGCTCTCGTCAGATCGCAGCAGCAATGCAGCTTAAGGCTTGGCAAGTACCAGCATGGGAGACTGGCAGGGAATCCCAAGTTCCATTGACCTTTTTGAACCTGAAAATTGTGTTAGTTTCTCTATGAGATAGTAAAAGAAGGTTCAAATTGAACAGCTGCTGTCAACGGCCATTCTAAGCTGAATGTGCCTGCTCTCGTCAGATCGCAGCAGCAATGCAGCTTAAGGCTTGGCAAGTACCAGCATGGGAGACTGGCTGGGAATCCCAAGTTCTGTTGACCTTTTTGAACCTGAAAATTGTATTAGTTTCTCTATGAGATAGTAAAAGAAGGTTCAAATTGAACAGCTGCTGTCAACGGCCATTCTAAGCTGAATGTGCCTGCTCTCGTCAGATCGCAGCAGCAATGCAGCTTAAGGCTTGGCAAGTACCAGCATGGGAGACTGGCTGGGAATCCCAAGTTCCGTTGACCTTTTTGAACCTGAAAATTGTGTTAGTTTCTCTATGAGATAGTAAAAGAAGGTTCAAATTGAACAGCTGCTGTCAACGCCCATTCTAAGCTAAGGCTTGGCAAGTACCAGCATGGGAGACTGGCTGGGAATCCCAAGTTCCATTGACCTTTTTGAACCTGAAAATTGAGTTAGTTTCTCTATGAGATAGTAAAAGAAGGTTCAAATTGAACAGCTGCTGTCAACGGCCATTCTAAGCTGAATGTGCCTGCTCTCATCAGATCGCAGCAGCAATGCAGCTTAAGGCTTGGCAAGTACCAGCATGGGAGACTGGCTGGGAATCCCAAGTTCCGTTGACCTTTTTGAACCTGAAAATGTGTTAGTTTCTCTATGAGATAGTAAAAGAAGGTTCAAATTGAACAGCTGCTGTCAACGGCCATTCTAAGCTGAATGTGCATGCTCTTGTCAGATCGCAGCAGCGTTGCAGCTTAAGGCTTGGCAAGTACCAGCATGGGAGACTGCTTGGGAATCCCAAGTTCTGTTGACCTTTTTGAACCTGAAAATTGTGTTAGTTTCTCTATGAGATAGTAAAAGAAAGTAGAAATTAGGCAGCTGCTGTCAACGGCCATTCTAAGCTGAATGTGCCTGCTCTCGTCAGATCGCAGCAGCAATGCAGCTTAAGGCTTGGCAAGTACCAGCATGGGAGACTGGCTGGGAATCCCACGTTCTGTTGCCCTTTTTGAACCTGAAAATTGTTAGTTTCTCTGTCAAAGATGGTAAAAGAAGGTTCAAATTGAACAGCTGCTGTCAACGGCCATTCTAAGCTGAATGTGCCTGCTCTCGTCAGAACGCAGCAGCAATGCAGCTTAAGGCTTGGCAAGTACCAGCATGGGAGACTGGCTGGGAATCCCAAGTTCCATTGACTTTTTGAACCTGAAAATTGTGTTAGTTTCTCTATGAGATAGTAAAAGAAGGTTCAAATTGAACAGCTGCTGTCAACTGCCATTCTAAGCTGAATGTGCATGCTCTTGTCAGATCGCAGCAGCGTTGCAGCTTAAGGCTTGGCAAGTACCAGCATGGGAGTCTGGCTGGGAATCCCAAGTTCTCTTGACCTTTTTGAACCTGAAAATTGTGTTAGTTTCTCTATGAGATAGTAAAACAAAGTAGAAATTAGGCAGCTGTTGTCAACGGCCATTCTAAGCTAAATGTGCCTGCTCTCGTCAGATCGCAGCAGCAATGCAGCTTAAGGCTTGGCAAGTACCAGCATGGGAGACTGGCTGGGAATCCCAAGTTCCGTTGACCTTTTTGAACCTGAAAATTGTTAGTTTCTCTGTCAAAGATGGTAAAAGAAGGTTCAAATTGAACAGCTGCTGTCAACGGCCATTCTAAGCTGAATGTGCCTGCTCTCGTCAGATCGCAGCAGCAATGCAGCTTAAGGCTTGGCAAAAACCAGCATGGGAGACTGGCTGGGAATCCCAAGTTCTGTTGACCTTTTTGAACCTGAAAATTGTGTTAGTTTCTCTATGAGATAGTAAAAGAAGGTTCAAATTGAACAGCTGCTGTCAACGGCCATTCTAAGCTGAATGTGCCTGCTCTCGTCAGATCGCAGCAGCAATGCAGCTTAAGGCTTGGCAAGTACCAGCATGGGAGACTGGCTGGGAATCCCAAGTTCTGTTGACCTTTTTGAACCTGAAAATTGTGTTAGTTTCTCTATGAGATAGTAAAAGAAGGTTCAAACTGAACAGCTGCTGTCAACGGCCATTCTAAGCTGAATGTGCCTGCTCTCGTCAGATCGCAGCAGCAATGCAGCTTAAGGCTTGGCATGTACCAGCATGGGAGACTGGCTGGGAATCCTAAGTTCCGTTGACCTTTTTGAGCCTGAAAATTGTGTTAGTTTCTCTATGAGATAGTAAAAGAAGGTTCAAATTGAACAGCTGCTGTCAACAGCCATTCTAAGCTGAATGTGCCTGCTCTCGTCAGATCGCAGCAGCGTTGCAGCTTAAGGCTTGGCAAGTACCAGCATGGGAGACTGGCTGGGAATCCCAAGTTCTGTTGACCTTTTTGAACCTGAAAATTGTGTTAGTTTCTCTATGAGATAGTAAAAGAAGGTTCAAATTGAACAGCTGCTGTCAACGCCCATTCTAAGCTAAGGCTTGGCAAGTACCAGCATGGGAGACTGGCTGGGAATCCCAAGTTCCATTGACCTTTTTGAACCTGAAAATTGAGTTAGTTTCTCTATGAGATAGTAAAAGAAGGTTCAAATTGAACAGCTGCTGTCAACGGCCATTCTAAGCTGAATGTGCATGCTCTTGTCAGATCGCAGCAGCGTTGCAGCTTAAGGCTTGGCAAGTACCAGCATGGGAGACTGGCTGGGAATCCCAAGTTCCGTTGACCTTTTTGAACCTGAAAATGTGTTAGTTTCTCTATGAGATAGTAAAAGAAGGTTCAAATTGAACAGCTGCTGTCAACGGCCATTCTAAGCTGAATGTGCATGCTCTTGTCAGATCGCAGCAGCGTTGCAGCTTAAGGCTTGGCAAGTACCAGCATGGGAGACTGGCTGGGAATCCCAAGTTCTGTTGACCTTTTTGAACCTGAAAATTGTGTTAGTTTCTCTATGAGATAGTAAAAGAAAGTAGAAATTAGGCAGCTGCTGTCAACGGCCATTCTAAGCTGAATGTGCCTGCTCTCGTCAGATCGCAGCAGCAATGCAGCTTAAGGCTTGGCAAGTACCAGCATGGGAGACTGGCTGGGAATCCCACGTTCCATTGACCTTTTTGAACCTGAAAATTGTTAGTTTCTCTGTCAAAGATGGTAAAAGAAGGTTCAAATTGAACAGCTGCTGTCAACGGCCATATTAAGCTGAATGTGCCTGCTTTCGTCAGATCGCAGCAGCAATGCAGCTTAAGGTTTGGCAAGTACCAGCATGGGAGACTGGCTGGAAATCCCAAGTTCTGTTGACCTTTTTGAACCTGAAAATTGTGTTAGTTTCTCTATGAGATAGTAAAAGAAGGTTCAAATTGAACAGCTGCTGTCAACGGCCATTCTAAGCTGAATGTGCCTGCTCTCGTCAGATCGCAGCAGCAATGCAGCTTAAGGCTTGGCAAGTACCAGCATGGGAGACTGGCTGGGAATCCCAAGTTCTGTTGACCTTTTTGAACCTGAAAATTGTGTTAGTTTCTCTATGAGATAGTAAAAGAAGGTTCAAATTGAACAGCTGCTGTCAACGGCCCTTCTAAGCTGAATGTGTGTGCTCTTGTCAGATCGCAGCAGCGATGCAGCTTAAGGCTTGGCAAGTACCAGCATGGGAGACTGACTGGGAATCCCTAGTTCTGTTGACCTTTTTGAACCTGAAAATTGTGTTAGTTTCTCTATGAGATAGTAAAAGAAGGTTCAAATTGAACAGCTGCTGTCAATGGCCATTCTAAGCTGAATGTGCCTGCTCTCGTCAGATCGCAGCAGCAATGCAGCTTAAGGCTTGGCAAGTACCAGCATGGGAGACTGGCAGGGAATCCCAAGTTTCATTGACCTTTTTGAACCTGAAAATTGTGTTAGTTTCTCTATGAGATAGTAAAAGAAGGTTCAAATTGAACAGCTGCTGTCAACGGCCATTCTAAGCTGAATGTGCCTGCTCTCGTCAGATCGCAGCAGCAATGCAGCTTAAGGCTTGGCAAGTACCAGCATGGGAGACTAGCTGGGAATCCCAAGTTCTGTTGACCTTTTTGAACCTGAAAATTGTATTAGTTTCTCTATGAGATAGTAAAAGAAGGTTCAAATTGAACAGCTGCTGTCAACGGCCATTCTAAGCTGAATGTGCCTGCTCTCGTCAGATCGCAGCAGCAATGCAGCTTAAGGCTTGGCAAGTACCAGCATGGGAGACTGGCTGGGAATCCCAAGTTCCGTTGACCTTTTTGAACCTGAAAATTGTGTTAGTTTCTCTATGAGATAGTAAAAGAAGGTTCAAATTGAACAGCTGCTGTCAACGCCCATTCTAAGCTAAGGCTTGGCAAGTACCAGCATGGGAGACTGGCTGGGAATCCCAAGTTCCATTGACCTTTTTGAACCTGAAAATTGAGTTAGTTTCTCTATGAGATAGTAAAAGAAGGTTCAAATTGAACAGCTGCTGTCAACGGCCATTCTAAGCTGAATGTGCCTGCTCTCATCAGATCGCAGCAGCAATGCAGCTTAAGGCTTGGCAAGTACCAGCATGGGAGACTGGCTGGGAATCCCAAGTTCCGTTGACCTTTTTGAACCTGAAAATGTGTTAGTTTCTCTATGAGATAGTAAAAGAAGGTTCAAATTGAACAGCTGCTGTCAACGGCCATTCTAAGCTGAATGTGCATGCTCTTGTCAGATCGCAGCAGCGTTGCAGCTTAAGGCTTGGCAAGTACCAGCATGGGAGACTGCTTGGGAATCCCAAGTTCTGTTGACCTTTTTGAACCTGAAAATTGTGTTAGTTTCTCTATGAGATAGTAAAAGAAAGTAGAAATTAGGCAGCTGCTGTCAACGGCCATTCTAAGCTGAATGTGCCTGCTCTCGTCAGATCGCAGCAGCAATGCAGCTTAAGGCTTGGCAAGTACCAGCATGGGAGACTGGCTGGAAATCCCACGTTCTGTTGACCTTTTTGAACCTGAAAATTGTTAGTTTCTCTGTCAAAGATGGTAAAAGAAGGTTCAAATTGAACAGCTGCTGTCAACGGCCATTCTAAGCTGAATGTGCCTGCTCTCGTCAGAACGCAGCAGCAATGCAGCTTAAGGTTTGGCAAGTACCAGCATGGGAGACTGGCTGGGAATCCCAAGTTCTGTTGACCTTTTTGAACCTGAAAATTGTGTTAGTTTCTCTATGAGATAGTAAAAGAAGGTTCAAATTGAACAGCTGCTGTCAACGCCCATTCTAAGCTAAGGCTTGGCAAGTACCAGCATGGGAGACTGGCTGGGAATCCCAAGTTCCATTGACCTTTTTGAACCTGAAAATTGAGTTAGTTTCTCTATGAGATAGTAAAAGAAGGTTCAAATTGAACAGCTGCTGTCAACGGCCATTCTAAGCTGAATGTGCATGCTCTTGTCAGATCGCAGCAGCGTTGCAGCTTAAGGCTTGGCAAGTACCAGCATGGGAGACTGGCTGGGAATCCCAAGTTCCGTTGACCTTTTTGAACCTGAAAATGTGTTAGTTTCTCTATGAGATAGTAAAAGAAGGTTCAAATTGAACAGCTGCTGTCAACGGCCATTCTAAGCTGAATGTGCATGCTCTTGTCAGATCGCAGCAGCGTTGCAGCTTAAGGCTTGGCAAGTACCAGCATGGGAGACTGGCTGGGAATCCCAAGTTCTGTTGACCTTTTTGAACCTGAAAATTGTGTTAGTTTCTCTATGAGATAGTAAAAGAAAGTAGAAATTAGGCAGCTGCTGTCAACGGCCATTCTAAGCTGAATGTGCCTGCTCTCGTCAGATCGCAGCAGCAATGCAGCTTAAGGCTTGGCAAGTACCAGCATGGGAGACTGGCTGGGAATCCCACGTTCCGTTGACCTTTTTGAACCTGAAAATTGTTAGTTTCTCTGTCAAAGATGGTAAAAGAAGGTTCAAATTGAACAGCTGCTGTCAACGGCCATATTAAGCTGAATGTGCCTGCTCTCGTCAGATCGCAGCAGCAATGCAGCTTAAGGTTTGGCAAGTACCAGCATGGGAGACTGGCTGGGAATCCCAAGTTCTGTTGACCTTTTTGAACCTGAAAATTGTGTTAGTTTCTCTATGAGATAGTAAAAGAAGGTTCAAATTGAACAGCTGCTGTCAACGGCCATTCTAAGCTGAATGTGCCTGCTCTCGTCAGATCGCAGCAGCAATGCAGCTTAAGGCTTGGCAAGTACCAGCATGGGAGACTGGCTGGGAATCCCAAGTTCTGTTGACCTTTTTGAACCTGAAAATTGTGTTAGTTTCTCTATGAGATAGTAAAAGAAGGTTCAAATTGAACAGCTGCTGTCAACGGCCCTTCTAAGCTGAATGTGTGTGCTCTTGTCAGATCGCAGCAGCAATGCAGCTTAAGGCTTGGCAAGTACCAGCATGGGAGACTGGCAGGGAATCCCAAGTTCCATTGACCTTTTTGAACCTGAAAATTGTGTTAGTTTCTCTATGAGATAGTAAAAGAAGGTTCAAATTGAACAGCTGCTGTCAACGGCCATTCTAAGCTGAATGTGCCTGCTCTCGTCAGATCGCAGCAGCAATGCAGCTTAAGGCTTGGCAAGTACCAGCATGGGAGACTGGCTGGGAATCCCAAGTTCTGTTGACCTTTTTGAACCTGAAAATTGTATTAGTTTCTCTATGAGATAGTAAAAGAAGGTTCAAATTGAACAGCTGCTGTCAACGGCCATTCTAAGCTGAATGTGCCTGCTCTCGTCAGATCGCAGCAGCAATGCAGCTTAAGGCTTGGCAAGTACCAGCATGGCAGACTGGCTGGGAATCCCAAGTTCCGTTGACCTTTTTGAACCTGAAAATTGTGTTAGTTTCTCTATGAGATAGTAAAAGAAGGTTCAAATTGAACAGCTGCTGTCAACGCCCATTCTAAGCTAAGGCTTGGCAAGTACCAGCATGGGAGACTGGCTGGGAATCCCAAGTTCCATTGACCTTTTTGAACCTGAAAATTGAGTTAGTTTCTCTATGAGATAGTAAAAGAAGGTTCAAATTGAACAGCTGCTGTCAACGGCCATTCTAAGCTGAATGTGCCTGCTCTCATCAGATCGCAGCAGCAATGCAGCTTAAGGCTTGGCAAGTACCAGCATGGGAGACTGGCTGGGAATCCCAAGTTCCGTTGACCTTTTTGAACCTGAAAATGTGTTAGTTTCTCTATGAGATAGTAAAAGAAGGTTCAAATTGAACAGCTGCTGTCAACGGCCATTCTAAGCTGAATGTGCATGCTCTTGTCAGATCGCAGCAGCGTTGCAGCTTAAGGCTTGGCAAGTACCAGCATGGGAGACTGCCTGGGAATCCCAAGTTCTGTTGACCTTTTTGAACCTGAAAATTGTGTTAGTTTCTCTATGAGATAGTAAAAGAAAGTAGAAATTAGGCAGCTGCTGTCAACGGCCATTCTAAGCTGAATGTGCCTGCTCTCGTCAGATCGCAGCAGCAATGCAGCTTAAGGCTTGGCAAGTACCAGCATGGGAGACTGGCTGGGAATCCCATGTTCTGTTGACCTTTTTGAACCTGAAAATTGTTAGTTTCTCTGTCAAAGATGGTAAAAGAAGGTTCAAATTGAACAGCTGCTGTCAACGGCCATTCTAAGCTGAATGTGCCTGCTCTCGTCAGATCGCAGCAGCAATGCAGCTTAAGGTTTGGCAAGTACCAGCATGGGAGACTGGCTGGGAATCCCAAGTTCCGTTGACCTTTTTGAACCTGAAAATTGTGTTAGTTTCTCTATGAGATAGTAAAAGAAGGTTCAAATTGAACAGCTGCTGTCAACGCCCATTCTAAGCTAAGGCTTGGCAAGTACCAGCATGGGAGACTGGCTGGGAATCCCAAGTTCCATTGACCTTTTTGAACCTGAAAATTGAGTTAGTTTCTCTATGAGATAGTAAAAGAAGGTTCAAATTGAACAGCTGCTGTCAACAGCCATTCTAAGCTGAATGTGCATGCTCTTGTCAGATCGCAGCAGCAATGCAGCTTAAGGCTTGGCAAGTACCAGCATGGGAGACTAGCTGGGAATCCCAAGTTCCATTGACCTTTTTGAACCTGAAAATTGTGTTAGTTTCTCTATGAGATAGTAAAAGAAGGTTCAAATTGAACAGCTGCTGTCAACAGCCATTCTAAGCTGAATGTGCATGCTCTGGTCAGATCGCAGCAGCAATGCAGCTTAAGGCTTTGCAAGTACCAGCATGGGAGACTGGCTGGGAATCCCAAGTTCTGTTGACATTTTTGAACCTGAAAATCGTGTTAGTTTCTCTATGAGATAGTAAAAGAAGGTTCAAATTGAACAACTGCTGTCAACGGCCATTCTACTAAGCTTAATGTGCCTGCTCTCGTCAGATCGCAGCAGCAATGCAGCTTAAGGCTTGGCAAGTACCAGCATGGGAGACTGGCTGGGAGTCCCAAGTTCCGTTGACCTTTTTGAACCTGAAAATTGTGTTAGTTTCTCTATGAGATAGTAAAAGAAGGTTCAAATTGAACAGCTGCTGTCAACGGCCATTCTAAGCTGAATGTGCCTGCTCTCGTCAGATCGCAGCAGCAATGCAGCTTAAGGCTTGGCAAGTACCAGCATGGGAGACTGGCTGGGAATCCTAAGTTCTGTTGACCTTTTTGAACCTGAAAATTGTGTTAGTTTCTCTATGAGGTAGTAAAATAAGGTTCAAATTGAACAGTTGCTGTCAACGGCCATTCTAAGCTGAATGTGCCTGCTCTCGTCAGATCGCAGCAGCAATGCAGCTTAAGGCTTGGCAAGTACCAGCATGGGAGACTAGCTGGGAATCCCAAGTTCCGTTGACCTTTTTGAACCTGAAAATTGTGTTAGTTTCTCTATGAGATAGTAAAAGAAGGTTCAAATTGAACAGCTGCTGTCAACAGCCATTCTAAGCTGAATGTGCATGCTCTGGTCAGATCGCAGCAGCAATGCAGCTTAAGGCTTTGCAAGTACCAGCATGGGAGACTGGCTGGGAATCCCAAGTTCTGTTGACATTTTTGAACCTGAAAATCGTGTTAGTTTCTCTATGAGATAGTAAAAGAAGGTTCAAATTGAACAACTGCTGTCAACGGCCATTCTACTAAGCTTAATGTGCCTGCTCTCGTCAGATCGCAGCAGCAATGCAGCTTAAGGCTTGGCAAGTACCAGCATGGGAGACTGGCTGGGAGTCCCAAGTTCCGTTGACCTTTTTGAACCTGAAAATTGTGTTAGTTTCTCTATGAGATAGTAAAAGAAGGTTCAAATTGAACAGCTGCTGTCAACGGCCATTCTAAGCTGAATGTGCCTGCTCTCGTCAGATCGCAGCAGCAATGCAGCTTAAGGCTTGGCAAGTACCAGCATGGGAGACTGGCTGGGAATCATAAGTTCCGTTGACCTTTTTTTAACCTGAAAATTGTGTTAGTTTCTCTATGAGATAGTAAAAGAAGGTTCAAATTGAACAGCTGCTGTCAACGGCCATTCTAAGCTGAATGCGCCTGCTCTCGTCAGATCGCAGCAGCAATGCAGCTTAAGGCTTGGCAAGTACCAGCATGGGAGACTGGCTGGGAATCCCAAGTTCCATTGACTTTTTGAACCTGAAAATTGTGTTAGTTTCTCTATGAGATAGTAAAAGAAGGTTCAAATTGAACAGCTGCTGTCAACTGCCATTCTAAGCTGAATGTGCATGCTCTTGTCAGATCGCAGCAGCGTTGCAGCTTAAGGCTTGGCAAGTACCAGCATGGGAGTCTGGCTGGGAATCCCAAGTTCTCTTGACCTTTTTGAACCTGAAAATTGTGTTAGTTTCTCTATGAGATAGTAAAACAAAGTAGAAATTAGGCAGCTGCTGTCAACGGCCATTCTAAGCTGAATGTGCCTGCTCTCGTCAGATCGCAGCAGCAATGCAGCTTAAGGCTTGGCAAGTACCAGCATGGGAGACTGGCTGGGAATCCCAAGTTCCGTTGACCTTTTTGAACCTGAAAATTGTTAGTTTCTCTGTCAAAGATGGTAAAAGAAGGTTCAAATTGAACAGCTGCTGTCAACGGCCATTCTAAGCTGAATGTGCCTGCTCTCGTCAGATCGCAGCAGCAATGCAGCTTAAGGCTTGGCAAAAACCAGCATGGGAGACTGGCTGGGAATCCCAAGTTCTGTTGACCTTTTTGAACCTGAAAATTGTGTTAGTTTCTCTATGAGATAGTAAAAGAAGGTTCAAATTGAACAGCTGCTGTCAACGGCCATTCTAAGCTGAATGTGCCTGCTCTCGTCAGATCGCAGCAGCAATGCAGCTTAAGGCTTGGCAAGTACCAGCATGGGAGACTGGCTGGGAATCCCAAGTTCTGTTGACCTTTTTGAACCTGAAAATTGTGTTAGTTTCTCTATGAGATAGTAAAAGAAGGTTCAAACTGAACAGCTGCTGTCAACGGCCATTCTAAGCTGAATGTGCCTGCTCTCGTCAGATCGCAGCAGCAATGCAGCTTAAGGCTTGGCATGTACCAGCATGGGAGACTGGCTGGGAATCCTAAGTTCCGTTGACCTTTTTGAGCCTGAAAATTGTGTTAGTTTCTCTATGAGATAGTAAAAGAAGGTTCAAATTGAACAGCTGCTGTCAACGGCCATTCTAAGCTGAATGTGCCTGCTCTCGTCAGATCGCAGCAGCGTTGCAGCTTAAGGCTTGGCAAGTACCAGCATGGGAGACTGGCTGGGAATCCCAAGTTCTGTTGACCTTTTTGAACCTGAAAATTGTGTTAGTTTCTCTATGAGATAGTAAAAGAAGGTTAAAATTGAACAGCTGCTGTCAACGCCCATTCTAAGCTAAGGCTTGGCAAGTACCAGCATGGGAGACTGGCTGGGAATCCCAAGTTCCATTGACCTTTTTGAACCTGAAAATTGAGTTAGTTTCTCTATGAGATAGTAAAAGAAGGTTCAAATTGAACAGCTGCTGTCAACGGCCATTCTAAGCTGAATGTGCATGCTCTTGTCAGATCGCAGCAGCGTTGCAGCTTAAGGCTTGGCAAGTACCAGCATGGGAGACTGGCTGGGAATCCCAAGTTCCGTTGACCTTTTTGAACCTGAAAATGTGTTAGTTTCTCTATGAGATAGTAAAAGAAGGTTCAAATTGAACAGCTGCTGTCAACGGCCATTCTAAGCTGAATGTGCATGCTCTTGTCAGATCGCAGCAGCGTTGCAGCTTAAGGCTTGGCAAGTACCAGCATGGGAGACTGGCTGGGAATCCCAAGTTCTGTTGACCTTTTTGAACCTGAAAATTGTGTTAGTTTCTCTATGAGATAGTAAAAGAAAGTAGAAATTAGGCAGCTGCTGTCAACGGCCATTCTAAGCTGAATGTGCCTGCTCTCGTCAGATCGCAGCAGCAATGCAGCTTAAGGCTTGGCAAGTACCAGCATGGGAGACTGGCTGGGAATCCCACGTTCCGTTGACCTTTTTGAACCTGAAAATTGTTAGTTTCTCTGTCAAAGATGGTAAAAGAAGGTTCAAATTGAACAGCTGCTGTCAACGGCCATATTAAGCTGAATGTGCCTGCTTTCGTCAGATCGCAGCAGCAATGCAGCTTAAGGTTTGGCAAGTACCAGCATGGGAGACTGGCTGGAAATCCCAAGTTCTGTTGACCTTTTTGAACCTGAAAATTGTGTTATTTTCTCTATGAGATAGTAAAAGAAGGTTCAAATTGAACAGCTGCTGTCAACGGCCATTCTAAGCTGAATGTGCCTGCTCTCGTCAGATCGCAGCAGCAATGCAGCTTAAGGCTTGGCAAGTACCAGCATGGGAGACTGGCTGGGAATCCCAAGTTCTGTTGACCTTTTTGAACCTGAAAATTGTGTTAGTTTCTCTATGAGATAGTAAAAGAAGGTTCAAATTGAACAGCTGCTGTCAACGGCCCTTCTAAGCTGAATGTGTGTGCTCTTGTCAGATCGCAGCAGCGATGCAGCTTAAGGCTTGGCAAGTACCAGCATGGGAGACTGACTGGGAATCCCAAGTTCTGTTGACCTTTTTGAACCTGAAAATTGTGTTAGTTTCTCTATGAGATAGTAAAAGAAGGTTCAAATTGAACAGCTGCTGTCAATGGCCATTCTAAGCTGAATGTGCCTGCTCTCGTCAGATCGCAGCAGCAATGCAGCTTAAGGCTTGGCAAGTACCAGCATGGGAGACTGGCAGGGAATCCCAAGTTCCATTGACCTTTTTGAACCTGAAAATTGTGTTAGTTTCTCTATGAGATAGTAAAAGAAGGTTCAAATTGAACAGCTGCTGTCAACGGCCATTCTAAGCTGAATGTGCCTGCTCTCGTCAGATCGCAGCAGCAATGCAGCTTAAGGCTTGGCAAGTACCAGCATGGGAGACTGGCTGGGAATCCCAAGTTCTGTTGACCTTTTTGAACCTGAAAATTGTATTAGTTTCTCTATGAGATAGTAAAAGAAGGTTCAAATTGAACAGCTGCTGTCAACGGCCATTCTAAGCTGAATGTGCCTGCTCTCGTCAGATCGCAGCAGCAATGCAGCTTAAGGCTTGGCAAGTACCAGCATGGGAGACTGGCTGGGAATCCCAAGTTCCGTTGACCTTTTTGAACCTGAAAATTGTGTTAGTTTCTCTATGAGATAGTAAAAGAAGGTTCAAATTGAACAGCTGCTGTCAACGCCCATTCTAAGCTAAGGCTTGGCAAGTACCAGCATGGGAGACTGGCTGGGAATCCCAAGTTCCATTGACCTTTTTGAACCTGAAAATTGAGTTAGTTTCTCTATGAGATAGTAAAAGAAGGTTCAAATTGAACAGCTGCTGTCAACGGCCATTCTAAGCTGAATGTGCCTGCTCTCATCAGATCGCAGCAGCAATGCAGCTTAAGGCTTGGCAAGTACCAGCATGGGAGACTGGCTGGGAATCCCAAGTTCCGTTGACCTTTTTGAACCTGAAAATGTGTTAGTTTCTCTATGAGATAGTAAAAGAAGGTTCAAATTGAACAGCTGCTGTCAACGGCCATTCTAAGCTGAATGTGCATGCTCTTGTCAGATCGCAGCAGCGTTGCAGCTTAAGGCTTGGCAAGTACCAGCATGGGAGACTGGCTGGGAATCCCAAGTTCTGTTGACCTTTTTGAACCTGAAAATTGTGTTAGTTTCTCTATGAGATAGTAAAAGAAAGTAGAAATTAGGCAGCTGCTGTCAACGGCCATTCTAAGCTGAATGTGCCTGCTCTCGTCAGATCGCAGCAGCAATGCAGCTTAAGGCTTGGCAAGTACCAGCATGGGAGACTGGCTGGGAATCCCACGTTCCATTGACCTTTTTGAACCTGAAAATTGTTAGTTTCTCTGTCAAAGATGGTAAAAGAAGGTTCAAATTGAACAGCTGCTGTCAACGGCCATATTAAGCTGAATGTGCCTGCTTTCGTCAGATCGCAGCAGCAATGCAGCTTAAGGTTTGGCAAGTACCAGCATGGGAGACTGGCTGGAAATCCCAAGTTCTGTTGACCTTTTTGAACCTGAAAATTGTGTTATTTTCTCTATGAGATAGTAAAAGAAGGTTCAAATTGAACAGCTGCTGTCAACGGCCATTCTAAGCTGAATGTGCCTGCTCTCGTCAGATCGCAGCAGCAATGCAGCTTAAGGCTTGGCAAGTACCAGCATGGGAGACTGGCTGGGAATCCCAAGTTCTGTTGACCTTTTTGAACCTGAAAATTGTGTTAGTTTCTCTATGAGATAGTAAAAGAAGGTTCAAATTGAACAGCTGCTGTCAACGGCCCTTCTAAGCTGAATGTGTGTGCTCTTGTCAGATCGCAGCAGCGATGCAGCTTAAGGCTTGGCAAGTACCAGCATGGGAGACTGACTGGGAATCCCAAGTTCTGTTGACCTTTTTGAACCTGAAAATTGTGTTAGTTTCTCTATGAGATAGTAAAAGAAGGTTCAAATTGAACAGCTGCTGTCAATGGCCATTCTAAGCTGAATGTGCCTGCTCTCGTCAGATCGCAGCAGCAATGCAGCTTAAGGCTTGGCAAGTACCAGCATGGGAGACTGGCAGGGAATCCCAAGTTCCATTGACCTTTTTGAACCTGAAAATTGTGTTAGTTTCTCTATGAGATAGTAAAAGAAGGTTCAAATTGAACAGCTGCTGTCAACGGCCATTCTAAGCTGAATGTGCCTGCTCTCGTCAGATCGCAGCAGCAATGCAGCTTAAGGCTTGGCAAGTACCAGCATGGGAGACTGGCTGGGAATCCCAAGTTCTGTTGACCTTTTTGAACCTGAAAATTGTATTAGTTTCTCTATGAGATAGTAAAAGAAGGTTCAAATTGAACAGCTGCTGTCAACGGCCATTCTAAGCTGAATGTGCCTGCTCTCGTCAGATCGCAGCAGCAATGCAGCTTAAGGCTTGGCAAGTACCAGCATGGGAGACTGGCTGGGAATCCCAAGTTCCGTTGACCTTTTTGAACCTGAAAATTGTGTTAGTTTCTCTATGAGATAGTAAAAGAAGGTTCAAATTGAACAGCTGCTGTCAACGCCCATTCTAAGCTAAGGCTTGGCAAGTACCAGCATGGGAGACTGGCTGGGAATCCCAAGTTCCATTGACCTTTTTGAACCTGAAAATTGAGTTAGTTTCTCTATGAGATAGTAAAAGAAGGTTCAAATTGAACAGCTGCTGTCAACGGCCATTCTAAGCTGAATGTGCCTGCTCTCATCAGATCGCAGCAGCAATGCAGCTTAAGGCTTGGCAAGTACCAGCATGGGAGACTGGCTGGGAATCCCAAGTTCCGTTGACCTTTTTGAACCTGAAAATGTGTTAGTTTCTCTATGAGATAGTAAAAGAAGGTTCAAATTGAACAGCTGCTGTCAACGGCCATTCTAAGCTGAATGTGCATGCTCTTGTCAGATCGCAGCAGCGTTGCAGCTTAAGGCTTGGCAAGTACCAGCATGGGAGACTGGCTGGGAATCCCAAGTTCTGTTGACCTTTTTGAACCTGAAAATTGTGTTAGTTTCTCTATGAGATAGTAAAAGAAAGTAGAAATTAGGCAGCTGCTGTCAACGGCCATTCTAAGCTGAATGTGCCTGCTCTCGTCAGATCGCAGCAGCAATGCAGCTTAAGGCTTGGCAAGTACCAGCATGGGAGACTGGCTGGGAATCCCACGTTCCATTGACCTTTTTGAACCTGAAAATTGTTAGTTTCTCTGTCAAAGATGGTAAAAGAAGGTTCAAATTGAACAGCTGCTGTCAACGGCCATATTAAGCTGAATGTGCCTGCTTTCGTCAGATCGCAGCAGCAATGCAGCTTAAGGTTTGGCAAGTACCAGCATGGGAGACTGGCTGGAAATCCCAAGTTCTGTTGACCTTTTTGAACCTGAAAATTGTGTTAGTTTCTCTATGAGATAGTAAAAGAAGGTTCAAATTGAACAGCTGCTGTCAACGGCCATTCTAAGCTGAATGTGCCTGCTCTCGTCAGATCGCAGCAGCAATGCAGCTTAAGGCTTGGCAAGTACCAGCATGGGAGACTGGCTGGGAATCCCAAGTTCTGTTGACCTTTTTGAACCTGAAAATTGTGTTAGTTTCTCTATGAGATAGTAAAAGAAGGTTCAAATTGAACAGCTGCTGTCAACGGCCCTTCTAAGCTGAATGTGTGTGCTCTTGTCAGATCGCAGCAGCGATGCAGCTTAAGGCTTGGCAAGTACCAGCATGGGAGACTGACTGGGAATCCCAAGTTCTGTTGACCTTTTTGAACCTGAAAATTGTGTTAGTTTCTCTATGAGATAGTAAAAGAAGGTTCAAATTGAACAGCTGCTGTCAATGGCCATTCTAAGCTGAATGTGCCTGCTCTCGTCAGATCGCAGCAGCAATGCAGCTTAAGGCTTGGCAAGTACCAGCATGGGAGACTGGCAGGGAATCCCAAGTTCCATTGACCTTTTTGAACCTGAAAATTGTGTTAGTTTCTCTATGAGATAGTAAAAGAAGGTTCAAATTGAACAGCTGCTGTCAACGGCCATTCTAAGCTGAATGTGCCTGCTCTCGTCAGATCGCAGCAGCAATGCAGCTTAAGGCTTGGCAAGTACCAGCATGGGAGACTGGCTGGGAATCCCAAGTTCTGTTGACCTTTTTGAACCTGAAAATTGTATTAGTTTCTCTATGAGATAGTAAAAGAAGGTTCAAATTGAACAGCTGCTGTCAACGGCCATTCTAAGCTGAATGTGCCTGCTCTCGTCAGATCGCAGCAGCAATGCAGCTTAAGGCTTGGCAAGTACCAGCATGGGAGACTGGCTGGGAATCCCAAGTTCCGTTGACCTTTTTGAACCTGAAAATTGTGTTAGTTTCTCTATGAGATAGTAAAAGAAGGTTCAAATTGAACAGCTGCTGTCAACGCCCATTCTAAGCTAAGGCTTGGCAAGTACCAGCATGGGAGACTGGCTGGGAATCCCAAGTTCCATTGACCTTTTTGAACCTGAAAATTGAGTTAGTTTCTCTATGAGATAGTAAAAGAAGGTTCAAATTGAACAGCTGCTGTCAACGGCCATTCTAAGCTGAATGTGCCTGCTCTCATCAGATCGCAGCAGCAATGCAGCTTAAGGCTTGGCAAGTACCAGCATGGGAGACTGGCTGGGAATCCCAAGTTCCGTTGACCTTTTTGAACCTGAAAATGTGTTAGTTTCTCTATGAGATAGTAAAAGAAGGTTCAAATTGAACAGCTGCTGTCAACGGCCATTCTAAGCTGAATGTGCATGCTCTTGTCAGATCGCAGCAGCGTTGCAGCTTAAGGCTTGGCAAGTACCAGCATGGGAGACTGCTTGGGAATCCCAAGTTCTGTTGACCTTTTTGAACCTGAAAATTGTGTTAGTTTCTCTATGAGATAGTAAAAGAAAGTAGAAATTAGGCAGCTGCTGTCAACGGCCATTCTAAGCTGAATGTGCCTGCTCTCGTCAGATCGCAGCAGCAATGCAGCTTAAGGCTTGGCAAGTACCAGCATGGGAGACTGGCTGGAAATCCCACGTTCTGTTGACCTTTTTGAACCTGAAAATTGTTAGTTTCTCTGTCAAAGATGGTAAAAGAAGGTTCAAATTGAACAGCTGCTGTCAACGGCCATTCTAAGCTGAATGTGCCTGCTCTCGTCAGAACGCAGCAGCAATGCAGCTTAAGGTTTGGCAAGTACCAGCATGGGAGACTGGCTGGGAATCCCAAGTTCTGTTGACCTTTTTGAACCTGAAAATTGTGTTAGTTTCTCTATGAGATAGTAAAAGAAGGTTCAAATTGAACAGCTGCTGTCAACGCCCATTCTAAGCTAAGGCTTGGCAAGTACCAGCATGGGAGACTGGCTGGGAATCCCAAGTTCCATTGACCTTTTTGAACCTGAAAATTGAGTTAGTTTCTCTATGAGATAGTAAAAGAAGGTTCAAATTGAACAGCTGCTGTCAACGGCCATTCTAAGCTGAATGTGCATGCTCTTGTCAGATCGCAGCAGCGTTGCAGCTTAAGGCTTGGCAAGTACCAGCATGGGAGACTGGCTGGGAATCCCAAGTTCTGTTGACCTTTTTGAACCTGAAAATTGTGTTAGTTTCTCTATGAGATAGTAAAAGAAAGTAGAAATTAGGCAGCTGCTGTCAACGGCCATTCTAAGCTGAATGTGCCTGCTCTCGTCAGATCGCAGCAGCAATGCAGCTTAAGGCTTGGCAAGTACCAGCATGGGAGACTGGCTGGGAATCCCACGTTCCGTTGACCTTTTTGAACCTGAAAATTGTTAGTTTCTCTGTCAAAGATGGTAAAAGAAGGTTCAAATTGAACAGCTGCTGTCAACGGCCATATTAAGCTGAATGTGCCTGCTCTCGTCAGATCGCAGCAGCAATGCAGCTTAAGGTTTGGCAAGTACCAGCATGGGAGACTGGCTGGGAATCCCAAGTTCTGTTGACCTTTTTGAACCTGAAAATTGTGTTAGTTTCTCTATGAGATAGTAAAAGAAGGTTCAAATTGAACAGCTGCTGTCAACGGCCATTCTAAGCTGAATGTGCCTGCTCTCGTCAGATCGCAGCAGCAATGCAGCTTAAGGCTTGGCAAGTACCAGCATGGGAGACTGGCTGGGAATCCCAAGTTCTGTTGACCTTTTTGAACCTGAAAATTGTGTTAGTTTCTCTATGAGATAGTAAAAGAAGGTTCAAATTGAACAGCTGCTGTCAACGGCCCTTCTAAGCTGAATGTGTGTGCTCTTGTCAGATCGCAGCAGCAATGCAGCTTAAGGCTTGGCAAGTACCAGCATGGGAGACTGGCAGGGAATCCCAAGTTCCATTGACCTTTTTGAACCTGAAAATTGTGTTAGTTTCTCTATGAGATAGTAAAAGAAGGTTCAAATTGAACAGCTGCTGTCAACGGCCATTCTAAGCTGAATGTGCCTGCTCTCGTCAGATCGCAGCAGCAATGCAGCTTAAGGCTTGGCAAGTACCAGCATGGGAGACTGGCTGGGAATCCCAAGTTCTGTTGACCTTTTTGAACCTGAAAATTGTATTAGTTTCTCTATGAGATAGTAAAAGAAGGTTCAAATTGAACAGCTGCTGTCAACGGCCATTCTAAGCTGAATGTGCCTGCTCTCGTCAGATCGCAGCAGCAATGCAGCTTAAGGCTTGGCAAGTACCAGCATGGCAGACTGGCTGGGAATCCCAAGTTCCGTTGACCTTTTTGAACCTGAAAATTGTGTTAGTTTCTCTATGAGATAGTAAAAGAAGGTTCAAATTGAACAGCTGCTGTCAACGCCCATTCTAAGCTAAGGCTTGGCAAGTACCAGCATGGGAGACTGGCTGGGAATCCCAAATTCCATTGACCTTTTTGAACCTGAAAATTGAGTTAGTTTCTCTATGAGATAGTAAAAGAAGGTTCAAATTGAACAGCTGCTGTCAACGGCCATTCTAAGCTGAATGTGCCTGCTCTCATCAGATCGCAGCAGCAATGCAGCTTAAGGCTTGGCAAGTACCAGCATGGGAGACTGGCTGGGAATCCCAAGTTCCGTTGACCTTTTTGAACCTGAAAATGTGTTAGTTTCTCTATGAGATAGTAAAAGAAGGTTCAAATTGAACAGCTGCTGTCAACGGCCATTCTAAGCTGAATGTGCATGCTCTTGTCAGATCGCAGCAGCGTTGCAGCTTAAGGCTTGGCAAGTACCAGCATGGGAGACTGCCTGGGAATCCCAAGTTCTGTTGACCTTTTTGAACCTGAAAATTGTGTTAGTTTCTCTATGAGATAGTAAAAGAAAGTAGAAATTAGGCAGCTGCTGTCAACGGCCATTCTAAGCTGAATGTGCCTGCTCTCGTCAGATCGCAGCAGCAATGCAGCTTAAGGCTTGGCAAGTACCAGCATGGGAGACTGGCTGGGAATCCCATGTTCTGTTGACCTTTTTGAACCTGAAAATTGTTAGTTTCTCTGTCAAAGATGGTAAAAGAAGGTTCAAATTGAACAGCTGCTGTCAACGGCCATTCTAAGCTGAATGTGCCTGCTCTCGTCAGATCGCAGCAGCAATGCAGCTTAAGGTTTGGCAAGTACCAGCATGGGAGACTGGCTGGGAATCCCAAGTTCCGTTGACCTTTTTGAACCTGAAAATTGTGTTAGTTTCTCTATGAGATAGTAAAAGAAGGTTCAAATTGAACAGCTGCTGTCAACGCCCATTCTAAGCTAAGGCTTGGCAAGTACCAGCATGGGAGACTGGCTGGGAATCCCAAGTTCCATTGACCTTTTTGAACCTGAAAATTGAGTTAGTTTCTCTATGAGATAGTAAAAGAAGGTTCAAATTGAACAGCTGCTGTCAACAGCCATTCTAAGCTGAATGTGCATGCTCTTGTCAGATCGCAGCAGCAATGCAGCTTAAGGCTTGGCAAGTACAAGCATGGGAGACTAGCTGGGAATCCCAAGTTCCATTGACCTTTTTGAACCTGAAAATTGTGTTAGTTTCTCTATGAGATAGTAAAAGAAGGTTCAAATTGAACAGCTGCTGTCAACAGCCATTCTAAGCTGAATGTGCATGCTCTGGTCAGATCGCAGCAGCAATGCAGCTTAAGGCTTTGCAAGTACCAGCATGGGAGACTGGCTGGGAATCCCAAGTTCTGTTGACATTTTTGAACCTGAAAATCGTGTTAGTTTCTCTATGAGATAGTAAAAGAAGGTTCAAATTGAACAACTGCTGTCAACGGCCATTCTACTAAGCTTAATGTGCCTGCTCTCGTCAGATCGCAGCAGCAATGCAGCTTAAGGCTTGGCAAGTACCAGCATGGGAGACTGGCTGGGAGTCCCAAGTTCCGTTGACCTTTTTGAACCTGAAAATTGTGTTAGTTTCTCTATGAGATAGTAAAAGAAGGTTCAAATTGAACAGCTGCTGTCAACGGCCATTCTAAGCTGAATGTGCCTGCTCTCGTCAGATCGCAGCAGCAATGCAGCTTAAGGCTTGGCAAGTACCAGCATGGGAGACTGGCTGGGAATCATAAGTTCCGTTGACCTTTTTTTAACCTGAAAATTGTGTTAGTTTCTCTATGAGATAGTAAAAGAAGGTTCAAATTGAACAGCTGCTGTCAACGGCCATTCTAAGCTGAATGTGCCTGCTCTCGTCAGATCGCAGCAGCAATGCAGCTTAAGGCTTGGCAAGTACCAGCATGGGAGACTGGCTGGGAATCCCAAGTTCTCTTGACCTTTTTGAACCTGAAAATTGTTAGTTTCTCTGTCAAAGATGGTAAAAGAAGGTTCAAATTGAACAGCTGCTGTCAACGGCCATTCTAAGCTGAATGTGCCTGCTCTCGTCAGATCGCAGCAGCAATGCAGCTTAAGGCTTGGCAAAAACCAGCATGGGAGACTGGCTGGGAATCCCAAGTTCTGTTGACCTTTTTGAACCTGAAAATTGTGTTAGTTTCTCTATGAGATAGTAAAAGAAGGTTCAAATTGAACAGCTGCTGTCAACGGCCATTCTAAGCTGAATGTGCCTGCTCTCGTCAGATCGCAGCAGCAATGCAGCTTAAGGCTTGGCAAGTACCAGCATGGGAGACTGGCTGGGAATCCCAAGTTCTGTTGACCTTTTTGAACCTGAAAATTGTGTTAGTTTCTCTATGAGATAGTAAAAGAAGGTTCAAACTGAACAGCTGCTGTCAACGGCCATTCTAAGCTGAATGTGCCTGCTCTCGTCAGATCGCAGCAGCAATGCAGCTTAAGGCTTGGCATGTACCAGCATGGGAGACTGGCTGGGAATCCTAAGTTCCGTTGACCTTTTTGAGCCTGAAAATTGTGTTAGTTTCTCTATGAGATAGTAAAAGAAGGTTCAAATTGAACAGCTGCTGTCAACGGCCATTCTAAGCTGAATGTGCCTGCTCTCGTCAGATCGCAGCAGCGTTGCAGCTTAAGGCTTGGCAAGTACCAGCATGGGAGACTGGCTGGGAATCCCAAGTTCTGTTGACCTTTTTGAACCTGAAAATTGTGTTAGTTTCTCTATGAGATAGTAAAAGAAGGTTAAAATTGAACAGCTGCTGTCAACGCCCATTCTAAGCTAAGGCTTGGCAAGTACCAGCATGGGAGACTGGCTGGGAATCCCAAGTTCCATTGACCTTTTTGAACCTGAAAATTGAGTTAGTTTCTCTATGAGATAGTAAAAGAAGGTTCAAATTGAACAGCTGCTGTCAACGGCCATTCTAAGCTGAATGTGCATGCTCTTGTCAGATCGCAGCAGCGTTGCAGCTTAAGGCTTGGCAAGTACCAGCATGGGAGACTGGCTGGGAATCCCAAGTTCCGTTGACCTTTTTGAACCTGAAAATGTGTTAGTTTCTCTATGAGATAGTAAAAGAAGGTTCAAATTGAACAGCTGCTGTCAACGGCCATTCTAAGCTGAATGTGCATGCTCTTGTCAGATCGCAGCAGCGTTGCAGCTTAAGGCTTGGCAAGTACCAGCATGGGAGACTGGCTGGGAATCCCAAGTTCTGTTGACCTTTTTGAACCTGAAAATTGTGTTAGTTTCTCTATGAGATAGTAAAAGAAAGTAGAAATTAGGCAGCTGCTGTCAACGGCCATTCTAAGCTGAATGTGCCTGCTCTCGTCAGATCGCAGCAGCAATGCAGCTTAAGGCTTGGCAAGTACCAGCATGGGAGACTGGCTGGGAATCCCACGTTCCGTTGACCTTTTTGAACCTGAAAATTGTTAGTTTCTCTGTCAAAGATGGTAAAAGAAGGTTCAAATTGAACAGCTGCTGTCAACGGCCATATTAAGCTGAATGTGCCTGCTTTCGTCAGATCGCAGCAGCAATGCAGCTTAAGGTTTGGCAAGTACCAGCATGGGAGACTGGCTGGAAATCCCAAGTTCTGTTGACCTTTTTGAACCTGAAAATTGTGTTATTTTCTCTATGAGATAGTAAAAGAAGGTTCAAATTGAACAGCTGCTGTCAACGGCCATTCTAAGCTGAATGTGCCTGCTCTCGTCAGATCGCAGCAGCAATGCAGCTTAAGGCTTGGCAAGTACCAGCATGGGAGACTGGCTGGGAATCCCAAGTTCTGTTGACCTTTTTGAACCTGAAAATTGTGTTAGTTTCTCTATGAGATAGTAAAAGAAGGTTCAAATTGAACAGCTGCTGTCAACGGCCCTTCTAAGCTGAATGTGTGTGCTCTTGTCAGATCGCAGCAGCGATGCAGCTTAAGGCTTGGCAAGTACCAGCATGGGAGACTGACTGGGAATCCCAAGTTCTGTTGACCTTTTTGAACCTGAAAATTGTGTTAGTTTCTCTATGAGATAGTAAAAGAAGGTTCAAATTGAACAG
Source organism: Engystomops pustulosus (assembly GCF_040894005.1). Classification (NCBI taxonomy): domain Eukaryota; kingdom Metazoa; phylum Chordata; class Amphibia; order Anura; family Leptodactylidae; genus Engystomops; species Engystomops pustulosus. Next base: position 65,693,100 of record NC_092419.1, read on the forward strand.
CTGCTGTCAATGGCCATTCTAAGCTGAATGTGCCTGCTCTCGTCAGATCGCAGCAGCAATGCAGCTTAAGGCTTGGCAAGTACCAGCATGGGAGACTGGCAGGGAATCCCAAGTTCCATTGACCTTTTTGAACCTGAAAATTGTGTTAGTTTCTCTATGAGATAGTAAAAGAAGGTTCAAATTGAACAGCTGCTGTCAACGGCCATTCTAAGCTGAATGTGCCTGCTCTCGTCAGATCGCAGCAGCAATGCAGCTTAAGGCTTGGCAAGTACCAGCATGGGAGACTGGCTGGGAATCCCAAGTTCTATTGACCTTTTTGAACCTGAAAATTGTATTAGTTTCTCTATGAGATAGTAAAAGAAGGTTCAAATTGAACAGCTGCTGTCAACGGCCATTCTAAGCTGAATGTGCCTGCTCTCGTCAGATCGCAGCAGCAATGCAGCTTAAGGCTTGGCAAGTACCAGCATGGGAGACTGGCTGGGAATCCCAAGTTCCGTTGACCTTTTTGAACCTGAAAATTGTGTTAGTTTCTCTATGAGATAGTAAAAGAAGGTTCAAATTGAACAGCTGCTGTCAACGCCCATTCTAAGCTAAGGCTTGGCAAGTACCAGCATGGGAGACTGGCTGGGAATCCCAAGTTCCGTTGACCTTTTTGAACCTGAAAATTGAGTTAGTTTCTCTATGAGATAGTAAAAGAAGGTTCAAATTGAACAGCTGCTGTCAACGGCCATTCTAAGCTGAATGTGCCTGCTCTCATCAGATCGCAGCAGCAATGCAGCTTAAGGCTTGGCAAGTACCAGCATGGGAGACTGGCTGGGAATCCCACGTTCCGTTGACCTTTTTGAACCTGAAAATTGTTAGTTTCTCTGTCAAAGATGGTAAAAGAAGGTTCAAATTGAACAGCTGCTGTCAACGGCCATATTAAGCTGAATGTGCCTGCTTTCGTCAGATCGCAGCAGCAATGCAGCTTAAGGTTTGGCAAGTACCAGCATGGGAGACTGGCTGGAAATCCCAAGTTCTGTTGACCTTTTTTTAACCTGAAAATTGTGTTATTTTCTCTATGAGATAGTAAAAGAAGGTTCAAATTGAACAGCTGCTGTCAACGGCCATTCTAAGCTGAATGTGCCTGCTCTCGTCAGATCGCAGCAGCAATGCAGCTTAAGGCTTGGCAAGTACCAGCATGGGAGACTGGCTGGGAATCCCAAGTTCTGTTGACCTTTTTGAACCTGAAAATTGTGTTAGTTTCTCTATGAGATAGTAAAAGAAGGTTCAAATTGAACAGCTGCTGTCAACGGCCCTTCTAAGCTGAATGTGTGTGCTCTTGTCAGATCGCAGCAGCGATGCAGCTTAAGGCTTGGCAAGTACCAGCATGGGAGACTGACTGGGAATCCCAAGTTCTGTTGACCTTTTTGAACCTGAAAATTGTGTTAGTTTCTCTATGAGATAGTAAAAGAAGGTTCAAATTGAACAGCTGCTGTCAATGGCCATTCTAAGCTGAATGTGCCTGCTCTCGTCAGATCGCAGCAGCAATGCAGCTTAAGGCTTGGCAAGTACCAGCATGGGAGACTGGCAGGGAATCCCAAGTTCCATTGACCTTTTTGAACCTGAAAATTGTGTTAGTTTCTCTATGAGATAGTAAAAGAAGGTTCAAATTGAACAGCTGCTGTCAACGGCCATTCTAAGCTGAATGTGCCTGCTCTCGTCAGATCGCAGCAGCAATGCAGCTTAAGGCTTGGCAAGTACCAGCATGGGAGACTGGCTGGGAATCCCAAGTTCTATTGACCTTTTTGAACCTGAAAATTGTATTAGTTTCTCTATGAGATAGTAAAAGAAGGTTCAAATTGAACAGCTGCTGTCAACGGCCATTCTAAGCTGAATGTGCCTGCTCTCGTCAGATCGCAGCAGCAATGCAGCTTAAGGCTTGGCAAGTACCAGCATGGGAGACTGGCTGGGAATCCCAAGTTCCGTTGACCTTTTTGAACCTGAAAATTGTGTTAGTTTCTCTATGAGATAGTAAAAGAAGGTTCAAATTGAACAGCTGCTGTCAACGCCCATTCTAAGCTAAGGCTTGGCAAGTACCAGCATGGGAGACTGGCTGGGAATCCCAAGTTCCGTTGACCTTTTTGAACCTGAAAATTGAGTTAGTTTCTCTATGAGATAGTAAAAGAAGGTTCAAATTGAACAGCTGCTGTCAACGGCCATTCTAAGCTGAATGTGCCTGCTCTCATCAGATCGCAGCAGCAATGCAGCTTAAGGCTTGGCAAGTACCAGCATGGGAGACTGGCTGGGAATCCCAAGTTCCGTTGACCTTTTTGAACCTGAAAATGTGTTAGTTTCTCTATGAGATAGTAAAAGAAGGTTCAAATTGAACAGCTGCTGTCAACGGCCATTCTAAGCTGAATGTGCATGCTCTTGTCAGATCGCAGCAGCGTTGCAGCTTAAGGCTTGGCAAGTACCAGCATGGGAGACTGCTTGGGAATCCCAAGTTCTGTTGACCTTTTTGAACCTGAAAATTGTGTTAGTTTCTCTATGAGATAGTAAAAGAAAGTAGAAATTAGGCAGCTGCTGTCAACGGCCATTCTAAGCTGAATGTGCCTGCTCTCGTCAGATCGCAGCAGCAATGCAGCTTAAGGCTTGGCAAGTACCAGCATGGGAGACTGGCTGGGAATCCCACGTTCCGTTGACCTTTTTGAACCTGAAAATTGTTAGTTTCTCTGTCAAAGATGGTAAAAGAAGGTTCAAATTGAACAGCTGCTGTCAACGGCCATATTAAGCTGAATGTGCCTGCTCTCGTCAGATCGCAGCAGCAATGCAGCTTAAGGTTTGGCAAGTACCAGCATGGGAGACTGGCTGGGAATCCCAAGTTCTGTTGACCTTTTTGAACCTGAAAATTGTGTTAGTTTCTCTATGAGATAGTAAAAGAAGGTTCAAATTGAACAGCTGCTGTCAACGGCCATTCTAAGCTGAATGTGCCTGCTCTCGTCAGATCGCAGCAGCAATGCAGCTTAAGGCTTGGCAAGTACCAGCATGGGAGACTGGCTGGGAATCCCAAGTTCTGTTGGTCTTTTTGAACCTGAAAATTGTGTTAGTTTCTCTATGAGATAGTAAAAGAAGGTTCAAATTGAACAGCTGCTGTCAACGGCCCTTCTAAGCTGAATGTGTGTGCTCTTGTCAGATCGCAGCAGCAATGCAGCTTAAGGCTTGGCAAGTACCAGCATGGGAGACTGGCAGGGAATCCCAAGTTCCATTGACCTTTTTGAACCTGAAAATTGTGTTAGTTTCTCTATGAGATAGTAAAAGAAGGTTCAAATTGAACAGCTGCTGTCAACGGCCATTCTAAGCTGAATGTGCCTGCTCTCGTCAGATCGCAGCAGCAATGCAGCTTAAGGCTTGGCAAGTACCAGCATGGGAGACTGGCTGGGAATCCCAAGTTCTGTTGACCTTTTTGAACCTGAAAATTGTATTAGTTTCTCTATGAGATAGTAAAAGAAGGTTCAAATTGAACAGCTGCTGTCAACGGCCATTCTAAGCTGAATGTGCCTGCTCTCGTCAGATCGCAGCAGCAATGCAGCTTAAGGCTTGGCAAGTACCAGCATGGCAGACTGGCTGGGAATCCCAAGTTCCGTTGACCTTTTTGAACCTGAAAATTGTGTTAGTTTCTCTATGAGATAGTAAAAGAAGGTTCAAATTGAACAGCTGCTGTCAACGCCCATTCTAAGCTAAGGCTTGGCAAGTACCAGCATGGGAGACTGGCTGGGAATCCCAAATTCCATTGACCTTTTTGAACCTGAAAATTGAGTTAGTTTCTCTATGAGATAGTAAAAGAAGGTTCAAATTGAACAGCTGCTGTCAACGGCCATTCTAAGCTGAATGTGCCTGCTCTCATCAGATCGCAGCAGCAATGCAGCTTAAGGCTTGGCAAGTACCAGCATGGGAGACTGGCTGGGAATCCCAAGTTCCGTTGACCTTTTTGAACCTGAAAATGTGTTAGTTTCTCTATGAGATAGTAAAAGAAGGTTCAAATTGAACAGCTGCTGTCAACGGCCATTCTAAGCTGAATGTGCATGCTCTTGTCAGATCGCAGCAGCGTTGCAGCTTAAGGCTTGGCAAGTACCAGCATGGGAGACTGCCTGGGAATCCCAAGTTCTGTTGACCTTTTTGAACCTGAAAATTGTGTTAGTTTCTCTATGAGATAGTAAAAGAAAGTAGAAATTAGGCAGCTGCTGTCAACGGCCATTCTAAGCTGAATGTGCCTGCTCTCGTCAGATCGCAGCAGCAATGCAGCTTAAGGCTTGGCAAGTACCAGCATGGGAGACTGGCTGGGAATCCCATGTTCTGTTGACCTTTTTGAACCTGAAAATTGTTAGTTTCTCTGTCAAAGATGGTAAAAGAAGGTTCAAATTGAACAGCTGCTGTCAACGGCCATTCTAAGCTGAATGTGCCTGCTCTCGTCAGATCGCAGCAGCAATGCAGCTTAAGGTTTGGCAAGTACCAGCATGGGAGACTGGCTGGGAATCCCAAGTTCCGTTGACCTTTTTGAACCTGAAAATTGTGTTAGTTTCTCTATGAGATAGTAAAAGAAGGTTCAAATTGAACAGCTGCTGTCAACGCCCATTCTAAGCTAAGGCTTGGCAAGTACCAGCATGGGAGACTGGCTGGGAATCCCAAGTTCCATTGACCTTTTTGAACCTGAAAATTGAGTTAGTTTCTCTATGAGATAGTAAAAGAAGGTTCAAATTGAACAGCTGCTGTCAACAGCCATTCTAAGCTGAATGTGCATGCTCTTGTCAGATCGCAGCAGCAATGCAGCTTAAGGCTTGGCAAGTACCAGCATGGGAGACTAGCTGGGAATCCCAAGTTCCATTGACCTTTTTGAACCTGAAAATTGTGTTAGTTTCTCTATGAGATAGTAAAAGAAGGTTCAAATTGAACAGCTGCTGTCAACAGCCATTCTAAGCTGAATGTGCATGCTCTGGTCAGATCGCAGCAGCAATGCAGCTTAAGGCTTTGCAAGTACCAGCATGGGAGACTGGCTGGGAATCCCAAGTTCTGTTGACATTTTTGAACCTGAAAATCGTGTTAGTTTCTCTATGAGATAGTAAAAGAAGGTTCAAATTGAACAACTGCTGTCAACGGCCATTCTACTAAGCTTAATGTGCCTGCTCTCGTCAGATCGCAGCAGCAATGCAGCTTAAGGCTTGGCAAGTACCAGCATGGGAGACTGGCTGGGAGTCCCAAGTTCCGTTGACCTTTTTGAACCTGAAAATTGTGTTAGTTTCTCTATGAGATAGTAAAAGAAGGTTCAAATTGAACAGCTGCTGTCAACGGCCATTCTAAGCTGAATGTGCCTGCTCTCGTCAGATCGCAGCAGCAATGCAGCTTAAGGCTTGACAAGTACCAGCATGGGAGACTGGCTGGGAATCCCAAGTTCCGTTGACTTTTTGAACCTGAAAATTGTGTTAGTTTCTCTATGAGATAGTAAAAGAAGGTTCAAATTGAACAGCTGCTGTCAACTGCCATTCTAAGCTGAATGTGCATGCTCTTGTCAGATCGCAGCAGCGTTGCAGCTTAAGGCTTGGCAAGTACCAGCATGGGAGTCTGGCTGGGAATCCCAAGTTCTCTTGACCTTTTTGAACCTGAAAATTGTGTTAGTTTCTCTATGAGATAGTAAAACAAAGTAGAAATTAGGCAGCTGCTGTCAACGGCCATTCTAAGCTGAATGTGCCTGCTCTCGTCAGATCGCAGCAGCAATGCAGCTTAAGGCTTGGCAAGTACCAGCATGGGAGACTGGCTGGGAATCCCAAGTTCCGTTGACCTTTTTGAACCTGAAAATTGTTAGTTTCTCTGTCAAAGATGGTAAAAGAAGGTTCAAATTGAACAGCTGCTGTCAACGGCCATTCTAAGCTGAATGTGCCTGCTCTCGTCAGATCGCAGCAGCAATGCAGCTTAAGGCTTGACAAGTACCAGCATGGGAGACTGGCTGGGAATCCCAAGTTCTGTTGACCTTTTTGAACCTGAAAATTGTGTTAGTTTCTCTATGAGATAGTAAAAGAAGGTTCAAATTGAACAGCTGCTGTCAACGGCCATTCTAAGCTGAATGTGCCTGCTCTCGTCAGATCGCAGCAGCAATGCAGCTTAAGGCTTGGCAAGTACCAGCATGGGAGACTGGCTGGGAATCCCAAGTTCTGTTGACCTTTTTGAACCTGAAAATTGTGTTAGTTTCTCTATGAGATAGTAAAAGAAGGTTCAAACTGAACAGCTGCTGTCAACGGCCATTCTAAGCTGAATGTGCCTGCTCTCGTCAGATCGCAGCAGCAATGCAGCTTAAGGCTTGGCATGTACCAGCATGGGAGACTGGCTGGGAATCCTAAGTTCCGTTGACCTTTTTGAGCCTGAAAATTGTGTTAGTTTCTCTATGAGATAGTAAAAGAAGGTTCAAATTGAACAGCTGCTGTCAACGGCCATTCTAAGCTGAATGTGCCTGCTCTCGTCAGATCGCAGCAGCGTTGCAGCTTAAGGCTTGGCAAGTACCAGCATGGGAGACTGGCTGGGAATCCCAAGTTCTGTTGACCTTTTTGAACCTGAAAATTGTGTTAGTTTCTCTATGAGATAGTAAAAGAAGGTTAAAATTGAACAGCTGCTGTCAACGCCCATTCTAAGCTAAGGCTTGGCAAGTACCAGCATGGGAGACTGGCTGGGAATCCCAAGTTCCATTGACCTTTTTGAACCTGAAAATTGAGTTAGTTTCTCTATGAGATAGTAAAAGAAGGTTCAAATTGAACAGCTGCTGTCAACGGCCATTCTAAGCTGAATGTGCATGCTCTTGTCAGATCGCAGCAGCGTTGCAGCTTAAGGCTTGGCAAGTACCAGCATGGGAGACTGGCTGGGAATCCCAAGTTCCGTTGACCTTTTTGAACCTGAAAATGTGTTAGTTTCTCTATGAGATAGTAAAAGAAGGTTCAAATTGAACAGCTGCTGTCAACGGCCATTCTAAGCTGAATGTGCATGCTCTTGTCAGATCGCAGCAGCGTTGCAGCTTAAGGCTTGGCAAGTACCAGCATGGGAGACTGGCTGGGAATCCCAAGTTCTGTTGACCTTTTTGAACCTGAAAATTGTGTTAGTTTCTCTATGAGATAGTAAAAGAAAGTAGAAATTAGGCAGCTGCTGTCAACGGCCATTCTAAGCTGAATGTGCCTGCTCTCGTCAGATCGCAGCAGCAATGCAGCTTAAGGCTTGGCAAGTACCAGCATGGGAGACTGGCTGGGAATCCCACGTTCCGTTGACCTTTTTGAACCTGAAAATTGTTAGTTTCTCTGTCAAAGATGGTAAAAGAAGGTTCAAATTGAACAGCTGCTGTCAACGGCCATATTAAGCTGAATGTGCCTGCTTTCGTCAGATCGCAGCAGCAATGCAGCTTAAGGTTTGGCAAGTACCAGCATGGGAGACTGGCTGGAAATCCCAAGTTCTGTTGACCTTTTTGAACCTGAAAATTGTGTTATTTTCTCTATGAGATAGTAAAAGAAGGTTCAAATTGAACATCTGCTGTCAACGGCCATTCTAAGCTGAATGTGCCTGCTCTCGTCAGATCGCAGCAGCAATGCAGCTTAAGGCTTGGCAAGTACCAGCATGGGAGACTGGCTGGGAATCCCAAGTTCTGTTGACCTTTTTGAACCTGAAAATTGTGTTAGTTTCTCTATGAGATAGTAAAAGAAGGTTCAAATTGAACAGCTGCTGTCAACGGCCCTTCTAAGCTGAATGTGTGTGCTCTTGTCAGATCGCAGCAGCGATGCAGCTTAAGGCTTGGCAAGTACCAGCATGGGAGACTGACTGGGAATCCCAAGTTCTGTTGACCTTTTTGAACCTGAAAATTGTGTTAGTTTCTCTATGAGATAGTAAAAGAAGGTTCAAATTGAACAGCTGCTGTCAATGGCCATTCTAAGCTGAATGTGCCTGCTCTCGTCAGATCGCAGCAGCAATGCAGCTTAAGGCTTGGCAAGTACCAGCATGGGAGACTGGCAGGGAATCCCAAGTTCCATTGACCTTTTTGAACCTGAAAATTGTGTTAGTTTCTCTATGAGATAGTAAAAGAAGGTTCAAATTGAACAGCTGCTGTCAACGGCCATTCTAAGCTGAATGTGCCTGCTCTCGTCAGATCGCAGCAGCAATGCAGCTTAAGGCTTGGCAAGTACCAGCATGGGAGACTGGCTGGGAATCCCAAGTTCTATTGACCTTTTTGAACCTGAAAATTGTATTAGTTTCTCTATGAGATAGTAAAAGAAGGTTCAAATTGAACAGCTGCTGTCAACGGCCATTCTAAGCTGAATGTGCCTGCTCTCGTCAGATCGCAGCAGCAATGCAGCTTAAGGCTTGGCAAGTACCAGCATGGGAGACTGGCTGGGAATCCCAAGTTCCGTTGACCTTTTTGAACCTGAAAATTGTGTTAGTTTCTCTATGAGATAGTAAAAGAAGGTTCAAATTGAACAGCTGCTGTCAACGCCCATTCTAAGCTAAGGCTTGGCAAGTACCAGCATGGGAGACTGGCTGGGAATCCCAAGTTCCGTTGACCTTTTTGAACCTGAAAATTGAGTTAGTTTCTCTATGAGATAGTAAAAGAAGGTTCAAATTGAACAGCTGCTGTCAACGGCCATTCTAAGCTGAATGTGCCTGCTCTCATCAGATCGCAGCAGCAATGCAGCTTAAGGCTTGGCAAGTACCAGCATGGGAGACTGGCTGGGAATCCCAAGTTCCGTTGACCTTTTTGAACCTGAAAATGTGTTAGTTTCTCTATGAGATAGTAAAAGAAGGTTCAAATTGAACAGCTGCTGTCAACGGCCATTCTAAGCTGAATGTGCATGCTCTTGTCAGATCGCAGCAGCGTTGCAGCTTAAGGCTTGGCAAGTACCAGCATGGGAGACTGCTTGGGAATCCCAAGTTCTGTTGACCTTTTTGAACCTGAAAATTGTGTTAGTTTCTCTATGAGATAGTAAAAGAAAGTAGAAATTAGGCAGCTGCTGTCAACGGCCATTCTAAGCTGAATGTGCCTGCTCTCGTCAGATCGCAGCAGCAATGCAGCTTAAGGCTTGGCAAGTACCAGCATGGGAGACTGGCTGGGAATCCCACGTTCTGTTGCCCTTTTTGAACCTGAAAATTGTTAGTTTCTCTGTCAAAGATGGTAAAAGAAGGTTCAAATTGAACAGCTGCTGTCAACGGCCATTCTAAGCTGAATGTGCCTGCTCTCGTCAGAACGCAGCAGCAATGCAGCTTAAGGCTTGGCAAGTACCAGCATGGGAGACTGGCTGGGAATCCCAAGTTCCATTGACTTTTTGAACCTGAAAATTGTGTTAGTTTCTCTATGAGATAGTAAAAGAAGGTTCAAATTGAACAGCTGCTGTCAACTGCCATTCTAAGCTGAATGTGCATGCTCTTGTCAGATCGCAGCAGCGTTGCAGCTTAAGGCTTGGCAAGTACCAGCATGGGAGTCTGGCTGGGAATCCCAAGTTCTCTTGACCTTTTTGAACCTGAAAATTGTGTTAGTTTCTCTATGAGATAGTAAAACAAAGTAGAAATTAGGCAGCTGCTGTCAACGGCCATTCTAAGCTGAATGTGCCTGCTCTCGTCAGATCGCAGCAGCAATGCAGCTTAAGGCTTGGCAAGTACCAGCATGGGAGACTGGCTGGGAATCCCAAGTTCCGTTGACCTTTTTGAACCTGAAAATTGTTAGTTTCTCTGTCAAAGATGGTAAAAGAAGGTTCAAATTGAACAGCTGCTGTCAACGGCCATTCTAAGCTGAATGTGCCTGCTCTCGTCAGATCGCAGCAGCAATGCAGCTTAAGGCTTGGCAAAAACCAGCATGGGAGACTGGCTGGGAATCCCAAGTTCTGTTGACCTTTTTGAACCTGAAAATTGTGTTAGTTTCTCTATGAGATAGTAAAAGAAGGTTCAAATTGAACAGCTGCTGTCAACGGCCATTCTAAGCTGAATGTGCCTGCTCTCGTCAGATCGCAGCAGCAATGCAGCTTAAGGCTTGGCAAGTACCAGCATGGGAGACTGGCTGGGAATCCCAAGTTCTGTTGACCTTTTTGAACCTGAAAATTGTGTTAGTTTCTCTATGAGATAGTAAAAGAAGGTTCAAACTGAACAGCTGCTGTCAACGGCCATTCTAAGCTGAATGTGCCTGCTCTCGTCAGATCGCAGCAGCAATGCAGCTTAAGGCTTGGCATGTACCAGCATGGGAGACTGGCTGGGAATCCTAAGTTCCGTTGACCTTTTTGAGCCTGAAAATTGTGTTAGTTTCTCTATGAGATAGTAAAAGAAGGTTCAAATTGAACAGCTGCTGTCAACAGCCATTCTAAGCTGAATGTGCCTGCTCTCGTCAGATCGCAGCAGCGTTGCAGCTTAAGGCTTGGCAAGTACCAGCATGGGAGACTGGCTGGGAATCCCAAGTTCTGTTGACCTTTTTGAACCTGAAAATTGTGTTAGTTTCTCTATGAGATAGTAAAAGAAGGTTCAAATTGAACAGCTGCTGTCAACGCCCATTCTAAGCTAAGGCTTGGCAAGTACCAGCATGGGAGACTGGCTGGGAATCCCAAGTTCCATTGACCTTTTTGAACCTGAAAATTGAGTTAGTTTCTCTATGAGATAGTAAAAGAAGGTTCAAATTGAACAGCTGCTGTCAACGGCCATTCTAAGCTGAATGTGCATGCTCTTGTCAGATCGCAGCAGCGTTGCAGCTTAAGGCTTGGCAAGTACCAGCATGGGAGACTGGCTGGGAATCCCAAGTTCCGTTGACCTTTTTGAACCTGAAAATGTGTTAGTTTCTCTATGAGATAGTAAAAGAAGGTTCAAATTGAACAGCTGCTGTCAACGGCCATTCTAAGCTGAATGTGCATGCTCTTGTCAGATCGCAGCAGCGTTGCAGCTTAAGGCTTGGCAAGTACCAGCATGGGAGACTGGCTGGGAATCCCAAGTTCTGTTGACCTTTTTGAACCTGAAAATTGTGTTAGTTTCTCTATGAGATAGTAAAAGAAAGTAGAAATTAGGCAGCTGCTGTCAACGGCCATTCTAAGCTGAATGTGCCTGCTCTCGTCAGATCGCAGCAGCAATGCAGCTTAAGGCTTGGCAAGTACCAGCATGGGAGACTGGCTGGGAATCCCACGTTCCATTGACCTTTTTGAACCTGAAAATTGTTAGTTTCTCTGTCAAAGATGGTAAAAGAAGGTTCAAATTGAACAGCTGCTGTCAACGGCCATATTAAGCTGAATGTGCCTGCTTTCGTCAGATCGCAGCAGCAATGCAGCTTAAGGTTTGGCAAGTACCAGCATGGGAGACTGGCTGGAAATCCCAAGTTCTGTTGACCTTTTTGAACCTGAAAATTGTGTTAGTTTCTCTATGAGATAGTAAAAGAAGGTTCAAATTGAACAGCTGCTGTCAACGGCCATTCTAAGCTGAATGTGCCTGCTCTTGTCAGATCGCAGCAGCGATGCAGCTTAAGGCTTGGCAAGTACCAGCATGGGAGACTGACTGGGAATCCCAAGTTCTGTTGACCTTTTTGAACCTGAAAATTGTGTTAGTTTCTCTATGAGATAGTAAAAGAAGGTTCAAATTGAACAGCTGCTGTCAATGGCCATTCTAAGCTGAATGTGCCTGCTCTCGTCAGATCGCAGCAGCAATGCAGCTTAAGGCTTGGCAAGTACCAGCATGGGAGACTGGCAGGGAATCCCAAGTTCCATTGACCTTTTTGAACCTGAAAATTGTGTTAGTTTCTCTATGAGATAGTAAAAGAAGGTTCAAATTGAACAGCTGCTGTCAACGGCCATTCTAAGCTGAATGTGCCTGCTCTCGTCAGATCGCAGCAGCAATGCAGCTTAAGGCTTGGCAAGTACCAGCATGGGAGACTGGCTGGGAATCCCAAGTTCTGTTGACCTTTTTGAACCTGAAAATTGTATTAGTTTCTCTATGAGATAGTAAAAGAAGGTTCAAATTGAACAGCTGCTGTCAACGGCCATTCTAAGCTGAATGTGCCTGCTCTCGTCAGATCGCAGCAGCAATGCAGCTTAAGGCTTGGCAAGTACCACCATGGGAGACTGGCTGGGAATCCCAAGTTCCGTTGACCTTTTTGAACCTGAAAATTGTGTTAGTTTCTCTATGAGATAGTAAAAGAAGGTTCAAATTGAACAGCTGCTGTCAACGCCCATTCTAAGCTAAGGCTTGGCAAGTACCAGCATGGGAGACTGGCTGGGAATCCCAAGTTCCATTGACCTTTTTGAACCTGAAAATTGAGTTAGTTTCTCTATGAGATAGTAAAAGAAGGTTCAAATTGAACAGCTGCTGTCAACGGCCATTCTAAGCTGAATGTGCCTGCTCTCATCAGATCGCAGCAGCGTTGCAGCTTAAGGCTTGGCAAGTACCAGCATGGGAGACTGGCTGGGAATCCCAAGTTCCGTTGACCTTTTTGAACCTGAAAATGTGTTAGTTTCTCTATGAGATAGTAAAAGAAGGTTCAAATTGAACAGCTGCTGTCAACGGCCATTCTAAGCTGAATGTGCATGCTCTTGTCAGATCGCAGCAGCGTTGCAGCTTAAGGCTTGGCAAGTACCAGCATGGGAGACTGGCTGGGAATCCCAAGTTCTGTTGACCTTTTTGAACCTGAAAATTGTGTTAGTTTCTCTATGAGATAGTAAAAGAAAGTAGAAATTAGGCAGCTGCTGTCAACGGCCATTCTAAGCTGAATGTGCCTGCTCTCGTCAGATCGCAGCAGCAATGCAGCTTAAGGCTTGGCAAGTACCAGCATGGGAGACTGGCTGGGAATCCCACGTTCCGTTGACCTTTTTGAACCTGAAAATTGTTAGTTTCTCTGTCAAAGATGGTAAAAGAAGGTTCAAATTGAACAGCTGCTGTCAACGGCCATATTAAGCTGAATGTGCCTGCTCTCGTCAGATCGCAGCAGCAATGCAGCTTAAGGTTTGGCAAGTACCAGCATGGGAGACTGGCTGGGAATCCCAAGTTCTGTTGACCTTTTTGAACCTGAAAATTGTGTTAGTTTCTCTATGAGATAGTAAAAGAAGGTTCAAATTGAACAGCTGCTGTCAACGGCCATTCTAAGCTGAATGTGCCTGCTCTGGTCAGATCGCAGCAGCAATGCAGCTTAAGGCTTGGCAAGTACCAGCATGGGAGACTGGCTGGGAATCCCAAGTTCTGTTGACCTTTTTGAACCTGAAAATTGTGTTAGTTTCTCTATGAGATAGTAAAAGAAGGTTCAAATTGAACAGCTGCTGTCAACGGCCCTTCTAAGCTGAATGTGTGTGCTCTTGTCAGATCGCAGCAGCAATGCAGCTTAAGGCTTGGCAAGTACCAGCATGGGAGACTGGCAGGGAATCCCAAGTTCCATTGACCTTTTTGAACCTGAAAATTGTGTTAGTTTCTCTATGAGATAGTAAAAGAAGGTTCAAATTGAACAGCTGCTGTCAACGGCCATTCTAAGCTGAATGTGCCTGCTCTCGTCAGATCGCAGCAGCAATGCAGCTTAAGGCTTGGCAAGTACCAGCATGGGAGACTGGCTGGGAATCCCAAGTTCTGTTGACCTTTTTGAACCTGAAAATTGTATTAGTTTCTCTATGAGATAGTAAAAGAAGGTTCAAATTGAACAGCTGCTGTCAACGGCCATTCTAAGCTGAATGTGCCTGCTCTCGTCAGATCGCAGCAGCAATGCAGCTTAAGGCTTGGCAAGTACCAGCATGGCAGACTGGCTGGGAATCCCAAGTTCCGTTGACCTTTTTGAACCTGAAAATTGTGTTAGTTTCTCTATGAGATAGTAAAAGAAGGTTCAAATTGAACAGCTGCTGTCAACGCCCATTCTAAGCTAAGGCTTGGCAAGTACCAGCATGGGAGACTGGCTGGGAATCCCAAGTTCCATTGACCTTTTTGAACCTGAAAATTGAGTTAGTTTCTCTATGAGATAGTAAAAGAAGGTTCAAATTGAACAGCTGCTGTCAACGGCCATTCTAAGCTGAATGTGCCTGCTCTCATCAGATCGCAGCAGCAATGCAGCTTAAGGCTTGGCAAGTACCAGCATGGGAGACTGGCTGGGAATCCCAAGTTCCGTTGACCTTTTTGAACCTGAAAATGTGTTAGTTTCTCTATGAGATAGTAAAAGAAGGTTCAAATTGAACAGCTGCTGTCAACGGCCATTCTAAGCTGAATGTGCATGCTCTTGTCAGATCGCAGCAGCGTTGCAGCTTAAGGCTTGGCAAGTACCAGCATGGGAGACTGCCTGGGAATCCCAAGTTCTGTTGACCTTTTTGAACCTGAAAATTGTGTTAGTTTCTCTATGAGATAGTAAAAGAAAGTAGAAATTAGGCAGCTGCTGTCAACGGCCATTCTAAGCTGAATGTGCCTGCTCTCGTCAGATCGCAGCAGCAATGCAGCTTAAGGCTTGGCAAGTACCAGCATGGGAGACTGGCTGGGAATCCCATGTTCTGTTGACCTTTTTGAACCTGAAAATTGTTAGTTTCTCTGTCAAAGATGGTAAAAGAAGGTTCAAATTGAACAGCTGCTGTCAACGGCCATTCTAAGCTGAATGTGCCTGCTCTCGTCAGATCGCAGCAGCAATGCAGCTTAAGGTTTGGCAAGTACCAGCATGGGAGACTGGCTGGGAATCCCAAGTTCCGTTGACCTTTTTGAACCTGAAAATTGTGTTAGTTTCTCTATGAGATAGTAAAAGAAGGTTCAAATTGAACAGCTGCTGTCAACGCCCATTCTAAGCTAAGGCTTGGCAAGTACCAGCATGGGAGACTGGCTGGGAATCCCAAGTTCCATTGACCTTTTTGAACCTGAAAATTGAGTTAGTTTCTCTATGAGATAGTAAAAGAAGGTTCAAATTGAACAGCTGCAGTCAACAGCCATTCTAAGCTGAATGTGCATGCTCTTGTCAGATCGCAGCAGCAATGCAGCTTAAGGCTTGGCAAGTACCAGCATGGGAGACTAGCTGGGAATCCCAAGTTCCATTGACCTTTTTGAACCTGAAAATTGTGTTAGTTTCTCTATGAGATAGTAAAAGAAGGTTCAAATTGAACAGCTGCTGTCAACAGCCATTCTAAGCTGAATGTGCATGCTCTGGTCAGATCGCAGCAGCAATGCAGCTTAAGGCTTTGCAAGTACCAGCATGGGAGACTGGCTGGGAATCCCAAGTTCTGTTGACATTTTTGAACCTGAAAATCGTGTTAGTTTCTCTATGAGATAGTAAAAGAAGGTTCAAATTGAACAACTGCTGTCAATGGCCATTCTACTAAGCTTAATGTGCCTGCTCTCGTCAGATCGCAGCAGCAATGCAGCTTAAGGCTTGGCAAGTACCAGCATGGGAGACTGGCTGGGAGTCCCAAGTTCCGTTGACCTTTTTGAACCTGAAAATTGTGTTAGTTTCTCTATGAGATAGTAAAAGAAGGTTCAAATTGAACAGCTGCTGTCAACGGCCATTCTAAGCTGAATGTGCCTGCTCTCGTCAGATCGCAGCAGCAATGCAGCTTAAGGCTTGGCAAGTACCAGCATGGGAGACTGGCTGGGAATCCTAAGTTCTGTTGACCTTTTTGAACCTGAAAATTGTGTTAGTTTCTCTATGAGGTAGTAAAATAAGGTTCAAATTGAACAGTTGCTGTCAACGGCCATTCTAAGCTGAATGTGCCTGCTCTCGTCAGATCGCAGCAGCAATGCAGCTTAAGGCTTGGCAAGTACCAGCATGGGAGACTAGCTGGGAATCCCAAGTTCCGTTGACCTTTTTGAACCTGAAAATTGTGTTAGTTTCTCTATGAGATAGTAAAAGAAGGTTCAAATTGAACAGCTGCTGTCAACAGCCATTCTAAGCTGAATGTGCATGCTCTGGTCAGATCGCAGCAGCAATGCAGCTTAAGGCTTTGCAAGTACCAGCATGGGAGACTGGCTGGGAATCCCAAGTTCTGTTGACATTTTTGAACCTGAAAATCGTGTTAGTTTCTCTATGAGATAGTAAAAGAAGGTTCAAATTGAACAACTGCTGTCAACGGCCATTCTACTAAGCTTAATGTGCCTGCTCTCGTCAGATCGCAGCAGCAATGCAGCTTAAGGCTTGGCAAGTACCAGCATGGGAGACTGGCTGGGAGTCCCAAGTTCCGTTGACCTTTTTGAACCTGAAAATTGTGTTAGTTTCTCTATGAGATAGTAAAAGAAGGTTCAAATTGAACAGCTGCTGTCAACGGCCATTCTAAGCTGAATGTGCCTGCTCTCGTCAGATCGCAGCAGCAATGCAGCTTAAGGCTTGGCAAGTACCAGCATGGGAGACTGGCTGGGAATCATAAGTTCCGTTGACCTTTTTTTAACCTGAAAATTGTGTTAGTTTCTCTATGAGATAGTAAAAGAAGGTTCAAATTGAACAGCTGCTGTCAACGGCCATTCTAAGCTGAATGCGCCTGCTCTCGTCAGATCGCAGCAGCAATGCAGCTTAAGGCTTGGCAAGTACCAGCATGGGAGACTGGCTGGGAATCCCAAGTTCCATTGACTTTTTGAACCTGAAAATTGTGTTAGTTTCTCTATGAGATAGTAAAAGAAGGTTCAAATTGAACAGCTGCTGTCAACTGCCATTCTAAGCTGAATGTGCATGCTCTTGTCAGATCGCAGCAGCGTTGCAGCTTAAGGCTTGGCAAGTACCAGCATGGGAGTCTGGCTGGGAATCCCAAGTTCTCTTGACCTTTTTGAACCTGAAAATTGTGTTAGTTTCTCTATGAGATAGTAAAACAAAGTAGAAATTAGGCAGCTGCTGTCAACGGCCATTCTAAGCTGAATGTGCCTGCTCTCGTCAGATCGCAGCAGCAATGCAGCTTAAGGCTTGGCAAGTACCAGCATGGGAGACTGGCTGGGAATCCCAAGTTCCGTTGACCTTTTTGAACCTGAAAATTGTTAGTTTCTCTGTCAAAGATGGTAAAAGAAGGTTCAAATTGAACAGCTGCTGTCAACGGCCATTCTAAGCTGAATGTGCCTGCTCTCGTCAGATCGCAGCAGCAATGCAGCTTAAGGCTTGGCAAAAACCAGCATGGGAGACTGGCTGGGAATCCCAAGTTCTGTTGACCTTTTTGAACCTGAAAATTGTGTTAGTTTCTCTATGAGATAGTAAAAGAAGGTTCAAATTAAACAGCTGCTGTCAACGGCCATTCTAAGCTGAATGTGCCTGCTCTCGTCAGATCGCAGCAGCAATGCAGCTTAAGGCTTGGCAAGTACCAGCATGGGAGACTGGCTGGGAATCCCAAGTTCTGTTGACCTTTTTGAACCTGAAAATTGTGTTAGTTTCTCTATGAGATAGTAAAAGAAGGTTCAAACTGAACAGCTGCTGTCAACGGCCATTCTAAGCTGAATGTGCCTGCTCTCGTCAGATCGCAGCAGCAATGCAGCTTAAGGCTTGGCATGTACCAGCATGGGAGACTGGCTGGGAATCCTAAGTTCCGTTGACCTTTTTGAGCCTGAAAATTGTGTTAGTTTCTCTATGAGATAGTAAAAGAAGGTTCAAATTGAACAGCTGCTGTCAACGGCCATTCTAAGCTGAATGTGCCTGCTCTCGTCAGATCGCAGCAGCGTTGCAGCTTAAGGCTTGGCAAGTACCAGCATGGGAGACTGGCTGGGAATCCCAAGTTCTGTTGACCTTTTTGAACCTGAAAATTGTGTTAGTTTCTCTATGAGATAGTAAAAGAAGGTTAAAATTGAACAGCTGCTGTCAACGCCCATTCTAAGCTAAGGCTTGGCAAGTACCAGCATGGGAGACTGGCTGGGAATCCCAAGTTCCATTGACCTTTTTGAACCTGAAAATTGAGTTAGTTTCTCTATGAGATAGTAAAAGAAGGTTCAAATTGAACAGCTGCTGTCAACGGCCATTCTAAGCTGAATGTGCATGCTCTTGTCAGATCGCAGCAGCGTTGCAGCTTAAGGCTTGGCAAGTACCAGCATGGGAGACTGGCTGGGAATCCCAAGTTCCGTTGACCTTTTTGAACCTGAAAATGTGTTAGTTTCTCTATGAGATAGTAAAAGAAGGTTCAAATTGAACAGCTGCTGTCAACGGCCATTCTAAGCTGAATGTGCATGCTCTTGTCAGATCGCAGCAGCGTTGCAGCTTAAGGCTTGGCAAGTACCAGCATGGGAGACTGGCTAGGAATCCCAAGTTCTGTTGACCTTTTTGAACCTGAAAATTGTGTTAGTTTCTCTATGAGATAGTAAAAGAAAGTAGAAATTAGGCAGCTGCTGTCAACGGCCATTCTAAGCTGAATGTGCCTGCTCTCGTCAGATCGCAGCAGCAATGCAGCTTAAGGCTTGGCAAGTACCAGCATGGGAGACTGGCTGGGAATCCCACGTTCCGTTGACCTTTTTGAACCTGAAAATTGTTAGTTTCTCTGTCAAAGATGGTAAAAGAAGGTTCAAATTGAACAGCTGCTGTCAACGGCCATATTAAGCTGAATGTGCCTGCTTTCGTCAGATCGCAGCAGCAATGCAGCTTAAGGTTTGGCAAGTACCAGCATGGGAGACTGGCTGGAAATCCCAAGTTCTGTTGACCTTTTTGAACCTGAAAATTGTGTTATTTTCTCTATGAGATAGTAAAAGAAGGTTCAAATTGAACAGCTGCTGTCAACGGCCATTCTAAGCTGAATGTGCCTGCTCTCGTCAGATCGCAGCAGCAATGCAGCTTAAGGCTTGGCAAGTACCAGCATGGGAGACTGGCTGGGAATCCCAAGTTCTGTTGACCTTTTTGAACCTGAAAATTGTGTTAGTTTCTCTATGAGATAGTAAAAGAAGGTTCAAATTGAACAGCTGCTGTCAACGGCCCTTCTAAGCTGAATGTGTGTGCTCTTGTCAGATCGCAGCAGCGATGCAGCTTAAGGCTTGGCAAGTACCAGCATGGGAGACTGACTGGGAATCCCAAGTTCTGTTGACCTTTTTGAACCTGAAAATTGTGTTAGTTTCTCTATGAGATAGTAAAAGAAGGTTCAAATTGAACAGCTGCTGTCAATGGCCATTCTAAGCTGAATGTGCCTGCTCTCGTCAGATCGCAGCAGCAATGCAGCTTAAGGCTTGGCAAGTACCAGCATGGGAGACTGGCAGGGAATCCCAAGTTCCATTGACCTTTTTGAACCTGAAAATTGTGTTAGTTTCTCTATGAGATAGTAAAAGAAGGTTCAAATTGAACAGCTGCTGTCAACGGCCATTCTAAGCTGAATGTGCCTGCTCTCGTCAGATCG
The DNA here is from genome assembly GCF_040894005.1 of Engystomops pustulosus. Classification (NCBI taxonomy): domain Eukaryota; kingdom Metazoa; phylum Chordata; class Amphibia; order Anura; family Leptodactylidae; genus Engystomops; species Engystomops pustulosus. Next base: position 65,712,344 of record NC_092419.1, read on the forward strand.
CAGCAGCAATGCAGCTTAAGGCTTGGCAAGTACCAGCATGGGAGACTGGCTGGGAATCCCAAGTTCTGTTGACCTTTTTGAACCTGAAAATTGTATTAGTTTCTCTATGAGATAGTAAAAGAAGGTTCAAATTGAACAGCTGCTGTCAACGGCCATTCTAAGCTGAATGTGCCTGCTCTCGTCAGATCGCAGCAGCAATGCAGCTTAAGGCTTGGCAAGTACCAGCATGGGAGACTGGCTGGGAATCCTAAGTTCCGTTGACCTTTTTGAACCTGAAAATTGTGTTAGTTTCTCTATGAGATAGTAAAAGAAGGTTCAAATTGAACAGCTGCTGTCAACGCCCATTCTAAGCTAAGGCTTGGCAAGTACCAGCATGGGAGACTGGCTGGAAATCCCAAGTTCCATTGACCTTTTTGAACCTGAAAATTGAGTTAGTTTCTCTATGAGATAGTAAAAGAAGGTTCAAATTGAACAGCTGCTGTCAACGGCCATTCTAAGCTGAATGTGCCTGCTCTCATCAGATCGCAGCAGCAATGCAGCTTAAGGCTTGGCAAGTACCAGCATGGGAGACTGGCTGGGAATCCCAAGTTCCGTTGACCTTTTTGAACCTGAAAATGTGTTAGTTTCTCTATGAGATAGTAAAAGAAGGTTCAAATTGAACAGCTGCTGTCAACGGCCATTCTAAGCTGAATGTGCATGCTCTTGTCAGATCGCAGCAGCGTTGCAGCTTAAGGCTTGGCAAGTACCAGCATGGGAGACTGCTTGGGAATCCCAAGTTCTGTTGACCTTTTTGAACCTGAAAATTGTGTTAGTTTCTCTATGAGATAGTAAAAGAAAGTAGAAATTAGGCAGCTGCTGTCAACGGCCATTCTAAGCTGAATGTGCCTGCTCTCGTCAGATCGCAGCAGCAATGCAGCTTAAGGCTTGGCAAGTACCAGCATGGGAGACTGGCTGGGAATCCCACGTTCTGTTGCCCTTTTTGAACCTGAAAATTGTTAGTTTCTCTGTCAAAGATGGTAAAAGAAGGTTCAAATTGAACAGCTGCTGTCAACGGCCATTCTAAGCTGAATGTGCCTGCTCTCGTCAGAACGCAGCAGCAATGCAGCTTAAGGTTTGGCAAGTACCAGCATGGGAGACTGGCTGGGAATCCCAAGTTCTGTTGACCTTTTTGAACCTGAAAATTGTGTTAGTTTCTCTATGAGATAGTTAAAGAAGGTTCAAATTGAACAGCTGCTGTCAACGCCCATTCTAAGCTAAGGCTTGGCAAGTACCAGCATGGGAGACTGGCTGGGAATCCCAAGTTCCATTGACCTTTTTGAACCTGAAAATTGAGTTAGTTTCTCTATGAGATAGTAAAAGAAGGTTCAAATTGAACAGCTGCTGTCAACGGCCATTCTAAGCTGAATGTGCATGCTCTTGTCAGATCGCAGCAGCGTTGCAGCTTAAGGCTTGGCAAGTACCAGCATGAGAGACTGGCTGGGAATCCCAAGTTCTGTTGACCTTTTTGAACCTGAAAATTGTGTTAGTTTCTCTATGAGATAGTAAAAGAAAGTAGAAATTAGGCAGCTGCTGTCAACGGCCATTCTAAGCTGAATGTGCCTGCTCTCGTCAGATCGCAGCAGCAATGCAGCTTAAGGCTTGGCAAGTACCAGCATGGGAGACTGGCTGGGAATCCCACGTTCCGTTGACCTTTTTGAACCTGAAAATTGTTAGTTTCTCTGTCAAAGATGGTAAAAGAAGGTTCAAATTGAACAGCTGCTGTCAACGGCCATATTAAGCTGAATGTGCCTGCTCTCGTCAGATCGCAGCAGCAATGCAGCTTAAGGTTTGGCAAGTACCAGCATGGGAGACTGGCTGGGAATCCCAAGTTTTGTTGACCTTTTTGAACCTGAAAATTGTGTTAGTTTCTCTATGAGATAGTAAAAGAAGGTTCAAATTGAACAGCTGCTGTCAACGCCCATTCTAAGCTGAATGTGCCTGCTCTCGTCAGATCGCAGCAGCAATGCAGCTTAAGGCTTGGCAAGTACCAGCATGGGAGACTGGCTGGGAATCCCAAGTTCTGTTGACCTTTTTGAACCTGAAAATTGTGTTAGTTTCTCTATGAGATAGTAAAAGAAGGTTCAAATTGAACAGCTGCTGTCAACGGCCCTTCTAAGCTGAATGTGTGTGCTCTTGTCAGATCGCAGCAGCAATGCAGCTTAAGGCTTGGCAAGTACCAGCATGGGAGACTGGCAGGGAATCCCAAGTTCCATTGACCTTTTTGAACCTGAAAATTGTGTTAGTTTCTCTATGAGATAGTAAAAGAAGGTTCAAATTGAACAGCTGCTGTCAACGGCCATTCTAAGCTGAATGTGCCTGCTCTCGTCAGATCGCAGCAGCAATGCAGCTTAAGGCTTGGCAAGTACCAGCATGGGAGACTGGCTGGGAATCCCAAGTTCTGTTGACCTTTTTGAACCTGAAAATTGTATTAGTTTCTCTATGAGATAGTAAAAGAAGGTTCAAATTGAACAGCTGCTGTCAACGGCCATTCTAAGCTGAATGTGCCTGCTCTCGTCAGATCGCAGCAGCAATGCAGCTTAAGGCTTGGCAAGTACCAGCATGGGAGACTGGCTGGGAATCCCAAGTTCCGTTGACCTTTTTGAACCTGAAAATTGTGTTAGTTTCTCTATGAGATAGTAAAAGAAGGTTCAAATTGAACAGCTGCTGTCAACGCCCATTCTAAGCTAAGGCTTGGCAAGTACCAGCATGGGAGACTGGCTGGGAATCCCAAGTTCCATTGACCTTTTTGAACCTGAAAATTGAGTTAGTTTCTCTATGAGATAGTAAAAGAAGGTTCAAATTGAACAGCTGCTGTCAACGGCCATTCTAAGCTGAATGTGCCTGCTCTCATCAGATCGCAGCAGCAATGCAGCTTAAGGCTTGGCAAGTACCAGCATGGGAGACTGGCTGGGAATCCCAAGTTCCGTTGACCTTTTTGAACCTGAAAATGTGTTAGTTTCTCTATGAGATAGTAAAAGAAGGTTCAAATTGAACAGCTGCTGTCAACGGCCATTCTAAGCTGAATGTGCATGCTCTTGTCAGATCGCAGCAGCGTTGCAGCTTAAGGCTTGGCAAGTACCAGCATGGGAGACTGCCTGGGAATCCCAAGTTCTGTTGACCTTTTTGAACCTGAAAATTGTGTTAGTTTCTCTATGAGATAGTAAAAGAAAGTAGAAATTAGGCAGCTGCTGTCAACGGCCATTCTAAGCTGAATGTGCCTGCTCTCGTCAGATCGCAGCAGCAATGCAGCTTAAGGCTTGGCAAGTACCAGCATGGGAGACTGGCTGGGAATCCCATGTTCTGTTGACCTTTTTGAACCTGAAAATTGTTAGTTTCTCTGTCAAAGATGGTAAAAGAAGGTTCAAATTGAACAGCTGCTGTCAACGGCCATTCTAAGCTGAATGTGCCTGCTCTCGTCAGATCGCAGCAGCAATGCAGCTTAAGGTTTGGCAAGTACCAGCATGGGAGACTGGCTGGGAATCCCAAGTTCCGTTGACCTTTTTGAACCTGAAAATTGTGTTAGTTTCTCTATGAGATAGTAAAAGAAGGTTCAAATTGAACAGCTGCTGTCAACGCCCATTCTAAGCTAAGGCTTGGCAAGTACCAGCATGGGAGACTGGCTGGGAATCCCAAGTTCCATTGACCTTTTTGAACCTGAAAATTGAGTTAGTTTCTCTATGAGATAGTAAAAGAAGGTTCAAATTGAACAGCTGCTGTCAACGGCCATTCTAAGCTGAATGTGCATGCTCTTGTCAGATCGCAGCAGCAATGCAGCTTAAGGCTTGGCAAGTACCAGCATGGGAGACTAGCTGGGAATCCCAAGTTCCATTGACCTTTTTGAACCTGAAAATTGTGTTAGTTTCTCTATGAGATAGTAAAAGAAGGTTCAAATTGAACAGCTGCTGTCAACAGCCATTCTAAGCTGAATGTGCATGCTCTGGTCAGATCGCAGCAGCAATGCAGCTTAAGGCTTTGCAAGTACCAGCATGGGAGACTGGCTGGGAATCCCAAGTTCTGTTGACATTTTTGAACCTGAAAATCGTGTTAGTTTCTCTATGAGATAGTAAAAGAAGGTTCAAATTGAACAACTGCTGTCAACGGCCATTCTACTAAGCTTAATGTGCCTGCTCTCGTCAGATCGCAGAAGCAATGCAGCTTAAGGCTTGGCAAGTACCAGCATGGGAGACTGGCTGGGAGTCCCAAGTTCCGTTGACCTTTTTGAACCTGAAAATTGTGTTAGTTTCTCTATGAGATAGTAAAAGAAGGTTCAAATTGAACAGCTGCTGTCAACGGCCATTCTAAGCTGAATGTGCCTGCTCTCGTCAGATCGCAGCAGCAATGCAGCTTAAGGCTTGGCAAGTACCAGCATGGGAGACTGGCTGGGAATCCTAAGTTCTGTTGACCTTTTTGAACCTGAAAATTGTGTTAGTTTCTCTATGAGGTAGTAAAATAAGGTTCAAATTGAACAGTTGCTGTCAACGGCCATTCTAAGCTGAATGTGCCTGCTCTCGTCAGATCGCAGCAGCAATGCAGCTTAAGGCTTGGCAAGTACCAGCATGGGAGACTAGCTGGGAATCCCAAGTTCCGTTGACCTTTTTGAACCTGAAAATTGTGTTAGTTTCTCTATGAGATAGTAAAAGAAGGTTCAAATTGAACAGCTGCTGTCAACAGCCATTCTAAGCTGAATGTGCATGCTCTGGTCAGATCGCAGCAGCAATGCAGCTTAAGGCTTTGCAAGTACCAGCATGGGAGACTGGCTGGGAATCCCAAGTTCTGTTGACATTTTTGAACCTGAAAATCGTGTTAGTTTCTCTATGAGATAGTAAAAGAAGGTTCAAATTGAACAACTGCTGTCAACGGCCATTCTACTAAGCTTAATGTGCCTGCTCTCGTCAGATCGCAGCAGCAATGCAGCTTAAGGCTTGGCAAGTACCAGCATGGGAGACTGGCTGGGAGTCCCAAGTTCCGTTGACCTTTTTGAACCTGAAAATTGTGTTAGTTTCTCTATGAGATAGTAAAAGAAGGTTCAAATTGAACAGCTGCTGTCAACGGCCATTCTAAGCTGAATGTGCCTGCTCTCGTCAGATCGCAGCAGCAATGCAGCTTAAGGCTTGGCAAGTACCAGCATGGGAGACTGGCTGGGAATCATAAGTTCCGTTGACCTTTTTTTAACCTGAAAATTGTGTTAGTTTCTCTATGAGATAGTAAAAGAAGGTTCAAATTGAACAGCTGCTGTCAACGGCCATTCTAAGCTGAATGCGCCTGCTCTCGTCAGATCGCAGCAGCAATGCAGCTTAAGGCTTGGCAAGTACCAGCATGGGAGACTGGCTGGGAATCCCAAGTTCCATTGACTTTTTGAACCTGAAAATTGTGTTAGTTTCTCTATGAGATAGTAAAAGAAGGTTCAAATTGAACAGCTGCTGTCAACTGCCATTCTAAGCTGAATGTGCATGCTCTTGTCAGATCGCAGCAGCGTTGCAGCTTAAGGCTTGGCAAGTACCAGCATGGGAGTCTGGCTGGGAATCCCAAGTTCTCTTGACCTTTTTGAACCTGACAATTGTGTTAGTTTCTCTATGAGATAGTAAAACAAAGTAGAAATTAGGCAGCTGCTGTCAACGGCCATTCTAAGCTGAATGTGCCTGCTCTCGTCAGATCGCAGCAGCAATGCAGCTTAAGGCTTGGCAAGTACCAGCATGGGAGACTGGCTGGGAATCCCAAGTTCCGTTGACCTTTTTGAACCTGAAAATTGTTAGTTTCTCTGTCAAAGATGGTAAAAGAAGGTTCAAATTGAACAGCTGCTGTCAACGGCCATTCTCAGCTGAATGTGCCTGCTCTCGTCAGATCGCAGCAGCAATGCAGCTTAAGGCTTGGCAAAAACCAGCATGGGAGACTGGCTGGGAATCCCAAGTTCTGTTGACCTTTTTGAACCTGAAAATTGTGTTAGTTTCTCTATGAGATAGTAAAAGAAGGTTCAAATTGAACAGCTGCTGTCAACGGCCATTCTAAGCTGAATGTGCCTGCTCTCGTCAGATCGCAGCAGCAATGCAGCTTAAGGCTTGGCAAGTACCAGCATGGGAGACTGGCTGGGAATCCCAAGTTCTGTTGACCTTTTTGAACCTGAAAATTGTGTTAGTTTCTCTATGAGATAGTAAAAGAAGGTTCAAATTGAACAGCTGCTGTCAACGCCCATTCTAAGCTAAGGCTTGGCAAGTACCAGCATGGGAGACTGGCTGGGAATCCCAAGTTCCATTGACCTTTTTGAACCTGAAAATTGAGTTAGTTTCTCTATGAGATAGTAAAAGAAGGTTCAAATTGAACAGCTGCTGTCAACGGCCATTCTAAGCTGAATGTGCATGCTCTTGTCAGATCGCAGCAGCGTTGCAGCTTAAGGCTTGGCAAGTACCAGCATGGGAGACTGGCTGGGAATCCCAAGTTCCGTTGACCTTTTTGAACCTGAAAATGTGTTAGTTTCTCTATGAGATAGTAAAAGAAGGTTCAAATTGAACAGCTGCTGTCAACGGCCATTCTAAGCTGAATGTGCATGCTCTTGTCAGATCGCAGCAGCGTTGCAGCTTAAGGCTTGGCAAGTACCAGCATGGGAGACTGGCTGGGAATCCCAAGTTCTGTTGACCTTTTTGAACCTGAAAATTGTGTTAGTTTCTCTATGAGATAGTAAAAGAAAGTAGAAATTAGGCAGCTGCTGTCAACGGCCATTCTAAGCTGAATGTGCCTGCTCTCGTCAGATCGCAGCAGCAATGCAGCTTAAGGCTTGGCAAGTACCAGCATGGGAGACTGGCTGGGAATCCCACGTTCCGTTGACCTTTTTGAACCTGAAAATTGTTAGTTTCTCTGTCAAAGATGGTAAAAGAAGGTTCAAATTGAACAGCTGCTGTCAACGGCCATATTAAGCTGAATGTGCCTGCTCTCGTCAGACCGCAGCAGCAATGCAGCTTAAGGTTTGGCAAGTACCAGCATGGGAGACTGGCTGGGAATCCCAAGTTCTGTTGACCTTTTTGAACCTGAAAATTGTGTTAGTTTCTCTATGAGATAGTAAAAGAAGGTTCAAATTGAACAGCTGCTGTCAACGCCCATTCTAAGCTGAATGTGCCTGCTCTCGTCAGATCGCAGCAGCAATGCAGCTTAAGGCTTGGCAAGTACCAGCATGGGAGACTGGCTGGGAATCCCACGTTCCGTTGACCTTTTTGAACCTGAAAATTGTTAGTTTCTCTGTCAAAGATGGTAAAAGAAGGTTCAAATTGAACAGCTGCTGTCAACGGCCATATTAAGCTGAATGTGCCTGCTCTCGTCAGACCGCAGCAGCAATGCAGCTTAAGGTTTGGCAAGTACCAGCATGGGAGACTGGCTGGGAATCCCAAGTTCTGTTGACCTTTTTGAACCTGAAAATTGTGTTAGTTTCTCTATGAGATAGTAAAAGAAGGTTCAAATTGAACAGCTGCTGTCAACGCCCATTCTAAGCTGAATGTGCCTGCTCTCGTCAGATCGCAGCAGCAATGCAGCTTAAGGCTTGGCAAGTACCAGCATGGGAGACTGGCTGGGAATCCCAAGTTCTGTTGACCTTTTTGAACCTGAAAATTGTGTTAGTTTCTCTATGAGATAGTAAAAGAAGGTTCAAATTGAACAGCTGCTGTCAACGGCCCTTCTAAGCTGAATGTGTGTGCTCTTGTCAGATCGCAGCAGCAATGCAGCTTAAGGCTTGGCAAGTACCAGCATGGGAGACTGGCAGGGAATCCCAAGTTCCATTGACCTTTTTGAACCTGAAAATTGTGTTAGTTTCTCTATGAGATAGTAAAAGAAGGTTCAAATTGAACAGCTGCTGTCAACGGCCATTCTAAGCTGAATGTGCCTGCTCTCGTCAGATCGCAGCAGCAATGCAGCTTAAGGCTTGGCAAGTACCAGCATGGGAGACTGGCTGGGAATCCCAAGTTCTGTTGACCTTTTTGAACCTGAAAATTGTATTAGTTTCTCTATGAGATAGTAAAAGAAGGTTCAAATTGAACAGCTGCTGTCAACGGCCATTCTAAGCTGAATGTGCCTGCTCTCGTCAGATCGCAGCAGCAATGCAGCTTAAGGCTTGGCAAGTACCAGCATGGGAGACTGGCTGGGAATCCCAAGTTCCGTTGACCTTTTTGAACCTGAAAATTGTGTTAGTTTCTCTATGAGATAGTAAAAGAAGGTTCAAATTGAACAGCTGCTGTCAACGCCCATTCTAAGCTAAGGCTTGGCAAGTACCAGCATGGGAGACTGGCTGGGAATCCCAAGTTCCGTTGACCTTTTTGAACCTGAAAATGTGTTAGTTTCTCTATGAGATAGTAAAAGAAGGTTCAAATTGAACAGCTGCTGTCAACGGCCATTCTAAGCTGAATGTGCATGCTCTTGTCAGATCGCAGCAGCGTTGCAGCTTAAGGCTTGGCAAGTACCAGCATGGGAGACTGCCTGGGAATCCCAAGTTCTGTTGACCTTTTTGAACCTGAAAATTGTGTTAGTTTCTCTATGAGATAGTAAAAGAAAGTAGAAATTAGGCAGCTGCTGTCAACGGCCATTCTAAGCTGAATGTGCCTGCTCTCGTCAGATCGCAGCAGCAATGCAGCTTAAGGCTTGGCAAGTACCAGCATGGGAGACTGGCTGGGAATCCCATGTTCTGTTGACCTTTTTGAACCTGAAAATTGTTAGTTTCTCTGTCAAAGATGGTAAAAGAAGGTTCAAATTGAACAGCTGCTGTCAACGGCCATTCTAAGCTGAATGTGCCTGCTCTCGTCAGATCGCAGCAGCAATGCAGCTTAAGGTTTGGCAAGTACCAGCATGGGAGACTGGCTGGGAATCCCAAGTTCCGTTGACCTTTTTGAACCTGAAAATTGTGTTAGTTTCTCTATGAGATAGTAAAAGAAGGTTCAAATTGAACAGCTGCTGTCAACGCCCATTCTAAGCTAAGGCTTGGCAAGTACCAGCATGGGAGACTGGCTGGGAATCCCAAGTTCCATTGACCTTTTTGAACCTGAAAATTGAGTTAGTTTCTCTATGAGATAGTAAAAGAAGGTTCAAATTGAACAGCTGCTGTCAACGGCCATTCTAAGCTGAATGTGCCTGCTCTCGTCAGAACGCAGCAGCAATGCAGCTTAAGGTTTGGCAAGTACCAGCATGGGAGACTGGCTGGGAATCCCAAGTTCTGTTGACCTTTTTGAACCTGAAAATTGTGTTAGTTTCTCTATGAGATAGTAAAAGAAGGTTCAAATTGAACAGCTGCTGTCAACGCCCATTCTAAGCTAAGGCTTGGCAAGTACCAGCATGGGAGACTGGCTGGGAATCCCAAGTTCCATTGACCTTTTTGAACCTGAAAATTGAGTTAGTTTCTCTATGAGATAGTAAAAGAAGGTTCAAATTGAACAGCTGCTGTCAACGGCCATTCTAAGCTGAATGTGCATGCTCTTGTCAGATCGCAGCAGCGTTGCAGCTTAAGGCTTGGAAAGTACCAGCATGGGAGACTGGCTGGGAATCCCAAGTTCCGTTGACCTTTTTGAACCTGAAAATGTGTTAGTTTCTCTATGAGATAGTAAAAGAAGGTTCAAATTGAACAGCTGCTGTCAACGGCCATTCTAAGCTGAATGTGCATGCTCTTGTCAGATCGCAGCAGCGTTGCAGCTTAAGGCTTGGCAAGTACCAGCATGAGAGACTGGCTGGGAATCCCAAGTTCTGTTGACCTTTTTGAACCTGAAAATTGTGTTAGTTTCTCTATGAGATAGTAAAAGAAAGTAGAAATTAGGCAACTGCTGTCAACGGCCCTTCTAAGCTGAATGTGTGTGCTCTTGTCAGATCGCAGCAGTAATGCAGCTTAAGGCTTGGCAAGTACCAGCATGGGAGACTGGCAGGGAATCCCAAGTTCCATTGACCTTTTTGAACCTGAAAATTGTGTTAGTTTCTCTATGAGATAGTAAAAGAAGGTTCAAATTGAACAGCTGCTGTCAACGGCCATTCTAAGCTGAATGTGCCTGCTCTCGTCAGATCGCAGCAGCAATGCAGCTTAAGGCTTGGCAAGTACCAGCATGGGAGACTGGCTGGGAATCCCAAGTTCTGTTGACCTTTTTGAACCTGAAAATTGTGTTAGTTTCTCTATGAGATAGTAAAAGAAGGTTCAAATTGAACAGCTGCTGTCAACGGCCATTCTAAGCTGAATGTGCCTGCTCTCGTCAGATCGCAGCAGCAATGCAGCTTAAGGCTTGGCAAGTACCAGCATGGGAGACTGGCTGGGAATCATAAGTTCCGTTGACCTTTTTTTAACCTGAAAATTGTGTTAGTTTCTCTATGAGATAGTAAAAGAAGGTTCAAATTGAACAGCTGCTGTCAACGGCCATTCTAAGCTGAATGCGCCTGCTCTCGTCAGATCGCAGCAGCAATGCAGCTTAAGGCTTGGCAAGTACCAGCATGGGAGACTGGCTGGGAATCCCAAGTTCCATTGACTTTTTGAACCTGAAAATTGTGTTAGTTTCTCTATGAGATAGTAAAAGAAGGTTCAAATTGAACAGCTGCTGTCAACTGCCATTCTAAGCTGAATGTGCATGCTCTTGTCAGATCGCAGCAGCGTTGCAGCTTAAGGCTTGGCAAGTACCAGCATGGGAGTCTGGCTGGGAATCCCAAGTTCTCTTGACCTTTTTGAACCTGACAATTGTGTTAGTTTCTCTATGAGATAGTAAAACAAAGTAGAAATTAGGCAGCTGCTGTCAACGGCCATTCTAAGCTGAATGTGCCTGCTCTCGTCAGATCGCAGCAGCAATGCAGCTTAAGGCTTGGCAAGTACCAGCATGGGAGACTGGCTGGGAATCCCAAGTTCCGTTGACCTTTTTGAACCTGAAAATTGTTAGTTTCTCTGTCAAAGATGGTAAAAGAAGGTTCAAATTGAACAGCTGCTGTCAACGGCCATTCTCAGCTGAATGTGCCTGCTCTCGTCAGATCGCAGCAGCAATGCAGCTTAAGGCTTGGCAAAAACCAGCATGGGAGACTGGCTGGGAATCCCAAGTTCTGTTGACCTTTTTGAACCTGAAAATTGTGTTAGTTTCTCTATGAGATAGTAAAAGAAGGTTCAAATTGAACAGCTGCTGTCAACGGCCATTCTAAGCTGAATGTGCCTGCTCTCGTCAGATCGCAGCAGCAATGCAGCTTAAGGCTTGGCAAGTACCAGCATGGGAGACTGGCTGGGAATCCCAAGTTCTGTTGACCTTTTTGAACCTGAAAATTGTGTTAGTTTCTCTATGAGATAGTAAAAGAAGGTTCAAATTGAACAGCTGCTGTCAACGCCCATTCTAAGCTAAGGCTTGGCAAGTACCAGCATGGGAGACTGGCTGGGAATCCCAAGTTCCATTGACCTTTTTGAACCTGAAAATTGAGTTAGTTTCTCTATGAGATAGTAAAAGAAGGTTCAAATTGAACAGCTGCTGTCAACGGCCATTCTAAGCTGAATGTGCATGCTCTTGTCAGATCGCAGCAGCGTTGCAGCTTAAGGCTTGGCAAGTACCAGCATGGGAGACTGGCTGGGAATCCCAAGTTCCGTTGACCTTTTTGAACCTGAAAATGTGTTAGTTTCTCTATGAGATAGTAAAAGAAGGTTCAAATTGAACAGCTGCTGTCAACGGCCATTCTAAGCTGAATGTGCATGCTCTTGTCAGATCGCAGCAGCGTTGCAGCTTAAGGCTTGGCAAGTACCAGCATGGGAGACTGGCTGGGAATCCCAAGTTCTGTTGACCTTTTTGAACCTGAAAATTGTGTTAGTTTCTCTATGAGATAGTAAAAGAAAGTAGAAATTAGGCAGCTGCTGTCAACGGCCATTCTAAGCTGAATGTGCCTGCTCTCGTCAGATCGCAGCAGCAATGCAGCTTAAGGCTTGGCAAGTACCAGCATGGGAGACTGGCTGGGAATCCCACGTTCCGTTGACCTTTTTGAACCTGAAAATTGTGTTAGTTTCTCTATGAGATAGTAAAAGAAGGTTCAAATTGAACAGCTGCTGTCAACGCCCATTCTAAGCTGAATGTGCCTGCTCTCGTCAGATCGCAGCAGCAATGCAGCTTAAGGCTTGGCAAGTACCAGCATGGGAGACTGGCTGGGAATCCCACGTTCCGTTGACCTTTTTGAACCTGAAAATTGTGTTAGTTTCTCTATGAGATAGTAAAAGAAGGTTCAAATTGAACAGCTGCTGTCAACGGCCATTCTAAGCTGAATGTGCCTGCTCTCGTCAGATCGCAGCAGCAATGCAGCTTAAGGCTTGGCAAGTACCAGCATGGGAGACTGGCTGGGAATCCCAAGTTCTGTTGACCTTTTTGAACCTGAAAATTGTGTTAGTTTCTCTATGAGATAGTAAAAGAAGGTTCAAATTGAACAGCTGCTGTCAACGGCCATTCTAAGCTGAATGTGCCTGCTCTCGTCAGATCGCAGCAGCAATGCAGCTTAAGGCTTGGCAAGTACCAGCATGGGAGACTGGCTGGGAATCATAAGTTCCGTTGACCTTTTTTTAACCTGAAAATTGTGTTAGTTTCTCTATGAGATAGTAAAAGAAGGTTCAAATTGAACAGCTGCTGTCAACGGCCATTCTAAGCTGAATGTGCCTGCTCTCGTCAGATCGCAGCAGCAATGCAGCTTAAGGCTTGGCAAGTACCAGCATGGGAGACTGGCTGGGAATCCCAAGTTCCGTTGACCTTTTTGAACCTGAAAATTGTTAGTTTCTCTGTCAAAGATGGTAAAAGAAGGTTCAAATTGAACAGCTGCTGTCAACGGCCATTCTCAGCTGAATGTGCCTGCTCTCGTCAGATCGCAGCAGCAATGCAGCTTAAGGCTTGGCAAAAACCAGCATGGGAGACTGGCTGGGAATCCCAAGTTCTGTTGACCTTTTTGAACCTGAAAATTGTGTTAGTTTCTCTATGAGATAGTAAAAGAAGGTTCAAATTGAACAGCTGCTGTCAACGGCCATTCTAAGCTGAATGTGCCTGCTCTCGTCAGATCGCAGCAGCAATGCAGCTTAAGGCTTGGCAAGTACCAGCATGGGAGACTGGCTGGGAATCCCAAGTTCTGTTGACCTTTTTGAACCTGAAAATTGTGTTAGTTTCTCTATGAGATAGTAAAAGAAGGTTCAAATTGAACAGCTGCTGTCAACGCCCATTCTAAGCTAAGGCTTGGCAAGTACCAGCATGGGAGACTGGCTGGGAATCCCAAGTTCCATTGACCTTTTTGAACCTGAAAATTGAGTTAGTTTCTCTATGAGATAGTAAAAGAAGGTTCAAATTGAACAGCTGCTGTCAACGGCCATTCTAAGCTGAATGTGCATGCTCTTGTCAGATCGCAGCAGCGTTGCAGCTTAAGGCTTGGCAAGTACCAGCATGGGAGACTGGCTGGGAATCCCAAGTTCCGTTGACCTTTTTGAACCTGAAAATGTGTTAGTTTCTCTATGAGATAGTAAAAGAAGGTTCAAATTGAACAGCTGCTGTCAACGGCCATTCTAAGCTGAATGTGCATGCTCTTGTCAGATCGCAGCAGCGTTGCAGCTTAAGGCTTGGCAAGTACCAGCATGGGAGACTGGCTGGGAATCCCAAGTTCTGTTGACCTTTTTGAACCTGAAAATTGTGTTAGTTTCTCTATGAGATAGTAAAAGAAAGTAGAAATTAGGCAGCTGCTGTCAACGGCCATTCTAAGCTGAATGTGCCTGCTCTCGTCAGATCGCAGCAGCAATGCAGCTTAAGGCTTGGCAAGTACCAGCATGGGAGACTGGCTGGGAATCCCACGTTCCGTTGACCTTTTTGAACCTGAAAATTGTTAGTTTCTCTGTCAAAGATGGTAAAAGAAGGTTCAAATTGAACAGCTGCTGTCAACGGCCATATTAAGCTGAATGTGCCTGCTCTCGTCAGACCGCAGCAGCAATGCAGCTTAAGGTTTGGCAAGTACCAGCATGGGAGACTGGCTGGGAATCCCAAGTTCTGTTGACCTTTTTGAACCTGAAAATTGTGTTAGTTTCTCTATGAGATAGTAAAAGAAGGTTCAAATTGAACAGCTGCTGTCAACGCCCATTCTAAGCTGAATGTGCCTGCTCTCGTCAGATCGCAGCAGCAATGCAGCTTAAGGCTTGGCAAGTACCAGCATGGGAGACTGGCTGGGAATCCCACGTTCCGTTGACCTTTTTGAACCTGAAAATTGTTAGTTTCTCTGTCAAAGATGGTAAAAGAAGGTTCAAATTGAACAGCTGCTGTCAACGGCCATATTAAGCTGAATGTGCCTGCTCTCGTCAGACCGCAGCAGCAATGCAGCTTAAGGTTTGGCAAGTACCAGCATGGGAGACTGGCTGGGAATCCCAAGTTCTGTTGACCTTTTTGAACCTGAAAATTGTGTTAGTTTCTCTATGAGATAGTAAAAGAAGGTTCAAATTGAACAGCTGCTGTCAACGCCCATTCTAAGCTGAATGTGCCTGCTCTCGTCAGATCGCAGCAGCAATGCAGCTTAAGGCTTGGCAAGTACCAGCATGGGAGACTGGCTGGGAATCCCAAGTTCTGTTGACCTTTTTGAACCTGAAAATTGTGTTAGTTTCTCTATGAGATAGTAAAAGAAGGTTCAAATTGAACAGCTGCTGTCAACGGCCCTTCTAAGCTGAATGTGTGTGCTCTTGTCAGATCGCAGCAGCAATGCAGCTTAAGGCTTGGCAAGTACCAGCATGGGAGACTGGCAGGGAATCCCAAGTTCCATTGACCTTTTTGAACCTGAAAATTGTGTTAGTTTCTCTATGAGATAGTAAAAGAAGGTTCAAATTGAACAGCTGCTGTCAACGGCCATTCTAAGCTGAATGTGCCTGCTCTCGTCAGATCGCAGCAGCAATGCAGCTTAAGGCTTGGCAAGTACCAGCATGGGAGACTGGCTGGGAATCCCAAGTTCTGTTGACCTTTTTGAACCTGAAAATTGTATTAGTTTCTCTATGAGATAGTAAAAGAAGGTTCAAATTGAACAGCTGCTGTCAACGGCCATTCTAAGCTGAATGTGCCTGCTCTCGTCAGATCGCAGCAGCAATGCAGCTTAAGGCTTGGCAAGTACCAGCATGGGAGACTGGCTGGGAATCCCAAGTTCCGTTGACCTTTTTGAACCTGAAAATTGTGTTAGTTTCTCTATGAGATAGTAAAAGAAGGTTCAAATTGAACAGCTGCTGTCAACGCCCATTCTAAGCTAAGGCTTGGCAAGTACCAGCATGGGAGACTGGCTGGGAATCCCAAGTTCCGTTGACCTTTTTGAACCTGAAAATGTGTTAGTTTCTCTATGAGATAGTAAAAGAAGGTTCAAATTGAACAGCTGCTGTCAACGGCCATTCTAAGCTGAATGTGCATGCTCTTGTCAGATCGCAGCAGCGTTGCAGCTTAAGGCTTGGCAAGTACCAGCATGGGAGACTGCCTGGGAATCCCAAGTTCTGTTGACCTTTTTGAACCTGAAAATTGTGTTAGTTTCTCTATGAGATAGTAAAAGAAAGTAGAAATTAGGCAGCTGCTGTCAACGGCCATTCTAAGCTGAATGTGCCTGCTCTCGTCAGATCGCAGCAGCAATGCAGCTTAAGGCTTGGCAAGTACCAGCATGGGAGACTGGCTGGGAATCCCATGTTCTGTTGACCTTTTTGAACCTGAAAATTGTTAGTTTCTCTGTCAAAGATGGTAAAAGAAGGTTCAAATTGAACAGCTGCTGTCAACGGCCATTCTAAGCTGAATGTGCCTGCTCTCGTCAGATCGCAGCAGCAATGCAGCTTAAGGTTTGGCAAGTACCAGCATGGGAGACTGGCTGGGAATCCCAAGTTCCGTTGACCTTTTTGAACCTGAAAATTGTGTTAGTTTCTCTATGAGATAGTAAAAGAAGGTTCAAATTGAACAGCTGCTGTCAACGCCCATTCTAAGCTAAGGCTTGGCAAGTACCAGCATGGGAGACTGGCTGGGAATCCCAAGTTCCATTGACCTTTTTGAACCTGAAAATTGAGTTAGTTTCTCTATGAGATAGTAAAAGAAGGTTCAAATTGAACAGCTGCTGTCAACGGCCATTCTAAGCTGAATGTGCCTGCTCTCGTCAGAACGCAGCAGCAATGCAGCTTAAGGTTTGGCAAGTACCAGCATGGGAGACTGGCTGGGAATCCCAAGTTCTGTTGACCTTTTTGAACCTGAAAATTGTGTTAGTTTCTCTATGAGATAGTAAAAGAAGGTTCAAATTGAACAGCTGCTGTCAACGCCCATTCTAAGCTAAGGCTTGGCAAGTACCAGCATGGGAGACTGGCTGGGAATCCCAAGTTCCATTGACCTTTTTGAACCTGAAAATTGAGTTAGTTTCTCTATGAGATAGTAAAAGAAGGTTCAAATTGAACAGCTGCTGTCAACGGCCATTCTAAGCTGAATGTGCATGCTCTTGTCAGATCGCAGCAGCGTTGCAGCTTAAGGCTTGGAAAGTACCAGCATGGGAGACTGGCTGGGAATCCCAAGTTCCGTTGACCTTTTTGAACCTGAAAATGTGTTAGTTTCTCTATGAGATAGTAAAAGAAGGTTCAAATTGAACAGCTGCTGTCAACGGCCATTCTAAGCTGAATGTGCATGCTCTTGTCAGATCGCAGCAGCGTTGCAGCTTAAGGCTTGGCAAGTACCAGCATGAGAGACTGGCTGGGAATCCCAAGTTCTGTTGACCTTTTTGAACCTGAAAATTGTGTTAGTTTCTCTATGAGATAGTAAAAGAAAGTAGAAATTAGGCAGCTGCTGTCAACGGCCCTTCTAAGCTGAATGTGTGTGCTCTTGTCAGATCGCAGCAGTAATGCAGCTTAAGGCTTGGCAAGTACCAGCATGGGAGACTGGCAGGGAATCCCAAGTTCCATTGACCTTTTTGAACCTGAAAATTGTGTTAGTTTCTCTATGAGATAGTAAAAGAAGGTTCAAATTGAACAGCTGCTGTCAACGGCCATTCTAAGCTGAATGTGCCTGCTCTCGTCAGATCGCAGCAGCAATGCAGCTTAAGGCTTGGCAAGTACCAGCATGGGAGACTGGCTGGGAATCCCAAGTTCTGTTGACCTTTTTGAACCTGAAAATTGTGTTAGTTTCTCTATGAGATAGTAAAAGAAGGTTCAAATTGAACAGCTGCTGTCAACGGCCATTCTAAGCTGAATGTGCCTGCTCTCGTCAGATCGCAGCAGCAATGCAGCTTAAGGCTTGGCAAGTACCAGCATGGGAGACTGGCTGGGAATCATAAGTTCCGTTGACCTTTTTTTAACCTGAAAATTGTGTTAGTTTCTCTATGAGATAGTAAAAGAAGGTTCAAATTGAACAGCTGCTGTCAACGGCCATTCTAAGCTGAATGCGCCTGCTCTCGTCAGATCGCAGCAGCAATGCAGCTTAAGGCTTGGCAAGTACCAGCATGGGAGACTGGCTGGGAATCCCAAGTTCCATTGACTTTTTGAACCTGAAAATTGTGTTAGTTTCTCTATGAGATAGTAAAAGAAGGTTCAAATTGAACAGCTGCTGTCAACTGCCATTCTAAGCTGAATGTGCATGCTCTTGTCAGATCGCAGCAGCGTTGCAGCTTAAGGCTTGGCAAGTACCAGCATGGGAGTCTGGCTGGGAATCCCAAGTTCTCTTGACCTTTTTGAACCTGACAATTGTGTTAGTTTCTCTATGAGATAGTAAAACAAAGTAGAAATTAGGCAGCTGCTGTCAACGGCCATTCTAAGCTGAATGTGCCTGCTCTCGTCAGATCGCAGCAGCAATGCAGCTTAAGGCTTGGCAAGTACCAGCATGGGAGACTGGCTGGGAATCCCAAGTTCCGTTGACCTTTTTGAACCTGAAAATTGTTAGTTTCTCTGTCAAAGATGGTAAAAGAAGGTTCAAATTGAACAGCTGCTGTCAACGGCCATTCTCAGCTGAATGTGCCTGCTCTCGTCAGATCGCAGCAGCAATGCAGCTTAAGGCTTGGCAAAAACCAGCATGGGAGACTGGCTGGGAATCCCAAGTTCTGTTGACCTTTTTGAACCTGAAAATTGTGTTAGTTTCTCTATGAGATAGTAAAAGAAGGTTCAAATTGAACAGCTGCTGTCAACGGCCATTCTAAGCTGAATGTGCCTGCTCTCGTCAGATCGCAGCAGCAATGCAGCTTAAGGCTTGGCAAGTACCAGCATGGGAGACTGGCTGGGAATCCCAAGTTCTGTTGACCTTTTTGAACCTGAAAATTGTGTTAGTTTCTCTATGAGATAGTAAAAGAAGGTTCAAATTGAACAGCTGCTGTCAACGCCCATTCTAAGCTAAGGCTTGGCAAGTACCAGCATGGGAGACTGGCTGGGAATCCCAAGTTCCATTGACCTTTTTGAACCTGAAAATTGAGTTAGTTTCTCTATGAGATAGTAAAAGAAGGTTCAAATTGAACAGCTGCTGTCAACGGCCATTCTAAGCTGAATGTGCATGCTCTTGTCAGATCGCAGCAGCGTTGCAGCTTAAGGCTTGGCAAGTACCAGCATGGGAGACTGGCTGGGAATCCCAAGTTCCGTTGACCTTTTTGAACCTGAAAATGTGTTAGTTTCTCTATGAGATAGTAAAAGAAGGTTCAAATTGAACAGCTGCTGTCAACGGCCATTCTAAGCTGAATGTGCATGCTCTTGTCAGATCGCAGCAGCGTTGCAGCTTAAGGCTTGGCAAGTACCAGCATGGGAGACTGGCTGGGAATCCCAAGTTCTGTTGACCTTTTTGAACCTGAAAATTGTGTTAGTTTCTCTATGAGATAGTAAAAGAAAGTAGAAATTAGGCAGCTGCTGTCAACGGCCATTCTAAGCTGAATGTGCCTGCTCTCGTCAGATCGCAGCAGCAATGCAGCTTAAGGCTTGGCAAGTACCAGCATGGGAGACTGGCTGGGAATCCCACGTTCCGTTGACCTTTTTGAACCTGAAAATTGTGTTAGTTTCTCTATGAGATAGTAAAAGAAGGTTCAAATTGAACAGCTGCTGTCAACGCCCATTCTAAGCTGAATGTGCCTGCTCTCGTCAGATCGCAGCAGCAATGCAGCTTAAGGCTTGGCAAGTACCAGCATGGGAGACTGGCTGGGAATCCCACGTTCCGTTGACCTTTTTGAACCTGAAAATTGTGTTAGTTTCTCTATGAGATAGTAAAAGAAGGTTCAAATTGAACAGCTGCTGTCAACGGCCATTCTAAGCTGAATGTGCCTGCTCTCGTCAGATCGCAGCAGCAATGCAGCTTAAGGCTTGGCAAGTACCAGCATGGGAGACTGGCTGGGAATCCCAAGTTCTGTTGACCTTTTTGAACCTGAAAATTGTGTTAGTTTCTCTATGAGATAGTAAAAGAAGGTTCAAATTGAACAGCTGCTGTCAACGGCCATTCTAAGCTGAATGTGCCTGCTCTCGTCAGATCGCAGCAGCAATGCAGCTTAAGGCTTGGCAAGTACCAGCATGGGAGACTGGCTGGGAATCATAAGTTCCGTTGACCTTTTTTTAACCTGAAAATTGTGTTAGTTTCTCTATGAGATAGTAAAAGAAGGTTCAAATTGAACAGCTGCTGTCAACGGCCATTCTAAGCTGAATGTGCCTGCTCTCGTCAGATCGCAGCAGCAATGCAGCTTAAGGCTTGGCAAGTACCAGCATGGGAGACTGGCTGGGAATCCCAAGTTCTGTTGACCTTTTTGAACCTGAAAATTGTATTAGTTTCTCTATGAGATAGTAAAAGAAGGTTCAAATTGAACAGCTGCTGTCAACGGCCATTCTAAGCTGAATGTGCCTGCTCTCGTCAGATCGCAGCAGCAATGCAGCTTAAGGCTTGGCAAGTACCAGCATGGGAGACTGGCTGGGAATCCCAAGTTCCGTTGACCTTTTTGAACCTGAAAATTGTGTTAGTTTCTCTATGAGATAGTAAAAGAAGGTTCAAATTGAACAGCTGCTGTCAACGCCCATTCTAAGCTAAGGCTTGGCAAGTACCAGCATGGGAGACTGGCTGGGAATCCCAAGTTCCGTTGACCTTTTTGAACCTGAAAATGTGTTAGTTTCTCTATGAGATAGTAAAAGAAGGTTCAAATTGAACAGCTGCTGTCAACGGCCATTCTAAGCTGAATGTGCATGCTCTTGTCAGATCGCAGCAGCGTTGCAGCTTAAGGCTTGGCAAGTACCAGCATGGGAGACTGCCTGGGAATCCCAAGTTCTGTTGACCTTTTTGAACCTGAAAATTGTGTTAGTTTCTCTATGAGATAGTAAAAGAAAGTAGAAATTAGGCAGCTGCTGTCAACGGCCATTCTAAGCTGAATGTGCCTGCTCTCGTCAGATCGCAGCAGCAATGCAGCTTAAGGCTTGGCAAGTACCAGCATGGGAGACTGGCTGGGAATCCCATGTTCTGTTGACCTTTTTGAACCTGAAAATTGTTAGTTTCTCTGTCAAAGATGGTAAAAGAAGGTTCAAATTGAACAGCTGCTGTCAACGGCCATTCTAAGCTGAATGTGCCTGCTCTCGTCAGATCGCAGCAGCAATGCAGCTTAAGGTTTGGCAAGTACCAGCATGGGAGACTGGCTGGGAATCCCAAGTTCCGTTGACCTTTTTGAACCTGAAAATTGTGTTAGTTTCTCTATGAGATAGTAAAAGAAGGTTCAAATTGAACAGCTGCTGTCAACGCCCATTCTAAGCTAAGGCTTGGCAAGTACCAGCATGGGAGACTGGCTGGGAATCCCAAGTTCCATTGACCTTTTTGAACCTGAAAATTGAGTTAGTTTCTCTATGAGATAGTAAAAGAAGGTTCAAATTGAACAGCTGCTGTCAACGGCCATTCTAAGCTGAATGTGCCTGCTCTCGTCAGAACGCAGCAGCAATGCAGCTTAAGGTTTGGCAAGTACCAGCATGGGAGACTGGCTGGGAATCCCAAGTTCTGTTGACCTTTTTGAACCTGAAAATTGTGTTAGTTTCTCTATGAGATAGTAAAAGAAGGTTCAAATTGAACAGCTGCTGTCAACGCCCATTCTAAGCTAAGGCTTGGCAAGTACCAGCATGGGAGACTGGCTGGGAATCCCAAGTTCCATTGACCTTTTTGAACCTGAAAATTGAGTTAGTTTCTCTATGAGATAGTAAAAGAAGGTTCAAATTGAACAGCTGCTGTCAACGGCCATTCTAAGCTGAATGTGCATGCTCTTGTCAGATCGCAGCAGCGTTGCAGCTTAAGGCTTGGAAAGTACCAGCATGGGAGACTGGCTGGGAATCCCAAGTTCCGTTGACCTTTTTGAACCTGAAAATGTGTTAGTTTCTCTATGAGATAGTAAAAGAAGGTTCAAATTGAACAGCTGCTGTCAACGGCCATTCTAAGCTGAATGTGCATGCTCTTGTCAGATCGCAGCAGCGTTGCAGCTTAAGGCTTGGCAAGTACCAGCATGAGAGACTGGCTGGGAATCCCAAGTTCTGTTGACCTTTTTGAACCTGAAAATTGTGTTAGTTTCTCTATGAGATAGTAAAAGAAAGTAGAAATTAGGCAGCTGCTGTCAACGGCCCTTCTAAGCTGAATGTGTGTGCTCTTGTCAGATCGCAGCAGTAATGCAGCTTAAGGCTTGGCAAGTACCAGCATGGGAGACTGGCAGGGAATCCCAAGTTCCATTGACCTTTTTGAACCTGAAAATTGTGTTAGTTTCTCTATGAGATAGTAAAAGAAGGTTCAAATTGAACAGCTGCTGTCAACGGCCATTCTAAGCTGAATGTGCCTGCTCTCGTCAGATCGCAGCAGCAATGCAGCTTAAGGCTTGGCAAGTACCAGCATGGGAGACTGGCTGGGAATCCCAAGTTCTGTTGACCTTTTTGAACCTGAAAATTGTGTTAGTTTCTCTATGAGATAGTAAAAGAAGGTTCAAATTGAACAGCTGCTGTCAACGGCCATTCTAAGCTGAATGTGCCTGCTCTCGTCAGATCGCAGCAGCAATGCAGCTTAAGGCTTGGCAAGTACCAGCATGGGAGACTGGCTGGGAATCATAAGTTCCGTTGACCTTTTTTTAACCTGAAAATTGTGTTAGTTTCTCTATGAGATAGTAAAAGAAGGTTCAAATTGAACAGCTGCTGTCAACGGCCATTCTAAGCTGAATGCGCCTGCTCTCGTCAGATCGCAGCAGCAATGCAGCTTAAGGCTTGGCAAGTACCAGCATGGGAGACTGGCTGGGAATCCCAAGTTCCATTGACTTTTTGAACCTGAAAATTGTGTTAGTTTCTCTATGAGATAGTAAAAGAAGGTTCAAATTGAACAGCTGCTGTCAACTGCCATTCTAAGCTGAATGTGCATGCTCTTGTCAGATCGCAGCAGCGTTGCAGCTTAAGGCTTGGCAAGTACCAGCATGGGAGTCTGGCTGGGAATCCCAAGTTCTCTTGACCTTTTTGAACCTGACAATTGTGTTAGTTTCTCTATGAGATAGTAAAACAAAGTAGAAATTAGGCAGTTGCTGTCAACGGCCATTCTAAGCTGAATGTGCCTGCTCTCGTCAGATCGCAGCAGCAATGCAGCTTAAGGCTTGGCAAGTACCAGCATGGGAGACTGGCTGGGAATCCCAAGTTCCGTTGACCTTTTTGAACCTGAAAATTGTTAGTTTCTCTGTCAAAGATGGTAAAAGAAGGTTCAAATTGAACAGCTGCTGTCAACGGCCATTCTCAGCTGAATGTGCCTGCTCTCGTCAGATCGCAGCAGCAATGCAGCTTAAGGCTTGGCAAAAACCAGCATGGGAGACTGGCTGGGAATCCCAAGTTCTGTTGACCTTTTTGAACCTGAAAATTGTGTTAGTTTCTCTATGAGATAGTAAAAGAAGGTTCAAATTGAACAGCTGCTGTCAACGGCCATTCTAAGCTGAATGTGCCTGCTCTCGTCAGATCGCAGCAGCAATGCAGCTTAAGGCTTGGCAAGTACCAGCATGGGAGACTGGCTGGGAATCCCAAGTTCTGTTGACCTTTTTGAACCTGAAAATTGTGTTAGTTTCTCTATGAGATAGTAAAAGAAGGTTCAAATTGAACAGCTGCTGTCAACGCCCATTCTAAGCTAAGGCTTGGCAAGTACCAGCATGGGAGACTGGCTGGGAATCCCAAGTTCCATTGACCTTTTTGAACCTGAAAATTGAGTTAGTTTCTCTATGAGATAGTAAAAGAAGGTTCAAATTGAACAGCTGCTGTCAACGGCCATTCTAAGCTGAATGTGCATGCTCTTGTCAGATCGCAGCAGCGTTGCAGCTTAAGGCTTGGCAAGTACCAGCATGGGAGACTGGCTGGGAATCCCAAGTTCCGTTGACCTTTTTGAACCTGAAAATGTGTTAGTTTCTCTATGAGATAGTAAAAGAAGGTTCAAATTGAACAGCTGCTGTCAACGGCCATTCTAAGCTGAATGTGCATGCTCTTGTCAGATCGCAGCAGCGTTGCAGCTTAAGGCTTGGCAAGTACCAGCATGGGAGACTGGCTGGGAATCCCAAGTTCTGTTGACCTTTTTGAACCTGAAAATTGTGTTAGTTTCTCTATGAGATAGTAAAAGAAAGTAGAAATTAGGCAGCTGCTGTCAACGGCCATTCTAAGCTGAATGTGCCTGCTCTCGTCAGATCGCAGCAGCAATGCAGCTTAAGGCTTGGCAAGTACCAGCATGGGAGACTGGCTGGGAATCCCACGTTCCGTTGACCTTTTTGAACCTGAAAATTGTGTTAGTTTCTCTATGAGATAGTAAAAGAAGGTTCAAATTGAACAGCTGCTGTCAACGCCCATTCTAAGCTGAATGTGCCTGCTCTCGTCAGATCGCAGCAGCAATGCAGCTTAAGGCTTGGCAAGTACCAGCATGGGAGACTGGCTGGGAATCCCAAGTTCTGTTGACCTTTTTGAACCTGAAAATTGTGTTAGTTTCTCTATGAGATAGTAAAAGAAGGTTCAAATTGAACAGCTGCTGTCAACGGCCCTTCTAAGCTGAATGTGTGTGCTCTTGTCAGATCGCAGCAGCAATGCAGCTTAAGGCTTGGCAAGTACCAGCATGGGAGACTGGCAGGGAATCCCAAGTTCCATTGACCTTTTTGAACCTGAAAATTGTGTTAGTTTCTCTATGAGATAGTAAAAGAAGGTTCAAATTGAACAGCTGCTGTCAACGGCCATTCTAAGCTGAATGTGCCTGCTCTCGTCAGATCGCAGCAGCAATGCAGCTTAAGGCTTGGCAAGTACCAGCATGGGAGACTGGCTGGGAATCCCAAGTTCTGTTGACCTTTTTGAACCTGAAAATTGTATTAGTTTCTCTATGAGATAGTAAAAGAAGGTTCAAATTAAACAGCTGCTGTCAACGGCCATTCTAAGCTGAATGTGCCTGCTCTCGTCAGATCGCAGCAGCAATGCAGCTTAAGGCTTGGCAAGTACCAGCATGGGAGACTGGCTGGGAATCCCACGTTCCGTTGACCTTTTTGAACCTGAAAATTGTTAGTTTCTCTGTCAAAGATGGTAAAAGAAGGTTCAAATTGAACAGCTGCTGTCAACGGCCATATTAAGCTGAATGTGCCTGCTCTCGTCAGACCGCAGCAGCAATGCAGCTTAAGGTTTGGCAAGTACCAGCATGGGAGACTGGCTGGGAATCCCAAGTTCTGTTGACCTTTTTGAACCTGAAAATTGTGTTAGTTTCTCTATGAGATAGTAAAAGAAGGTTCAAATTGAACAGCTGCTGTCAACGCCCATTCTAAGCTGAATGTGCCTGCTCTCGTCAGATCGCAGCAGCAATGCAGCTTAAGGCTTGGCAAGTACCAGCATGGGAGACTGGCTGGGAATCCCAAGTTCTGTTGACCTTTTTGAACCTGAAAATTGTGTTAGTTTCTCTATGAGATAGTAAAAGAAGGTTCAAATTGAACAGCTGCTGTCAACGGCCCTTCTAAGCTGAATGTGTGTGCTCTTGTCAGATCGCAGCAGCAATGCAGCTTAAGGCTTGGCAAGTACCAGCATGGGAGACTGGCAGGGAATCCCAAGTTCCATTGACCTTTTTGAACCTGAAAATTGTGTTAGTTTCTCTATGAGATAGTAAAAGAAGGTTCAAATTGAACAGCTGCTGTCAACGGCCATTCTAAGCTGAATGTGCCTGCTCTCGTCAGATCGCAGCAGCAATGCAGCTTAAGGCTTGGCAAGTACCAGCATGGGAGACTGGCTGGGAATCCCAAGTTCTGTTGACCTTTTTGAACCTGAAAATTGTATTAGTTTCTCTATGAGATAGTAAAAGAAGGTTCAAATTGAACAGCTGCTGTCAACGGCCATTCTAAGCTGAATGTGCCTGCTCTCGTCAGATCGCAGCAGCAATGCAGCTTAAGGCTTGGCAAGTACCAGCATGGGAGACTGGCTGGGAATCCCAAGTTCCGTTGACCTTTTTGAACCTGAAAATTGTGTTAGTTTCTCTATGAGATAGTAAAAGAAGGTTCAAATTGAACAGCTGCTGTCAACGCCCATTCTAAGCTAAGGCTTGGCAAGTACCAGCATGGGAGACTGGCTGGGAATCCCAAGTTCCGTTGACCTTTTTGAACCTGAAAATGTGTTAGTTTCTCTATGAGATAGTAAAAGAAGGTTCAAATTGAACAGCTGCTGTCAACGGCCATTCTAAGCTGAATGTGCATGCTCTTGTCAGATCGCAGCAGCGTTGCAGCTTAAGGCTTGGCAAGTACCAGCATGGGAGACTGCCTGGGAATCCCAAGTTCTGTTGACCTTTTTGAACCTGAAAATTGTGTTAGTTTCTCTATGAGATAGTAAAAGAAAGTAGAAATTAGGCAGCTGCTGTCAACGGCCATTCTAAGCTGAATGTGCCTGCTCTCGTCAGATCGCAGCAGCAATGCAGCTTAAGGCTTGGCAAGTACCAGCATGGGAGACTGGCTGGGAATCCCATGTTCTGTTGACCTTTTTGAACCTGAAAATTGTTAGTTTCTCTGTCAAAGATGGTAAAAGAAGGTTCAAATTGAACAGCTGCTGTCAACGGCCATTCTAAGCTGAATGTGCCTGCTCTCGTCAGATCGCAGCAGCAATGCAGCTTAAGGTTTGGCAAGTACCAGCATGGGAGACTGGCTGGGAATCCCAAGTTCCGTTGACCTTTTTGAACCTGAAAATTGTGTTAGTTTCTCTATGAGATAGTAAAAGAAGGTTCAAATTGAACAGCTGCTGTCAACGCCCATTCTAAGCTAAGGCTTGGCAAGTACCAGCATGGGAGACTGGCTGGGAATCCCAAGTTCCATTGACCTTTTTGAACCTGAAAATTGAGTTAGTTTCTCTATGAGATAGTAAAAGAAGGTTCAAATTGAACAGCTGCTGTCAACGGCCATTCTAAGCTGAATGTGCCTGCTCTCGTCAGAACGCAGCAGCAATGCAGCTTAAGGTTTGGCAAGTACCAGCATGGGAGACTGGCTGGGAATCCCAAGTTCTGTTGACCTTTTTGAACCTGAAAATTGTGTTAGTTTCTCTATGAGATAGTAAAAGAAGGTTCAAATTGAACAGCTGCTGTCAACGCCCATTCTAAGCTAAGGCTTGGCAAGTACCAGCATGGGAGACTGGCTGGGAATCCCAAGTTCCATTGACCTTTTTGAACCTGAAAATTGAGTTAGTTTCTCTATGAGATAGTAAAAGAAGGTTCAAATTGAACAGCTGCTGTCAACGGCCATTCTAAGCTGAATGTGCATGCTCTTGTCAGATCGCAGCAGCGTTGCAGCTTAAGGCTTGGAAAGTACCAGCATGGGAGACTGGCTGGGAATCCCAAGTTCCGTTGACCTTTTTGAACCTGAAAATGTGTTAGTTTCTCTATGAGATAGTAAAAGAAGGTTCAAATTGAACAGCTGCTGTCAACGGCCATTCTAAGCTGAATGTGCATGCTCTTGTCAGATCGCAGCAGCGTTGCAGCTTAAGGCTTGGCAAGTACCAGCATGAGAGACTGGCTGGGAATCCCAAGTTCTGTTGACCTTTTTGAACCTGAAAATTGTGTTAGTTTCTCTATGAGATAGTAAAAGAAAGTAGAAATTAGGCAGCTGCTGTCAACGGCCCTTCTAAGCTGAATGTGTGTGCTCTTGTCAGATCGCAGCAGCAATGCAGCTTAAGGCTTGGCAAGTACCAGCATGGGAGACTGGCAGGGAATCCCAAGTTCCATTGACCTTTTTGAACCTGAAAATTGTGTTAGTTTCTCTATGAGATAGTAAAAGAAGGTTCAAATTGAACAGCTGCTGTCAACGGCCATTCTAAGCTGAATGTGCCTGCTCTCGTCAGATCGCAGCAGCAATGCAGCTTAAGGCTTGGCAAGTACCAGCATGGGAGACTGGCTGGGAATCCCAAGTTCTGTTGACCTTTTTGAACCTGAAAATTGTGTTAGTTTCTCTATGAGATAGTAAAAGAAGGTTCAAATTGAACAGCTGCTGTCAACGGCCATTCTAAGCTGAATGTGCCTGCTCTCGTCAGATCGCAGCAGCAATGCAGCTTAAGGCTTGGCAAGTACCAGCATGGGAGACTGGCTGGGAATCATAAGTTCCGTTGACCTTTTTTTAACCTGAAAATTGTGTTAGTTTCTCTATGAGATAGTAAAAGAAGGTTCAAATTGAACAGCTGCTGTCAACGGCCATTCTAAGCTGAATGCGCCTGCTCTCGTCAGATCGCAGCAGCAATGCAGCTTAAGGCTTGGCAAGTACCAGCATGGGAGACTGGCTGGGAATCCCAAGTTCCATTGACTTTTTGAACCTGAAAATTGTGTTAGTTTCTCTATGAGATAGTAAAAGAAGGTTCAAATTGAACAGCTGCTGTCAACTGCCATTCTAAGCTGAATGTGCATGCTCTTATCAGATCGCAGCAGCGTTGCAGCTTAAGGCTTGGCAAGTACCAGCATGGGAGTCTGGCTGGGAATCCCAAGTTCTCTTGACCTTTTTGAACCTGACAATTGTGTTAGTTTCTCTATGAGATAGTAAAACAAAGTAGAAATTAGGCAGCTGCTGTCAACGGCCATTCTAAGCTGAATGTGCCTGCTCTCGTCAGATCGCAGCAGCAATGCAGCTTAAGGCTTGGCAAGTACCAGCATGGGAGACTGGCTGGGAATCCCAAGTTCCGTTGACCTTTTTGAACCTGAAAATTGTTAGTTTCTCTGTCAAAGATGGTAAAAGAAGGTTCAAATTGAACAGCTGCTGTCAACGGCCATTCTCAGCTGAATGTGCCTGCTCTCGTCAGATCGCAGCAGCAATGCAGCTTAAGGCTTGGCAAAAACCAGCATGGGAGACTGGCTGGGAATCCCAAGTTCTGTTGACCTTTTTGAACCTGAAAATTGTGTTAGTTTCTCTATGAGATAGTAAAAGAAGGTTCAAATTGAACAGCTGCTGTCAACGGCCATTCTAAGCTGAATGTGCCTGCTCTCGTCAGATCGCAGCAGCAATGCAGCTTAAGGCTTGGCAAGTACCAGCATGGGAGACTGGCTGGGAATCCCAAGTTCTGTTGACCTTTTTGAACCTGAAAATTGTGTTAGTTTCTCTATGAGATAGTAAAAGAAGGTTCAAATTGAACAGCTGCTGTCAACGCCCATTCTAAGCTAAGGCTTGGCAAGTACCAGCATGGGAGACTGGCTGGGAATCCCAAGTTCCATTGACCTTTTTGAACCTGAAAATTGAGTTAGTTTCTCTATGAGATAGTAAAAGAAGGTTCAAATTGAACAGCTGCTGTCAACGGCCATTCTAAGCTGAATGTGCATGCTCTTGTCAGATCGCAGCAGCGTTGCAGCTTAAGGCTTGGCAAGTACCAGCATGGGAGACTGGCTGGGAATCCCAAGTTCCGTTGACCTTTTTGAACCTGAAAATGTGTTAGTTTCTCTATGAGATAGTAAAAGAAGGTTCAAATTGAACAGCTGCTGTCAACGGCCATTCTAAGCTGAATGTGCATGCTCTTGTCAGATCGCAGCAGCGTTGCAGCTTAAGGCTTGGCAAGTACCAGCATGGGAGACTGGCTGGGAATCCCAAGTTCTGTTGACCTTTTTGAACCTGAAAATTGTGTTAGTTTCTCTATGAGATAGTAAAAGAAAGTAGAAATTAGGCAGCTGCTGTCAACGGCCATTCTAAGCTGAATGTGCCTGCTCTCGTCAGATCGCAGCAGCAATGCAGCTTAAGGCTTGGCAAGTACCAGCATGGGAGACTGGCTGGGAATCCCACGTTCCGTTGACCTTTTTGAACCTGAAAATTGTTAGTTTCTCTGTCAAAGATGGTAATAGAAGGTTCAAATTGAACAGCTGCTGTCAACGGCCATATTAAGCTGAATGTGCCTGCTCTCGTCAGATCGCAGCAGCAATGCAGCTTAAGGTTTGGCAAGTACCAGCATGGGAGACTGGCTGGGAATCCCAAGTTCTGTTGACCTTTTTGAACCTGAAAATTGTGTTAGTTTCTCTATGAGATAGTAAAAGAAGGTTCAAATTGAACAGCTGCTGTCAACGCCCATTCTAAGCTGAATGTGCCTGCTCTCTTCAGATCGCAGCAGCAATGCAGCTTAAGGCTTGGCAAGTACCAGCATGGGAGACTGGCTGGGAATCCCAAGTTCTGTTGACCTTTTTGAACCTGAAAATTGTGTTAGTTTCTCTATGAGATAGTAAAAGAAGGTTCAAATTGAACAGCTGCTGTCAACGGCCCTTCTAAGCTGAATGTGTGTGCTCTTGTCAGATCGCAGCAGCAATGCAGCTTAAGGCTTGGCAAGTACCAGCATGGGAGACTGGCAGGGAATCCCAAGTTCCATTGACCTTTTTGAACCTGAAAATTGTGTTAGTTTCTCTATGAGATAGTAAAAGAAGGTTCAAATTGAACAGCTGCTGTCAACGGCCATTCTAAGCTGAATGTGCCTGCTCTCGTCAGATCGCAGCAGCAATGCAGCTTAAGGCTTGGCAAGTACCAGCATGGGAGACTGGCTGGGAATCCCAAGTTCTGTTGACCTTTTTGAACCTGAAAATTGTATTAGTTTCTCTATGAGATAGTAAAAGAAGGTTCAAATTGAACAGCTGCTGTCAACGGCCATTCTAAGCTGAATGTGCCTGCTCTCGTCAGATCGCAGCAGCAATGCAGCTTAAGGCTTGGCAAGTACCAGCATGGGAGACTGGCTGGGAATCCCAAGTTCCGTTGACCTTTTTGAACCTGAAAATTGTGTTAGTTTCTCTATGAGATAGTAAAAGAAGGTTCAAATTGAACAGCTGCTGTCAACGCCCATTCTAAGCTAAGGCTTGGCAAGTACCAGCATGGGAGACTGGCTGGGAATCCCAAGTTCCGTTGACCTTTTTGAACCTGAAAATGTGTTAGTTTCTCTATGAGATAGTAAAAGAAGGTTCAAATTGAACAGCTGCTGTCAACGGCCATTCTAAGCTGAATGTGCATGCTCTTGTCAGATCGCAGCAGCGTTGCAGCTTAAGGCTTGGCAAGTACCAGCATGGGAGACTGCCTGGGAATCCCAAGTTCTGTTGACCTTTTTGAACCTGAAAATTGTGTTAGTTTCTCTATGAGATAGTAAAAGAAAGTAGAAATTAGGCAGCTGCTGTCAACGGCCATTCTAAGCTGAATGTGCCTGCTCTCGTCAGATCGCAGCAGCAATGCAGCTTAAGGCTTGGCAAGTACCAGCATGGGAGACTGGCTGGGAATCCCATGTTCTCTTGACCTTTTTGAACCTGAAAATTGTTAGTTTCTCTGTCAAAGATGGTAAAAGAAGGTTCAAATTGAACAGCTGCTGTCAACGGCCATTCTAAGCTGAATGTGCCTGCTCTCGTCAGATCGCAGCAGCAATGCAGCTTAAGGTTTGGCAAGTACCAGCATGGGAGACTGGCTGGGAATCCCAAGTTCCGTTGACCTTTTTGAACCTGAAAATTGTGTTAGTTTCTCTATGAGATAGTAAAAGAAGGTTCAAATTGAACAGCTGCTGTCAACGCCCATTCTAAGCTAAGGCTTGGCAAGTACCAGCATGGGAGACTGGCTGGGAATCCCAAGTTCCATTGACCTTTTTGAACCTGAAAATTGAGTTAGTTTCTCTATGAGATAGTAAAAGAAGGTTCAAATTGAACAGCTGCTGTCAACGGCCATTCTAAGCTGAATGTGCCTGCTCTCGTCAGAACGCAGCAGCAATGCAGCTTAAGGTTTGGCAAGTACCAGCATGGGAGACTGGCTGGGAATCCCAAGTTCTGTTGACCTTTTTGAACCTGAAAATTGTGTTAGTTTCTCTATGAGATAGTAAAAGAAGGTTCAAATTGAACAGCTGCTGTCAACGCCCATTCTAAGCTAAGGCTTGGCAAGTACCAGCATGGGAGACTGGCTGGGAATCCCAAGTTCCATTGACCTTTTTGAACCTGAAAATTGAGTTAGTTTCTCTATGAGATAGTAAAAGAAGGTTCAAATTGAACAGCTGCTGTCAACGGCCATTCTAAGCTGAATGTGCATGCTCTTGTCAGATCGCAGCAGCGTTGCAGCTTAAGGCTTGGCAAGTACCAGCATGGGAGACTGGCTGGGAATCCCAAGTTCCGTTGACCTTTTTGAACCTGAAAATGTGTTAGTTTCTCTATGAGATAGTAAAAGAAGGTTCAAATTGAACAGCTGCTGTCAACGGCCATTCTAAGCTGAATGTGCATGCTCTTGTCAGATCGCAGCAGCGTTGCAGCTTAAGGCTTGGCAAGTACCAGCATGAGAGACTGGCTGGGAATCCCAAGTTCTGTTGACCTTTTTGAACCTGAAAATTGTGTTAGTTTCTCTATGAGATAGTAAAAGAAAGTAGAAATTAGGCAGCTGCTGTCAACGGCCATTCTAAGCTGAATGTGCCTGCTCTCGTCAGATCGCAGCAGCAATGCAGCTTAAGGCTTGGCAAGTACCAGCATGGGAGACTGGCTGGGAATCCCACGTTCCGTTGACCTTTTTGAACCTGAAAATTGTTAGTTTCTCTGTCAAAGATGGTAAAAGAAGGTTCAAATTGAACAGCTGCTGTCAACGGCCATATTAAGCTGAATGTGCCTGCTCTCGTCAGATCGCAGCAGCAATGCAGCTTAAGGTTTGGCAAGTACCAGCATGGGAGACTGGCTGGGAATCCCAAGTTTTGTTGACCTTTTTGAACCTGAAAATTGTGTTAGTTTCTCTATGAGATAGTAAAAGAAGGTTCAAATTGAACAGCTGCTGTCAACGCCCATTCTAAGCTGAATGTGCCTGCTCTCGTCAGATCGCAGCAGCAATGCAGCTTAAGGCTTGGCAAGTACCAGCATGGGAGACTGGCTGGGAATCCCAAGTTCTGTTGACCTTTTTGAACCTGAAAATTGTGTTAGTTTCTCTATGAGATAGTAAAAGAAGGTTCAAATTGAACAGCTGCTGTCAACGGCCCTTCTAAGCTGAATGTGTGTGCTCTTGTCAGATCGCAGCAGCAATGCAGCTTAAGGCTTGGCAAGTACCAGCATGGGAGACTGGCAGGGAATCCCAAGTTCCATTGACCTTTTTGAACCTGAAAATTGTGTTAGTTTCTCTATGAGATAGTAAAAGAAGGTTCAAATTGAACAGCTGCTGTCAACGGCCATTCTAAGCTGAATGTGCCTGCTCTCGTCAGATCGCAGCAGCAATGCAGCTTAAGGCTTGGCAAGTACCAGCATGGGAGACTGGCTGGGAATCCCAAGTTCTGTTGACCTTTTTGAACCTGAAAATTGTATTAGTTTCTCTATGAGATAGTAAAAGAAGGTTCAAATTGAACAGCTGCTGTCAACGCCCATTCTAAGCTAAGGCTTGGCAAGTACCAGCATGGGAGACTGGCTGGGAATCCCAAGTTCCATTGACCTTTTTGAACCTGAAAATTGAGTTAGTTTCTCTATGAGATAGTAAAAGAAGGTTCAAATTGAACAGCTGCTGTCAACGGCCATTCTAAGCTGAATGTGCCTGCTCTCATCAGATCGCAGCAGCAATGCAGCTTAAGGCTTGGCAAGTACCAGCATGGGAGACTGGCTGGGAATCCCAAGTTCCGTTGACCTTTTTGAACCTGAAAATGTGTTAGTTTCTCTATGAGATAGTAAAAGAAGGTTCAAATTGAACAGCTGCTGTCAACGGCCATTCTAAGCTGAATGTGCATGCTCTTGTCAGATCGCAGCAGCGTTGCAGCTTAAGGCTTGGCAAGTACCAGCATGGGAGACTGCCTGGGAATCCCAAGTTCTGTTGACCTTTTTGAACCTGAAAATTGTGTTAGTTTCTCTATGAGATAGTAAAAGAAAGTAGAAATTAGGCAGCTGCTGTCAACGGCCATTCTAAGCTGAATGTGCCTGCTCTCGTCAGATCGCAGCAGCAATGCAGCTTAAGGCTTGGCAAGTACCAGCATGGGAGACTGGCTGGGAATCCCATGTTCTGTTGACCTTTTTGAACCTGAAAATTGTTAGTTTCTCTGTCAAAGATGGTAAAAGAAGGTTCAAATTGAACAGCTGCTGTCAACGGCCATTCTAAGCTGAATGTGCCTGCTCTCGTCAGATCGCAGCAGCAATGCAGCTTAAGGTTTGGCAAGTACCAGCATGGGAGACTGGCTGGGAATCCCAAGTTCCGTTGACCTTTTTGAACCTGAAAATTGTGTTAGTTTCTCTATGAGATAGTAAAAGAAGGTTCAAATTGAACAGCTGCTGTCAACGCCCATTCTAAGCTAAGGCTTGGCAAGTACCAGCATGGGAGACTGGCTGGGAATCCCAAGTTCCATTGACCTTTTTGAACCTGAAAATTGAGTTAGTTTCTCTATGAGATAGTAAAAGAAGGTTCAAATTGAACAGCTGCTGTCAACGGCCATTCTAAGCTGAATGTGCATGCTCTTGTCAGATCGCAGCAGCAATGCAGCTTAAGGCTTGGCAAGTACCAGCATGGGAGACTAGCTGGGAATCCCAAGTTCCATTGACCTTTTTGAACCTGAAAATTGTGTTAGTTTCTCTATGAGATAGTAAAAGAATGTTCAAATTGAACAGCTGCTGTCAACAGCCATTCTAAGCTGAATGTGCATGCTCTGGTCAGATCGCAGCAGCAATGCAGCTTAAGGCTTTGCAAGTACCAGCATGGGAGACTGGCTGGGAATCCCAAGTTCTGTTGACATTTTTGAACCTGAAAATCGTGTTAGTTTCTCTATGAGATAGTAAAAGAAGGTTCAAATTGAACAACTGCTGTCAACGGCCATTCTACTAAGCTTAATGTGCCTGCTCTCGTCAGATCGCAGAAGCAATGCAGCTTAAGGCTTGGCAAGTACCAGCATGGGAGACTGGCTGGGAGTCCCAAGTTCCGTTGACCTTTTTGAACCTGAAAATTGTGTTAGTTTCTCTATGAGATAGTAAAAGAAGGTTCAAATTGAACAGCTGCTGTCAACGGCCATTCTAAGCTGAATGTGCCTGCTCTCGTCAGATCGCAGCAGCAATGCAGCTTAAGGCTTGGCAAGTACCAGCATGGGAGACTGGCTGGGAATCATAAGTTCCGTTGACCTTTTTTTAACCTGAAAATTGTGTTAGTTTCTCTATGAGATAGTAAAAGAAGGTTCAAATTGAACAGCTGCTGTCAACGGCCATTCTAAGCTGAATGCGCCTGCTCTCGTCAGATCGCAG
The DNA here is from genome assembly GCF_040894005.1 of Engystomops pustulosus. NCBI lineage: Eukaryota > Metazoa > Chordata > Amphibia > Anura > Leptodactylidae > Engystomops > Engystomops pustulosus. The sequence goes on from NC_092419.1 coordinate 65,746,927, forward strand.
CAGCAATGCAGCTTAAGGCTTGGCAAGTACCAGCATGGGAGACTGGCTGGGAATCCCAAGTTCCATTGACTTTTTGAACCTGAAAATTGTGTTAGTTTCTCTATGAGATAGTAAAAGAAGGTTCAAATTGAACAGCTGCTGTCAACTGCCATTCTAAGCTGAATGTGCATGCTCTTGTCAGATCGCAGCAGCGTTGCAGCTTAAGGCTTGGCAAGTACCAGCATGGGAGTCTGGCTGGGAATCCCAAGTTCTCTTGACCTTTTTGAACCTGACAATTGTGTTAGTTTCTCTATGAGATAGTAAAACAAAGTAGAAATTAGGCAGCTGCTGTCAACGGCCATTCTAAGCTGAATGTGCCTGCTCTCGTCAGATCGCAGCAGCAATGCAGCTTAAGGCTTGGCAAGTACCAGCATGGGAGACTGGCTGGGAATCCCAAGTTCCGTTGACCTTTTTGAACCTGAAAATTGTTAGTTTCTCTGTCAAAGATGGTAAAAGAAGGTTCAAATTGAACAGCTGCTGTCAACGGCCATTCTCAGCTGAATGTGCCTGCTCTCGTCAGATCGCAGCAGCAATGCAGCTTAAGGCTTGGCAAAAACCAGCATGGGAGACTGGCTGTGAATCCCAAGTTCTGTTGACCTTTTTGAACCTGAAAATTGTGTTAGTTTCTCTATGAGATAGTAAAAGAAGGTTCAAATTGAACAGCTGCTGTCAACGGCCATTCTAAGCTGAATGTGCCTGCTCTCGTCAGATCGCAGCAGCAATGCAGCTTAAGGCTTGGCAAGTACCAGCATGGGAGACTGGCTGGGAATCCCAAGTTCTGTTGACCTTTTTGAACCTGAAAATTGTGTTAGTTTCTCTATGAGATAGTAAAAGAAGGTTCAAATTGAACAGCTGCTGTCAACGCCCATTCTAAGCTAAGGCTTGGCAAGTACCAGCATGGGAGACTGGCTGGGAATCCCAAGTTCCATTGACCTTTTTGAACCTGAAAATTGAGTTAGTTTCTCTATGAGATAGTAAAAGAAGGTTCAAATTGAACAGCTGCTGTCAACGGCCATTCTAAGCTGAATGTGCATGCTCTTGTCAGATCGCAGCAGCGTTGCAGCTTAAGGCTTGGCAAGTACCAGCATGGGAGACTGGCTGGGAATCCCAAGTTCCGTTGACCTTTTTGAACCTGAAAATGTGTTAGTTTCTCTATGAGATAGTAAAAGAAGGTTCAAATTGAACAGCTGCTGTCAACGGCCATTCTAAGCTGAATGTGCATGCTCTTGTCAGATCGCAGCAGCGTTGCAGCTTAAGGCTTGGCAAGTACCAGCATGGGAGACTGGCTGGGAATCCCAAGTTCTGTTGACCTTTTTGAACCTGAAAATTGTGTTAGTTTCTCTATGAGATAGTAAAAGAAAGTAGAAATTAGGCAGCTGCTGTCAACGGCCATTCTAAGCTGAATGTGCCTGCTCTCGTCAGATCGCAGCAGCAATGCAGCTTAAGGCTTGGCAAGTACCAGCATGGGAGACTGGCTGGGAATCCCACGTTCCGTTGACCTTTTTGAACCTGAAAATTGTTAGTTTCTCTGTCAAAGATGGTAAAAGAAGGTTCAAATTGAACAGCTGCTGTCAACGGCCATATTAAGCTGAATGTGCCTGCTCTCGTCAGATCGCAGCAGCAATGCAGCTTAAGGTTTGGCAAGTACCAGCATGGGAGACTGGCTGGGAATCCCAAGTTCTGTTGACCTTTTTGAACCTGAAAATTGTGTTAGTTTCTCTATGAGATAGTAAAAGAAGGTTCAAATTGAACAGCTGCTGTCAACGGCCCTTCTAAGCTGAATGTGTGTGCTCTTGTCAGATCGCAGCAGCAATGCAGCTTAAGGCTTGGCAAGTACCAGCATGGGAGACTGGCAGGGAATCCCAAGTTCTGTTGACCTTTTTGAACCTGAAAATTGTGTTAGTTTCTCTATGAGATAGTAAAAGAAGGTTCAAATTGAACAGCTGCTGTCAACGCCCATTCTAAGCTGAATGTGCCTGCTCTCGTCAGATCGCAGCAGCAATGCAGCTTAAGGCTTGGCAAGTACCAGCATGGGAGACTGGCTGGGAATCCCAAGTTCTGTTGACCTTTTTGAACCTGAAAATTGTGTTAGTTTCTCTATGAGATAGTAAAAGAAGGTTCAAATTGAACAGCTGCTGTCAACGGCCCTTCTAAGCTGAATGTGTGTGCTCTTGTCAGATCGCAGCAGCAATGCAGCTTAAGGCTTGGCAAGTACCAGCATGGGAGACTGGCAGGGAATCCCAAGTTCCATTGACCTTTTTGAACCTGAAAATTGTGTTAGTTTCTCTATGAGATAGTAAAAGAAGGTTCAAATTGAACAGCTGCTGTCAACGGCCATTCTAAGCTGAATGTGCCTGCTCTCATCAGATCGCAGCAGCAATGCAGCTTAAGGCTTGGCAAGTACCAGCATGGGAGACTGGCTGGGAATCCCAAGTTCCGTTGACCTTTTTGAACCTGAAAATGTGTTAGTTTCTCTATGAGATAGTAAAAGAAGGTTCAAATTGAACAGCTGCTGTCAACGGCCATTCTAAGCTGAATGTGCCTGCTCTCGTCAGATCGCAGCAGCAATGCAGCTTAAGGCTTGGCAAGTACCAGCATGGGAGACTGGCAGGGAATCCCAAGTTCCATTGACCTTTTTGAACCTGAAAATTGTGTTAGTTTCTCTATGAGATAGTAAAAGAAGGTTCAAATTGAACAGCTGCTGTCAACGGCCATTCTAAGCTGAATGTGCCTGCTCTCATCAGATCGCAGCAGCGTTGCAGCTTAAGGCTTGGCAAGTACCAGCATGGGAGACTGCCTGGGAATCCCAAGTTCTGTTGACCTTTTTGAACCTGAAAATTGTGTTAGTTTCTCTATGAGATAGTAAAAGAAAGTAGAAATTAGGCTGCTGCTGTCAACGGCCATTCTAAGCTGAATGTGCCTGCTCTCGTCAGATCGCAGCAGCAATGCAGCTTAAGGCTTGGCAAGTACCAGCATGGGAGACTGGCTGGGAATCCCATGTTCTGTTGACCTTTTTGAACCTGAAAATTGTTAGTTTCTCTGTCAAAGATGGTAAAAGAAGGTTCAAATTGAACAGCTGCTGTCAACGGCCATTCTAAGCTGAATGTGCCTGCTCTCGTCAGATCGCAGCAGCAATGCAGCTTAAGGTTTGGCAAGTACCAGCATGGGAGACTGGCTGGGAATCCCAAGTTCCGTTGACTTTTTTGAACCTGAAAATTGTGTTAGTTTCTCTATGAGATAGTAAAAGAAGGTTCAAATTGAACAGCTGCTGTCAACGCCCATTCTAAGCTAAGGCTTGGCAAGTACCAGCATGGGAGACTGGCTGGGAATCCCAAGTTCCATTGACCTTTTTGAACCTGAAAATTGAGTTAGTTTCTCTATGAGATAGTAAAAGAAGGTTCAAATTGAACAGCTGCTGTCAACGGCCATTCTAAGCTGAATGTGCATGCTCTTGTCAGATCGCAGCAGCGTTGCAGCTTAAGGCTTGGCAAGTACCAGCATGGGAGACTGGCTGGGAATCCCAAGTTCTGTTGACCTTTTTGAACCTGAAAATTGTGTTAGTTTCTCTATGAGATAGTAAAAGAAAGTAGAAATTAGGCAGCTGCTGTCAACGGCCATTCTAAGCTGAATGTGCCTGCTCTCGTCAGATCGCAGCAGCAATGCAGCTTAAGGCTTGGCAAGTACCAGCATGGGAGACTGGCTGGGAATCCCACATTCCGTTGACCTTTTTGAACCTGAAAATTGTTAGTTTCTCTGTCAAATATGGTAAAAGAAGGTTCAAATTGAACAGCTGCTGTCAACGGCCATTCTAAGCTGAATGTGCCTGCTCTCGTCAGATCGCAGCAGCAATGCAGCTTAAGGTTTGGCAAGTACCAGCATGGGAGACTGGCTCGGAATCCCAAGTTCCGTTGACCTTTTTGAACCTGAAAATTGTGTTAGTTTCTCTATGAGATAGTAAAAGAAGGTTCAAACTGAACAGCTGCTATCAACGGCCATTCTAAGCTGAATGTGCCTGCTCTCGTCAGATCGCAGCAGCAATGCAGCTTAAGGCTTGGCAAGTACCAGCATGGGAGACTGTCTGGGAATCCCAAGTTCTGTTGACCTTTTTGAACCTGAAAATTGTGTTAGTTTCTCTATGAGATAGTAAAAGAAGGTTCAAATTGAACAGCTGCTGTCAACGGCCATTCTAAGCTGAATGTGCCTGCTCTCGTCAGATCGCAGCAGCAATGCAGCTTAAGGCTTGGCAAGTACCAGCATGGGAGACTGGCTGGGAATCCCAAGTTCTGTTGACCTTTTTGAACCTGAAAATTGTGTTAGTTTCTCTATGAGATAGTAAAAGAAGGTTCAAATTGAACAACTGCTGTCAACGGCCATTCTAAGCTGAATGTGCCTGCTCTCGTCAGATCGCAGCAGCAATGCAGCTTAAGGCTTGGCAAGTACCAGCATGGGAGACTGGCTGGGAATCTCAAGTTCCGTTGACCTTTTTGAACCTGAAAATTGTGTTAGTTTCTCTATGAGATAGTAAAAGAAGGTTCAAATTGAACAGCTGCTGTCAACGCCCATTCTAAGCTGAATGTGCCTGCTCTTGTCAGATTGCAGGAGCAATGCAGCTTAAGGCTTGGCAAGTACCAGCATGGGAGACTGGCTGGGAATTCCAAGTTCCGTTGACCTTTTTAAACCTGAAAATTGTGTTAGTTTCTCTATGAGATAGTAAAAGAAGGTTCAAATTAAACAGCTGCTGTCAACGGCCATTGTAAGCTGAATGTGCGTGCTCTTGTCAGATCGCAGCAGCGATGCAGCTTAAGGCTTGGCAAGTACCAGCATGGGAGACTGGCTGGGAAACCCAAGTTCTGTTGACCTTTTTGAACCTGAAAATTGTGTTAGTTTCTCTATGAGATAGTGAAAGAAAGTAGAAATTAGGCAGCTGCTGTCAACGGCCATTCTAAGCTGAATGTGCCTGCTCTCGTCAGATCGCAGCAGCAATGCAGCTTAAGGCTTGGCAAGTACCAGCATGGGAGACTGGCTGGGAATCCCAAGTTCCGTTGACCTTTTTGAACCTGAAAATTGTTACTTTCTCTGTCAAAGATCTTAAAAGAAGGTTCAAATTGAACAGCTGCTGTCAACAGCCATTCTAAGCTGAATGTTCCTGCTCTCGTCAGATCGCAGCAGCAATGCAGCTTAAGGCTTGGCAAGTACCAGCATGGGAGACTGGCTGGGAATCCCAAGTTCCGTTGACCTTTTTTTAACCTGAAAATTGTGTTAGTTTCTCTATGAGATAGTAAAAGAAGGTTCAAATTGAACAGCTGCTGTCAATGCCCATTCTAAGCTAAGGCTTGGCAAGTACCAGCATGGGAGACTGGCTGGGAATCCCAAGTTCCATTGACCTTTTTGAACCTGAAAATTGAGTTAGTTTCTCTATGAGATAGTAAAAGAAGGTTCAAATTGAACAGCTGCTGTCAACGGCCATTCTAAGCTGAATGTGCATGCTCTTGTCAGATCGCAGCAGCGTTGCAGCTTAAGGCTTGGCAAGTACCAGCATGGGAGACTGGCTGGGAATCCCAAGTTCCATTGACCTTTTTGAACGTGAAAATGTGTTAGTTTCTTTATGAGATAGTAAAAGAAGGTTCAAATTGAACAGCTGCTGTCAACGGCCATTCTAAGCTGAATGTGCATGCTCTTGTCAGATCGCAGCAGCGTTGCAGCTTAAGGCTTGGCAAGTACCAGCATGGGAGACTGGCTGGGAATCCCAAGTTCTCTTGACCTTTTTGAACATGAAAATTGTGTTAGTTTCTCTATGAGATAGTAAAAGAAGGTTCAAATTGAACAGCTGCTGTCAATGGCCATTCTAAGCTGAATGTGCCTGCTCTCGTCAGATCGCAGCAGCAATGCAGCTTAAGGCTTGGCAAGTACCAGCATGGGAGACTGGCAGGGAATCCCAAGTTCCATTGACCTTTTTGAACCTGAAAATTGTGTTAGTTTCTCTATGAGATAGTAAAAGAAGGTTCAAATTGAACAGCTGCTGTCAACGGCCATTCTAAGCTGAATGTGCCTGCTCTCGTCAGATCGCAGCAGCAATGCAGCTTAAGGTTTGGCAAGTACCAGCATGGGAGACTGGCTGGGAATCCCAAGTTCTGTTGACCTTTTTGAACCTGAAAATTGTGTTAGTTTCTCTATGAGATAGTAAAAGAAGGTTCAAATTGAACAGCTGCTGTCAACGCCCATTCTAAGCTAAGGCTTGGCAAGTACCAGCATGGGAGACTGGCTGGGAATCCCAAGTTCCATTGACCTTTTTGAACCTGAAAATTGAGTTAGTTTCTCTATGAGATAGTAAAAGAAGGTTCAAATTGAACAGCTGCTGTCAACGGCCATTCTAAGCTGAATGTGCATGCTCTTGTCAGATCGCAGCAGCGTTGCAGCTTAAGGCTTGGCAAGTACCAGCATGGGAGACTGGCTGGGAATCCCAAGTTCCGTTGACCTTTTTGAACCTGAAAATGTGTTAGTTTCTCTATGAGATAGTAAAAGAAGGTTCAAATTGAACAGCTGCTGTCAACGGCCATTCTAAGCTGAATGTGCATGCTCTTGTCAGATCGCAGCAGCGTTGCAGCTTAAGGCTTGGCAAGTACCAGCATGGGAGACTGGCTGGGAATCCCAAGTTCTGTTGACCTTTTTGAACCTGAAAATTGTGTTAGTTTCTCTATGAGATAGTAAAAGAAAGTAGAAATTAGGCAGCTGCTGTCAACGGCCATTCTAAGCTGAATGTGCCTGCTCTCGTCAGATCGCAGCAGCAATGCAGCTTAAGGCTTGGCAAGTACCAGCATGGGAGACTGGCTGGGAATCCCACGTTCCGTTGACCTTTTTGAACCTGAAAATTGTTAGTTTCTCTGTCAAAGATGGTAAAAGAAGGTTCAAATTGAACAGCTGCTGTCAACGGCCATATTAAGCTGAATGTGCCTGCTCTCGTCAGATCGCAGCAGCAATGCAGCTTAAGGTTTGGCAAGGACCAGCATGGGAGACTGGCTGGGAATCCCAAGTTCTGTTGACCTTTTTGAACCTGAAAATTGTGTTAGTTTCTCTATGAGATAGTAAAAGAAGGTTCAAATTGAACAGCTGCTGTCAACGGCCATTCTAAGCTGAATGTGCCTGCTCTCGTCAGATCGCAGCAGCAATGCAGCTTAAGGCTTGGCAAGTACCAGCATGGGAGACTGGCTGGGAATCCCAAGTTCTGTTCACCTTTTTGAACCTGAAAATTGTGTTAGTTTCTCTATGAGATAGTAAAAGAAGGTTCAAATTGAACAGCTGCTGTCAACGGCCCTTCTAAGCTGAATGTGTGTGCTCTTGTCAGATCGCAGCAGCAATGCAGCTTAAGGCTTGGCAAGTACCAGCATGGGAGACTGGCAGGGAATCCCAAGTTCCATTGACCTTTTTGAACCTGAAAATTGTGTTAGTTTCTCTATGAGATAGTAAAAGAAGGTTCAAATTGAACAGCTGCTGTCAACGGCCATTCTAAGCTGAATGTGCCTGCTCTCGTCAGATCGCAGCAGCAATGCAGCTTAAGGCTTGGCAAGTACCAGCATGGGAGACTGGCTGGGAATCCCAAGTTCTGTTGACCCTTTTGAACCTGAAAATTGTATTAGTTTCTCTATGAGATAGTAAAAGAAGGTTCAAATTGAACAGCTGCTGTCAACGGCCATTCTAAGCTGAATGTGCCTGCTCTCGTCAGATCGCAGCAGCAATGCAGCTTAAGGCTTGGCAAGTACCAGCATGGGAGACTGGCTGGGAATCCCAAGTTCCGTTGACCTTTTTGAACCTGAAAATTGTGTTAGTTTCTCTATGAGATAGTAAAAGAAGGTTCAAATTGAACAGCTGCTGTCAACGCCCATTCTAAGCTAAGGCTTGGCAAGTACCAGCATGGGAGACTGGCTGGGAATCCCAAGTTCCATTGACCTTTTTGAACCTGAAAATTGAGTTAGTTTCTCTATGAGATAGTAAAAGAAGGTTCAAATTAAACAGCTGCTGTCAACGGCCATTCTAAGCTGAATGTGCCTGCTCTCATCAGATCGCAGCAGCAATGCAGCTTAAGGCTTGGCAAGTACCAGCATGGGAGACTGGCTGGGAATCCCAAGTTCCGTTGACCTTTTTGAACCTGAAAATGTGTTAGTTTCTCTATGAGATAGTAAAAGAAGGTTCAAATTGAACAGCTGCTGTCAACGGCCATTCTAAGCTGAATGTGCATGCTCTTGTCAGATCGCAGCAGCGTTGCAGCTTAAGGCTTGGCAAGTACCAGCATGGGAGACTGCCTGGGAATCCCAAGTTCTGTTGACCTTTTTGAACCTGAAAATTGTGTTAGTTTCTCTATGAGATAGTAAAAGAAAGTAGAAATTAGGCAGCTGCTGTCAACGGCCATTCTAAGCTGAATGTGCCTGCTCTCGTCAGATCGCAGCAGCAATGCAGCTTAAGGCTTGGCAAGTACCAGCATGGGAGACTGGCTGGGAATCCCATGTTCTGTTGACCTTTTTGAACCTGAAAATTGTTAGTTTCTCTGTCAAAGATGGTAAAAGAAGGTTCAAATTGAACAGCTGCTGTCAACGGCCATTCTAAGCTGAATGTGCCTGCTCTCGTCAGATCGCAGCAGCAATGCAGCTTAAGGTTTGGCAAGTACCAGCATGGGAGACTGGCTGGGAATCCCAAGTTCCGTTGACCTTTTTGAACCTGAAAATTGTGTTAGTTTCTCTATGAGATAGTAAAAGAAGGTTCAAATTGAACAGCTGCTGTCAACGCCCATTCTAAGCTAAGGCTTGGCAAGTACCAGCATGGGAGACTGGCTGGGAATCCCAAGTTCCATTGACCTTTTTGAACCTGAAAATTGAGTTAGTTTCTCTATGAGATAGTAAAAGAAGGTTCAAATTGAACAGCTGCTGTCAACGGCCATTCTAAGCTGAATGTGCATGCTCTTGTCAGATCGCAGCAGCGTTGCAGCTTAAGGCTTGGCAAGTACCAGCATGGGAGACTGCCTGGGAATCCCAAGTTCTGTTGACCTTTTTGAACCTGAAAATTGTGTTAGTTTCTCTATGAGATAGTAAAAGAAAGTAGAAATTAGGCAGCTACTGTCAACGGCCATTCTAAGCTGAATGTGCCTGCTCTCGTCAGATCGCAGCAGCAATGCAGCTTAAGGCTTGGCAAGTACCAGCATGGGAGACTGGCTGGGAATCCCACATTCCGTTGACCTTTTTGAACCTGAAAATTGTTAGTTTCTCTGTCAAATATGGTAAAAGAAGGTTCAAATTGAACAGCTGCTGTCAACGGCCATTCTAAGCTGAATGTGCCTGCTCTCGTCAGATCGCAGCAGCAATGCAGCTTAAGGTTTGGCAAGTACCAGCATGGGAGACTGGCTGGGAATCCCAAGTTCCGTTGACCTTTTTGAACCTGAAAATTGTGTTAGTTTCTCTATGAGATAGTAAAAGAACGTTCAAACTGAACAGCTGCTGTCAACAGCCATTCTAAGCTGAATGTGCCTGCTCTCGTCAGATCGCAGCAGCAATGCAGCTTAAGGCTTGGCAAGTACCAGCATGGGAGACTGGCTGGGAATCCCAAGTTCTGTTGACCTTTTTGAACCTGAAAATTGTGTTAGTTTCTCTATGAGATAGTAAAAGAAGGTTCAAATTGAACAGCTGCTGTCAACGGCCATTCTAAGCTGAATGTGCCTGCTCTCGTCAGATCGCAGCAGCAATGCAGCTTAAGGCTTGGCAAGTACCAGCATGGGAGACTGGCTGGGAATCCCAAGTTCTGTTGACCTTTTTGAACCTGAAAATTGTGTTAGTTTCTCTATGAGATAGTAAAAGAAGGTTCAAATTGAACAACTGCTGTCAACGGCCATTCTAAGCTGAATGTGCCTGCTCTCGTCAGATCGCAGCAGCAATGCAGCTTAAGGCTTGGCAAGTACCAGCATGGGAGACTGGCTGGGAATCTCAAGTTCCGTTGACCTTTTTGAACCTGAAAATTGTGTTAGTTTCTCTATGAGATAGTAAAAGAAGGTTCAAATTGAACAGCTGCTGTCAACGCCCATTCTAAGCTGAATGTGCCTGCTCTTGTCAGATTGCAGGAGCAATGCAGCTTAAGGCTTGGCAAGTACCAGCATGGGAGACTGGCTGGGAATCCCAAGTTCCGTTGACCTTTTTGAACCTGAAAATTGTGTTAGTTTCTCTATGAGATAGTAAAAGAAGGTTCAAATTGAACAGCTGCTGTCAACAGCCATTGTAAGCTGAATGTGCGTGCTCTTGTCAGATCGCAGCAGCGATGCAGCTTAAGGCTTGGCAAGTACCAGCATGGGAGACTGGCTGGGAATCCCAAGTTCTGTTGACCTTTTTGAACCTGAAAAGTGTGTAAGTTTCTCTATGAGATAGTAAAAGAAGGTTCAAATTGAACAGCTGCTGTCAACGGCCATTCTAAGCTTAATGTGCATGCTCTTGTCAGATCGCAGCAGCGTTGCAGCTTAAGGCTTCGCAAGTACCAGCATGGGAGACTGGCTGGGAATCCTAAGTTCTTTTGACCTTTTTGAACCTGAAAATTGTGTTAGTTTCTCTATGAGATAGTGAAAGAAAGTAGAAATTAGGCAGCTGCTGTCAACGGCCATTCTAAGCTGAATGTGCCTGCTCTCGTCAGATCGCAGCAGCAATGCAGCTTAAGGCTTGGCAAGTACCAGCATGGGAGACTGGCTGGGAATCCCAAGTTCCGTTGACCTTTTTGAACCTGAAAATTGTTAGTTTCTCTGTCAAAGATCTTAAAAGAAGGTTCAAATTGAACAGCTGCTGTCAACAGCCATTCTAAGCTGAATGTTCCTGCTCTCGTCAGATCGCAGCAGCAATGCAGCTTAAGGCTTGGCAAGTACCAGCATGGGAGACTGGCTGGGAATCCCAAGTTCCGTTGACCTTTTTTTAACCTGAAAATTGTGTTAGTTTCTCTATGAGATAGTAAAAGAAGGTTCAAATTGAACAGCTGCTGTCAATGCCCATTCTAAGCTAAGGCTTGGCAAGTACCAGCATGGGAGACTGGCTGGGAATCCCAAGTTCCATTGACCTTTTTGAACCTGAAAATTGAGTTAGTTTCTCTATGAGATAGTAAAAGAAGGTTCAAATTGAACAGCTGCTGTCAACGGCCATTCTAAGCTGAATGTGCATGCTCTTGTCAGATCGCAGCAGCGTTGCAGCTTAAGGCTTGGCAAGTACCAGCATGGGAGACTGGCTGGGAATCCCAAGTTCCATTGACCTTTTTGAACGTGAAAATGTGTTAGTTTCTTTATGAGATAGTAAAAGAAGGTTCAAATTGAACAGCTGCTGTCAACGGCCATTCTAAGCTGAATGTGCATGCTCTTGTCAGATCGCAGCAGCGTTGCAGCTTAAGGCTTGGCAAGTACCAGCATGGGAGACTGGCTGGGAATCCCAAGTTCTCTTGACCTTTTTGAACATGAAAATTGTGTTAGTTTCTCTATGAGATAGTAAAAGAAGGTTCAAATTGAACAGCTGCTGTCAATGGCCATTCAAAGCTGAATGTGCCTGCTCTCGTCAGATCGCAGCAGCAATGCAGCTTAAGGCTTGGCAAGTACCAGCATGGGAGACTGGCAGGGAATCCCAAGTTCCATTGACCTTTTTGAACCTGAAAATTGTGTTAGTTTCTCTATGAGATAGTAAAAGAAGGTTCAAATTGAACAGCTGCTGTCAACGGCCATTCTAAGCTGAATGTGCCTGCTCTCGTCAGATCGCAGCAGCAATGCAGCTTAAGGTTTGGCAAGTACCAGCATGGGAGACTGGCTGGGAATCCCAAGTTCTGTTGACCTTTTTGAACCTGAAAATTGTGTTAGTTTCTCTATGAGATAGTAAAAAAAGGTTCAAATTGAACAGCTGCTGTCAACGCCCATTCTAAGCTAAGGCTTGGCAAGTACCAGCATGGGAGACTGGCTGGGAATCCCAAGTTCCATTGACCTTTTTGAACCTGAAAATTGAGTTAGTTTCTCTATGAGATAGTAAAAGAAGGTTCAAATTGAACAGCTGCTGTCAACGGCCATTCTAAGCTGAATGTGCATGCTCTTGTCAGATCGCAGCAGCGTTGCAGCTTAAGGCTTGGCAAGTACCAGCATGGGAGACTGGCTGGGAATCCCAAGTTCCGTTGACCTTTTTGAACCTGAAAATGTGTTAGTTTCTCTATGAGATAGTAAAAGAAGGTTCAAATTGAACAGCTGCTGTCAACGGCCATTCTAAGCTGAATGTGCATGCTCTTGTCAGATCGCAGCAGCGTTGCAGCTTAAGGCTTGGCAAGTACCAGCATGGGAGACTGGCTGGGAATCCCAAGTTCTGTTGACCTTTTTGAACCTGAAAATTGTGTTAGTTTCTCTATGAGATAGTAAAAGAAAGTAGAAATTAGGCAGCTGCTGTCAACGGCCATTCTAAGCTGAATGTGCCTGCTCTCGTCAGATCGCAGCAGCAATGCAGCTTAAGGCTTGGCAAGTACCAGCATGGGAGACTGGCTGGGAATCCCACGTTCCGTTGACCTTTTTGAACCTGAAAATTGTTAGTTTCTCTGTCAAAGATGGTAAAAGAAGGTTCAAATTGAACAGCTGCTGTCAACGGCCATATTAAGCTGAATGTGCCTGCTCTCGTCAGATCGCAGCAGCAATGCAGCTTAAGGTTTGGCAAGGACCAGCATGGGAGACTGGCTGGGAATCCCAAGTTCTGTTGACCTTTTTGAACCTGAAAATTGTGTTAGTTTCTCTATGAGATAGTAAAAGAAGGTTCAAATTGAACAGCTGCTGTCAACGCCCATTCTAAGCTGAATGTGCCTGCTCTCGTCAGATCGCAGCAGCAATGCAGCTTAAGGCTTGGCAAGTACCAGCATGGGAGACTGGCTGGGAATCCCAAGTTCTGTTGACCTTTTTGAACCTGAAAATTGTGTTAGTTTCTCTATGAGATAGTAAAAGAAGGTTCAAATTGAACAGCTGCTGTCAACGGCCCTTCTAAGCTGAATGTGTGTGCTCTTGTCAGATCGCAGCAGCAATGCAGCTTAAGGCTTGGCAAGTACCAGCATGGGAGACTGGCAGGGAATCCCAAGTTCCATTGACCTTTTTGAACCTGAAAATTGTGTTAGTTTCTCTATGAGATAGTAAAAGAAGGTTCAAATTGAACAGCTGCTGTCAACGGCCATTCTAAGCTGAATGTGCCTGCTCTCGTCAGATCGCAGCAGCAATGCAGCTTAAGGCTTGGCAAGTACCAGCATGGGAGACTGGCTGGGAATCCCAAGTTCTGTTGACCCTTTTGAACCTGAAAATTGTATTAGTTTCTCTATGAGATAGTAAAAGAAGGTTCAAATTGAACAGCTGCTGTCAACGGCCATTCTAAGCTGAATGTGCCTGCTCTCGTCAGATCGCAGCAGCAATGCAGCTTAAGGCTTGGCAAGTACCAGCATGGGAGACTGGCTGGGAATCCCAAGTTCCGTTGACCTTTTTGAACCTGAAAATTGTGTTAGTTTCTCTATGAGATAGTAAAAGAAGGTTCAAATTGAACAGCTGCTGTCAACGCCCATTCTAAGCTAAGGCTTGGCAAGTACCAGCATGGGAGACTGGCTGGGAATCCCAAGTTCCATTGACCTTTTTGAACCTGAAAATTGAGTTAGTTTCTCTATGAGATAGTAAAAGAAGGTTCAAATTGAACAGCTGCTGTCAACGGCCATTCTAAGCTGAATGTGCCTGCTCTCATCAGATCGCAGCAGCAATGCAGCTTAAGGCTTGGCAAGTACCAGCATGGGAGACTGGCTGGGAATCCCAAGTTCCGTTGACCTTTTTGAACCTGAAAATGTGTTAGTTTCTCTATGAGATAGTAAAAGAAGGTTCAAATTGAACAGCTGCTGTCAACGGCCATTCTAAGCTGAATGTGCATGCTCTTGTCAGATCGCAGCAGCGTTGCAGCTTAAGGCTTGGCAAGTACCAGCATGGGAGACTGCCTGGGAATCCCAAGTTCTGTTGACCTTTTTGAACCTGAAAATTGTGTTAGTTTCTCTATGAGATAGTAAAAGAAAGTAGAAATTAGGCAGCTGCTGTCAACGGCCATTCTAAGCTGAATGTGCCTGCTCTCGTCAGATCGCAGCAGCAATGCAGCTTAAGGCTTGGCAAGTACCAGCATGGGAGACTGGCTGGGAATCCCAAGTTCCGTTGACCTTTTTGAACCTGAAAATTGTTAGTTTCTCTGTCAAAGATCTTAAAAGAAGGTTCAAATTGAACAGCTGCTGTCAACAGCCATTCTAAGCTGAATGTTCCTGCTCTCGTCAGATCGCAGCAGCAATGCAGCTTAAGGCTTGGCAAGTACCAGCATGGGAGACTGGCTGGGAATCCCAAGTTCCGTTGACCTTTTTTTAACCTGAAAATTGTGTTAGTTTCTCTATGAGATAGTAAAAGAAGGTTCAAATTGAACAGCTGCTGTCAATGCCCATTCTAAGCTAAGGCTTGGCAAGTACCAGCATGGGAGACTGGCTGGGAATCCCAAGTTCCATTGACCTTTTTGAACCTGAAAATTGAGTTAGTTTCTCTATGAGATAGTAAAAGAAGGTTCAAATTGAACAGCTGCTGTCAACGGCCATTCTAAGCTGAATGTGCATGCTCTTGTCAGATCGCAGCAGCGTTGCAGCTTAAGGCTTGGCAAGTACCAGCATGGGAGACTGGCTGGGAATCCCAAGTTCCATTGACCTTTTTGAACGTGAAAATGTGTTAGTTTCTTTATGAGATAGTAAAAGAAGGTTCAAATTGAACAGCTGCTGTCAACGGCCATTCTAAGCTGAATGTGCATGCTCTTGTCAGATCGCAGCAGCGTTGCAGCTTAAGGCTTGGCAAGTACCAGCATGGGAGACTGGCTGGGAATCCCAAGTTCTCTTGACCTTTTTGAACATGAAAATTGTGTTAGTTTCTCTATGAGATAGTAAAAGAAGGTTCAAATTGAACAGCTGCTGTCAATGGCCATTCTAAGCTGAATGTGCCTGCTCTCGTCAGATCGCAGCAGCAATGCAGCTTAAGGCTTGGCAAGTACCAGCATGGGAGACTGGCAGGGAATCCCAAGTTCCATTGACCTTTTTGAACCTGAAAATTGTGTTAGTTTCTCTATGAGATAGTAAAAGAAGGTTCAAATTGAACAGCTGCTGTCAACGGCCATTCTAAGCTGAATGTGCCTGCTCTCGTCAGATCGCAGCAGCAATGCAGCTTAAGGTTTGGCAAGTACCAGCATGGGAGACTGGCTGGGAATCCCAAGTTCTGTTGACCTTTTTGAACCTGAAAATTGTGTTAGTTTCTCTATGAGATAGTAAAAGAAGGTTCAAATTGAACAGCTGCTGTCAACGCCCATTCTAAGCTAAGGCTTGGCAAGTACCAGCATGGGAGACTGGCTGGGAATCCCAAGTTCCATTGACCTTTTTGAACCTGAAAATTGAGTTAGTTTCTCTATGAGATAGTAAAAGAAGGTTCAAATTGAACAGCTGCTGTCAACGGCCATTCTAAGCTGAATGTGCATGCTCTTGTCAGATCGCAGCAGCGTTGCAGCTTAAGGCTTGGCAAGTACCAGCATGGGAGACTGGCTGGGAATCCCAAGTTCCGTTGACCTTTTTGAACCTGAAAATGTGTTAGTTTCTCTATGAGATAGTAAAAGAAGGTTCAAATTGAACAGCTGCTGTCAACGGCCATTCTAAGCTGAATGTGCATGCTCTTGTCAGATCGCAGCAGCGTTGAAGCTTAAGGCTTGGCAAGTACCAGCATGGGAGACTGGCTGGGAATCCCAAGTTCTGTTGACCTTTTTGAACCTGAAAATTGTGTTAGTTTCTCTATGAGATAGTAAAAGAAAGTAGAAATTAGGCAGCTGCTGTCAACGGCCATTCTAAGCTGAATGTGCCTGCTCTCGTCAGATCGCAGCAGCAATGCAGCTTAAGGCTTGGCAAGTACCAGCATGGGAGACTGGCTGGGAATCCCACGTTCCGTTGACCTTTTTGAACCTGAAAATTGTTAGTTTCTCTGTCAAAGATGGTAAAAGAAGGTTCAAATTGAACAGCTGCTGTCAACGGCCATATTAAGCTGAATGTGCCTGCTCTCGTCAGATCGCAGCAGCAATGCAGCTTAAGGTTTGGCAAGTACCAGCATGGGAGACTGGCTGGGAATCCCAAGTTCTGTTGACCTTTTTGAACCTGAAAATTGTGTTAGTTTCTCTATGAGATAGTAAAAGAAGGTTCAAATTGAACAGCTGCTGTCAACGCCCATTCTAAGCTGAATGTGCCTGCTCTCGTCAGATCGCAGCAGCAATGCAGCTTAAGGCTTGGCAAGTACCAGCATGGGAGACTGGCTGGGAATCCCAAGTTCTGTTGACCTTTTTGAACCTGAAAATTGTGTTAGTTTCTCTATGAGATAGTAAAAGAAGGTTCAAATTGAACAGCTGCTGTCAACGGCCCTTCTAAGCTGAATGTGTGTGCTCTTGTCAGATCGCAGCAGCAATGCAGCTTAAGGCTTGGCAAGTACCAGCATGGGAGACTGGCAGGGAATCCCAAGTTCCATTGACCTTTTTGAACCTGAAAATTGTGTTAGTTTCTCTATGAGATAGTAAAAGAAGGTTCAAATTGAACAGCTGCTGTCAACGGCCATTCTAAGCTGAATGTGCATGCTCTTGTCAGATCGCAGCAGCGTTGCAGCTTAAGGCTTGGCAAGTACCAGCATGGGAGACTGCCTGGGAATCCCAAGTTCTGTTGACCTTTTTGAACCTGAAAATTGTGTTAGTTTCTCTATGAGATAGTAAAAGAAAGTAGAAATTAGGCAGCTGCTGTCAACGGCCATTCTAAGCTGAATGTGCCTGCTCTCGTCAGATCGCAGCAGCAATGCAGCTTAAGGCTTGGCAAGTACCAGCATGGGAGACTGGCTGGGAATCCCACATTCCGTTGACCTTTTTGAACCTGAAAATTGTTAGTTTCTCTGTCAAATATGGTAAAAGAAGGTTCAAATTGAACAGCTGCTGTCAACGGCCATTCTAAGCTGAATGTGCCTGCTCTCGTCAGATCGCAGCAGCAATGCAGCTTAAGGTTTGGCAAGTACCAGCATGGGAGACTGGCTGGGAATCCCAAGTTCCGTTGACCTTTTTGAACCTGAAAATTGTGTTAGTTTCTCTATGAGATAGTAAAAGAAGGTTCAAACTGAACAGCTGCTGTCAACAGCCATTCTAAGCTGAATGTGCCTGCTCTCGTCAGATCGCAGCAGCAATGCAGCTTAAGGCTTGGCAAGTGCCAGCATGGGAGACTGGCTGGGAATCCCAAGTTCTGTTGACCTTTTTGAACCTGAAAATTGTGTTAGTTTCTCTATGAGATAGTAAAAGAAGGTTCAAATTGAACAGCTGCTGTCAACGGCCATTCTAAGCTGAATGTGCCTGCTCTCGTCAGATCGCAGCAGCAATGCAGCTTAAGGCTTGGCAAGTACCAGCATGGGAGACTGGCTGGGAATCCCAAGTTCTGTTGACCTTTTTGAACCTGAAAATTGTGTTAGTTTCTCTATGAGATAGTAAAAGAAGGTTCAAATTGAACAACTGCTGTCAACGGCCATTCTAAGCTGAATGTGCCTGCTCTCGTCAGATCGCAGCAGCAATGCAGCTTAAGGCTTGGCAAGTACCAGCATGGGAGACTGGCTGGGAATCTCAAGTTCTGTTGACCTTTTTGAACCTGAAAATTGTGATAGTTTCTCTATGAGATAGTAAAAGAAGGTTCAAATTGAACAGCTGCTGTCAACGCCCATTCTAAGCTGAATGTGCCTGCTCTTGTCAGATTGCAGGAGCAATGCAGCTTAAGGCTTGGCAAGTACCAGCATGGGAGACTGGCTGGGAATCCCAAGTTCCTTTGACCTTTTTGAACCTGAAAATTGTGTTAGTTTCTCTATGAGATAGTAAAAGAAGGTTCAAATTGAACAGCTGCTGTCAACGGCCATTGTAAGCTGAATGTGCGTGCTCTTGTCAGATCGCAGCAGCGATGCAGCTTAAGGCTTGGTGAGTACCAGCATGGGAGACTGGCTGGGAATCCCAAGTTCTGTTGACCTTTTTGAACCTGAAAATTGTGTAAGTTTCTCTATGAGATAGTAAAAGAAGGTTCAAATTGAACAGCTGCTGTCAACGGCCATTCTAAGCTTAATGTGCATGCTCTTGTCAGATCGCAGCAGCGTTGCAGCTTAAGGCTTCGCAAGTACCAGCATGGGAGACTGGCTGGGAATCCTAAGTTCTTTTGACCTTTTTGAACCTGAAAATTGTGTTAGTTTCTCTATGAGATAGTGAAAGAAAGTAGAAATTAGGCAGCTGCTGTCAACGGCCATTCTAAGCTGAATGTGCCTGCTCTCGTCAGATCGCAGCAGCAATGCAGCTTAAGGCTTGGCAAGTACCAGCATGGGAGACTGGCTGGGAATCCCAAGTTCCGTTGACCTTTTTGAACCTGAAAATTGTTAGTTTCTCTGTCAAAGATCTTAAAAGAAGGTTCAAATTGAACAGCTGCTGTCAACAGCCATTCTAAGCTGAATGTTCCTGCTCTCGTCAGATCGCAGCAGCAATGCAGCTTAAGGCTTGGCAAGTACCAGCATGGGAGACTGGCTGGGAATCCCAAGTTCCGTTGACCTTTTTTTAACCTGAAAATTGTGTTAGTTTCTCTATGAGATAGTAAAAGAAGGTTCAAATTGAACAGCTGCTGTCAATGCCCATTCTAAGCTAAGGCTTGGCAAGTACCAGCATGGGAGACTGGCTGGGAATCCCAAGTTCCATTGACCTTTTTGAACCTGAAAATTGAGTTAGTTTCTCTATGAGATAGTAAAAGAAGGTTCAAATTGAACAGCTGCTGTCAACGGCCATTCTAAGCTGAATGTGCATGCTCTTGTCAGATCGCAGCAGCGTTGCAGCTTAAGGCTTGGCAAGTACCAGCATGGGAGACTGGCTGGGAATCCCAAGTTCCATTGACCTTTTTGAACCTGAAAATGTGTTAGTTTCTTTATGAGATAGTAAAAGAAGGTTCAAATTGAACAGCTGCTGTCAACGGCCATTCTAAGCTGAATGTGCATGCTCTTGTCAGATCGCAGCAGCGTTGCAGCTTAAGGCTTGGCAAGTACCAGCATGGGAGACTGGCTGGGAATCCCAAGTTCTGTTGACCTTTTTGAACATGAAAATTGTGTTAGTTTCTCTATGAGATAGTAAAAGAAAGTAGAAATTAGGCAGCTGCTGTCAACGGCCATTCTAAGCTGAATGTGCCTGCTCTCGTCAGATCGCAGCAGCAATGCAGCTTAAGGCTTGGCAAGTACCAGCATGGGAGACTGGCTGGGAATCCCACGTTCCGTTGACCTTTTTGAACCTGAAAATTGTTAGTTTCTCTGTCAAAGATGGTAAAAGAAGGTTCAAATTGAACAGCTGCTGTCAACGGCCATTCTAAGCTGAATGTGCCTGCTCTCGTCAGATCGCAGCAGCAATGCAGCTTAAGGTTTGGCAAGTACCAGCATGGGAGACTGGCTGGGAACCCCTAGTTCTGTTGACCTTTTTGAACCTGAAAATTGTGTTAGTTTCTCTATGAGATAGTAAAAGAAGGTTCAAATTGAACAGCTGCTGTCAACGGCCATTCTAAGCTGAATGTGCCTGCTCTCGTCGGATCGCAGCAGCGATGCAGCTTAAGGCTTGGCAAGTACCAGCATGGGAGACTGGCTGGGAATCCCAAGTTCTGTTGACCTTTTTGAACCTGAAAATTGTGTTAGTTTCTCTATGAGATAGTAAAAGAAGGTTCAAATTGAACAGCTGCTGTCAACGGCCATTCTAAGCTGAATGTGCCTGCTCTCGTCAGATCGCAGCAGCAATGCAGCTTAAGGCTTGGCAAGTACCAGCATGGGACACTGGCTGGGAATCCCACGTTCTGTTGACCTTTTTGAACCTGAAAATTGTGTTAGTTTCTCTATGAGATAGTAAAAGAAGGTTCAAATTGAACAGCTGCTGTCAACGGCCATTCTAAGCTGAATGTGCCTGCTCTCGTCAGATCGCAGCAGCAATGCAGCTTAAGGCTTGGAAAGTACCAGCATGGGAGACTGGCTGGGAATCCCAAGTTCCGTTGACCTTTTTGAACCTGAAAATTGTGTTAGTTTCTCTATGAGATAGTAAAAGAAGGTTCAAATTGAACAGCTGCTGTCAACGGCCATTCTAAGCTGAATGTGCCTGCTCTCGTCAGATCGCAGCAGCATAAGGCTTGGCAAGTACAAGCATGGGAGACTGGCAGGGAATCCCAAGTTCCGTTGACCTTTTTGAACCTGAAAATTGTGTTAGTTTCTCTATGAGATAGTAAAAGAAGGTTCAAATTGAACAGCTGCTGTCAACGGCCATTCTAAGCTGAATGTGCATGCTCTTGTCAGATCGCAGCAGCGTTGCAGCTTAAGGCTTGGCAAGTACCAGCATGGGAGACTGCCTGGGAATCCCAAGTTCTGTTGACCTTTTTGAACCTGAAAATTGTGTTAGTTTCTCTATGAGATAGTAAAAGAAAGTAGAAATTAGGCAGCTGCTGTCAACGGCCATTCTAAGCTGAATGTGCCTGCTCTCGTCAGATCGCAGCAGCAATGCAGCTTAAGGCTTGGCAAGTACCAGCATGGGAGACTGGCTGGGAATCCCACATTCCGTTGACCTTTTTGAACCTGAAAATTGTTAGTTTCTCTGTCAAATATGGTAAAAGAAGGTTCAAATTGAACAGCTGCTGTCAACGGCCATTCTAAGCTGAATGTGCCTGCTCTCGTCAGATCGCAGCAGCAATGCAGCTTAAGGTTTGGCAAGTACGAGCATGGGAGACTGGCTGGGAATCCCAAGTTCCGTTGACCTTTTTGAACCTGAAAATTGTGTTAGTTTCTCTATGAGATAGTAAAAGAAGGTTCAAACTGAACAGCTGCTGTCAACAGCCATTCTAAGCTGAATGTGCCTGCTCTCGTCAGATCGCAGCAGCAATGCAGCTTAAGGCTTGGCAAGTGCCAGTATGGGAGACTGGCTGGGAATCCCAAGTTCTGTTGACCTTTTTGAACCTGAAAATTGTGTTAGTTTCTCTATGAGATAGTAAAAGAAGGTTCAAACTGAACAGCTGCTGTCAACAGCCATTCTAAGCTGAATGTGCCTGCTCTCGTCAGATCGCAGCAGCAATGCAGCTTAAGGTTTGGCAAGTACGAGCATGGGAGACTGGCTGGGAATCCCAAGTTCCGTTGACCTTTTTGAACCTGAAAATTGTGTTAGTTTCTCTATGAGATAGTAAAAGAAGGTTCAAACTGAACAGCTGCTGTCAACAGCCATTCTAAGCTGAATGTGCCTGCTCTCGTCAGATCGCAGCAGCAATGCAGCTTAAGGCTTGGCAAGTGCCAGCATGGGAGACTGGCTGGGAATCCCAAGTTCTGTTGACCTTTTTGAACCTGAAAATTGTGTTAGTTTCTCTATGAGATAGTAAAAGAAGGTTCAAATTGAACAGCTGCTGTCAACGGCCATTCTAAGCTGAATGTGCCTGCTCTCGTCAGATCGCAGCAGCAATGCAGCTTAAGGCTTGGCAAGTACCAGCATGGGAGACTGGCTGGGAATCCCAAGTTCTGTTGACCTTTTTGAACCTGAAAATTGTGTTAGTTTCTCTATGAGATAGTAAAAGAAGGTTCAAATTGAACAACTGCTGTCAACGGCCATTCTAAGCTGAATGTGCCTGCTCTCGTCAGATCGCAGCAGCAATGCAGCTTAAGGCTTGGCAAGTACCAGCATGGGAGACTGGCTGGGAATCCCAAGTTCTGTTGACCTTTTTGAACATGAAAATTGTGTTAGTTTCTCTATGAGATAGTAAAAGAAAGTAGAAATTAGGCAGCTGCTGTCAACGGCCATTCTAAGCTGAATGTGCCTGCTCTCGTCAGATCGCAGCAGCAATGCAGCTTAAGGCTTGGCAAGTACCAGCATGGGAGACTGGCTGGGAATCCCACGTTCCGTTGACCTTTTTGAACCTGAAAATTGTTAGTTTCTCTGTCAAAGATGGTAAAAGAAGGTTCAAATTGAACAGCTGCTGTCAACGGCCATTCTAAGCTGAATGTGCCTGCTCTCGTCAGATCGCAGCAGCAATGCAGCTTAAGGTTTGGCAAGTACGAGCATGGGAGACTGGCTGGGAATCCCAAGTTCCGTTGACCTTTTTGAACCTGAAAATTGTGTTAGTTTCTCTATGAGATAGTAAAAGAAGGTTCAAACTGAACAGCTGCTGTCAACAGCCATTCTAAGCTGAATGTGCCTGCTCTCGTCAGATCGCAGCAGCAATGCAGCTTAAGGCTTGGCAAGTGCCAGCATGGGAGACTGGCTGGGAATCCCAAGTTCTGTTGACCTTTTTGAACCTGAAAATTGTGTTAGTTTCTCTATGAGATAGTAAAAGAAGGTTCAAATTGAACAGCTGCTGTCAACGGCCATTCTAAGCTGAATGTGCCTGCTCTCGTCAGATCGCAGCAGCAATGCAGCTTAAGGCTTGGCAAGTACCAGCATGGGAGACTGGCTGGGAATCCCAAGTTCTGTTGACCTTTTTGAACCTGAAAATTGTGTTAGTTTCTCTATGAGATAGTAAAAGAAGGTTCAAATTGAACAACTGCTGTCAACGGCCATTCTAAGCTGAATGTGCCTGCTCTCGTCAGATCGCAGCAGCAATGCAGCTTAAGGCTTGGCAAGTACCAGCATGGGAGACTTGCTGGGAATCTCAAGTTCTGTTGACCTTTTTGAACCTGAAAATTGTGATAGTTTCTCTATGAGATAGTAAAAGAAGGTTCAAATTGAACAGCTGCTGTCAACGCCCATTCTAAGCTGAATGTGCCTGCTCTTGTCAGATTGCAGGAGCAATGCAGCTTAAGGCTTGGCAAGTACCAGCATGGGAGACTGGCTGGGAATCCCAAGTTCCTTTGACCTTTTTGAACCTGAAAATTGTGTTAGTTTCTCTATGAGATAGTAAAAGAAGGTTCAAATTGAACAGCTGCTGTCAACGGCCATTGTAAGCTGAATGTGCGTGCTCTTGTCAGATCGCAGCAGCGATGCAGCTTAAGGCTTGGTGAGTACCAGCATGGGAGACTGGCTGGGAATCCCAAGTTCTGTTGACCTTTTTGAACCTGAAAATTGTGTAAGTTTCTCTATGAGATAGTAAAAGAAGGTTCAAATTGAACAGCTGCTGTCAACGGCCATTCTAAGCTTAATGTGCATGCTCTTGTCAGATCGCAGCAGCGTTGCAGCTTAAGGCTTCGCAAGTACCAGCATGGGAGACTGGCTGGGAATCCTAAGTTCTTTTGACCTTTTTGAACCTGAAAATTGTGTTAGTTTCTCTATGAGATAGTGAAAGAAAGTAGAAATTAGGCAGCTGCTGTCAACGGCCATTCTAAGCTGAATGTGCCTGCTCTCGTCAGATCGCAGCAGCAATGCAGCTTAAGGCTTGGCAAGTACCAGCATGGGAGACTGGCTGGGAATCCCAAGTTCCGTTGACCTTTTTGAACCTGAAAATTGTTAGTTTCTCTGTCAAAGATCTTAAAAGAAGGTTCAAATTGAACAGCTGCTGTCAACAGCCATTCTAAGCTGAATGTTCCTGCTCTCGTCAGATCGCAGCAGCAATGCAGCTTAAGGCTTGGCAAGTACCAGCATGGGAGACTGGCTGGGAATCCCAAGTTCCGTTGACCTTTTTTTAACCTGAAAATTGTGTTAGTTTCTCTATGAGATAGTAAAAGAAGGTTCAAATTGAACAGCTGCTGTCAATGCCCATTCTAAGCTAAGGCTTGGCAAGTACCAGCATGGGAGACTGGCTGGGAATCCCAAGTTCCATTGACCTTTTTGAACCTGAAAATGTGTTAGTTTCTTTATGAGATAGTAAAAGAAGGTTCAAATTGAACAGCTGCTGTCAACGGCCATTCTAAGCTGAATGTGCATGCTCTTGTCAGATCGCAGCAGCGTTGCAGCTTAAGGCTTGGCAAGTACCAGCATGGGAGACTGGCTGGGAATCCCAAGTTCTGTTGACCTTTTTGAACATGAAAATTGTGTTAGTTTCTCTATGAGATAGTAAAAGAAAGTAGAAATTAGGCAGCTGCTGTCAACGGCCATTCTAAGCTGAATGTGCCTGCTCTCGTCAGATCGCAGCAGCAATGCAGCTTAAGGCTTGGCAAGTACCAGCATGGGAGACTGGCTGGGAATCCCACGTTCCGTTGACCTTTTTGAACCTGAAAATTGTTAGTTTCTCTGTCAAAGATGGTAAAAGAAGGTTCAAATTGAACAGCTGCTGTCAACGGCCATTCTAAGCTGAATGTGCCTGCTCTCGTCAGATCGCAGCAGCAATGCAGCTTAAGGTTTGGCAAGTACCAGCATGGGAGACTGGCTGGGAACCCCTAGTTCTGTTGACCTTTTTGAACCTGAAAATTGTGTTAGTTTCTCTATGAGATAGTAAAAGAAGGTTCAAATTGAACAGCTGCTGTCAACGGCCATTCTAAGCTGAATGTGCCTGCTCTCGTCGGATCGCAGCAGCGATGCAGCTTAAGGCTTGGCAAGTACCAGCATGGAAGACTGGCTGGGAATCCCAAGTTCTGTTGACCTTTTTGAACCTGAAAATTGTGTTAGTTTCTCTATGAGATAGTAAAAGAAGGTTCAAATTGAACAGCTGCTGTCAACGGCCATTCTAAGCTGAATGTGCCTGCTCTCGTCAGATCGCAGCAGCAATGCAGCTTAAGGCTTGGCAAGTACCAGCATGGGACACTGGCTGGGAATCCCACGTTCTGTTGACCTTTTTGAACCTGAAAATTGTGTTAGTTTCTCTATGAGATAGTAAAAGAAGGTTCAAATTGAACAGCTGCTGTCAACGGCCATTCTAAGCTGAATGTGCCTGCTCTCGTCAGATCGCAGCAGCAATGCAGCTTAAGGCTTGGAAAGTACCAGCATGGGAGACTGGCTGGGAATCCCAAGTTCCGTTGACCTTTTTGAACCTGAAAATTGTGTTAGTTTCTCTATGAGATAGTAAAAGAAGGTTCAAATTGAACAGCTGCTGTCAACGGCCATTCTAAGCTGAATGTGCCTGCTCTCGTCAGATCGCAGCAGCATAAGGCTTGGCAAGTACAAGCATGGGAGACTGGCAGGGAATCCCAAGTTCCGTTGACCTTTTTGAACCTGAAAATTGTGTTAGTTTCTCTATGAGATAGTAAAAGAAGGTTCAAATTGAACAGCTGCTGTCAACGGCCATTCTAAGCTCAATGTGCCTGCTCTCGTCAGATCGCAGCAGCAATGCAGCTTAAGGCTTGGCAAGTACCAGCATGGGAGACTGGCTGGCAATCCCAAATTCCGTTGACATTTTTGAACCTGAAAATTGTGTTAGTTTCTCTATGAGATAGTAAAAGAAGGTTCAAATTGAACAGCTGCTGTCAACGGCCATTCTAAGCTGAATGTGCCTGCTCTCGTCAGATCGCAGCAGCAATGCAGCTTAAGGCTTGGCAAGTACCAGCATGGGAGACTGGCTGGCAATCCCAAATTCCGTTGACCTTTTTGAACCTGAAAATTGTGTTAGTTTCTCTATGAGATAGTAAAAGAAGGTTCAAATTGAACAGCTGCTGTCAACGGCCATTCTAAGCTGAATGTGCCTGCTCTCGTCAGATCGCAGCAGCAATGCAGCTTAAGGCTTGGCAAGTACCAGCATGGGAGACTGGCTGGGAATCCCACGTTCTGTTGACCTTTTTGAACCTGAAAATTGTGTTAGTTTCTCTATGAGATAGTAAAAGAAGGTTCAAATTGAACAGCTGCTGTCAACGGCCATTCTAAGCTGAATGTGCCTGCTCTCGTCAGATCGCAGCAGCAATGCAGCTTAAGGCTTGGCAAGTACCAGCATGGGAGACTGGCTGGGAATCCCAAGTTCCGTTGACCTTTTTGAACCTGAAAATTGTTAGTTTCTCTGTCAAAGATGGTAAAAGAAGGTTCAAATTGAACAGCTGCTGTCAACGGCCATTCTAAGCTGAATGTGCCTGCTCTCGTCAGATCGCAGCAGCAATGCAGCTTAAGGCTTGGCAAGTACCAGCATGGGAGACTGGCTGCGAATCCCAAGTTCTGTTGACCTTTTTGAACCTGAAAATTGTGTTAGTTTCTCTATGAGATTGTAAAAGAAGGTTCAAATTGAACAGCTGCTGTCAACGGCCATTCTAAGCTGAATGTGCCTGCTCTCGTCGGATCGCAGCAGCGATGCAGCTTAAGGCTTGGCAAGTACCAGCATGGGAGACTGGCTGGGAATCCCAAGTTCTGTTGACCTTTTTGAACCTGAAAATTGTGTTAGTTTCTCTATGAGATAGTAAAAGAAGGTTCAAATTGAACAGCTGCTGTCAACGGCCATTCTAAGCTGAATGTGCCTGCTCTCGTCAGATCGCAGCAGCAATGCAGCTTAAGGCTTGGCAAGTACCAGCATGGGACACTGGCTGGGAATCCCACGTTCTGTTGACCTTTTTGAACCTGAAAATTGTGTTAGTTTCTCTATGAGATAGTAAAAGAAGGTTCAAATTGAACAGCTGCTGTCAACGGCCATTCTAAGCTGAATGTGCCTGCTCTCGTCAGATCGCAGCAGCAATGCAGCTTAAGGCTTGGAAAGTACCAGCATGGGAGACTGGCTGGGAATCCCAAGTTCCGTTGACCTTTTTGAACCTGAAAATTGTGTTAGTTTCTCTATGAGATAGTAAAAGAAGGTTCAAATTGAACAGCTGCTGTCAACGGCCATTCTAAGCTGAATGTGCCTGCTCTCGTCAGATCGCAGCAGCATAAGGCTTGGCAAGTACCAGCATGGGAGACTGGCAGGGAATCCCAAGTTCCGTTGACCTTTTTGAACCTGAAAATTGTGTTAGTTTCTCTATGAGATAGTAAAAGAAGGTTCAAATTGAACAGCTGCTGTCAACGGCCATTCTAAGCTCAATGTGCCTGCTCTCGTCAGATCGCAGCAGCAATGCAGCTTAAGGCTTGGCAAGTACCAGCATGGGAGACTGGCTGGCAATCCCAAATTCCGTTGACCTTTTTGAACCTGAAAATTGTGTTAGTTTCTCTATGAGATAGTAAAAGAAGGTTCAAATTGAACAGCTGCTGTCAACGGCCATTCTAAGCTGAATGTGCCTGCTCTCGTCAGATCGCAGCAGCAATGCAGCTTAAGGCTTGGCAAGTACCAGCATGGGAGACTGGCTGGCAATCCCAAATTCCGTTGACCTTTTTGAACCTGAAAATTGTGTTAGTTTCTCTATGAGATAGTAAAAGAAGGTTCAAATTGAACAGCTGCTGTCAACGGCCATTCTAAGCTGAATGTGCCTGCTCTCGTCAGATCGCAGCAGCAATGCAGCTTAAGGCTTGGCAAGTACCAGCATGGGAGACTGGCTGGGAATCCCACGTTCTGTTGACCTTTTTGAACCTGAAAATTGTGTTAGTTTCTCTATGAGATAGTAAAAGAAGGTTCAAATTGAACAGCTGCTGTCAACGGCCATTCTAAGCTGAATGTGCCTGCTCTCGTCAGATCGCAGCAGCAATGCAGCTTAAGGCTTGGAAAGTACCAGCATGGGAGACTGGCTGGGAATCCCAAGTTCCGTTGACCTTTTTGAACCTGAAAATTGTGTTAGTTTCTCTATGAGATAGTAAAAGAAGGTTCAAATTGAACAGCTGCTGTCAACGGCCATTCTAAGCTGAATGTGCCTGCTCTCGTCAGATCGCAGCAGCAATGCAGCTTAAGGCTTGGCAAGTACCAGCATGGGAGACTGGCTGGGAATCCCAAGTTCCGTTGACCTTTTTGAACCTGAAAATTGTTAGTTTCCCTTCAAAGATGGTAAAAGAAGGTTCAAATTGAACAGCTGCTGTCAACGGCCATTCTAAGCTGAATGTGCCTGCTCTCGTCAGATCGCAGCAGCAATGCAGCTTAAGGCTTGGCAAGTACCAGCATGGGAGACTGGCTGCGAATCCCAAGTTCCGTTGACCATTTTGAACCTGAAAATTGTGTTAGTTTCTCTATGAGATTGTAAAAGAAGGTTCAAATTGAACAGCTGCTGTCAACGGCCATTCTAAGCTGAATGTGCGTGCTCTTGTCAAATCGCAGCAGCGATGCAGCTTAAGGCTTAGCAAGTACCAGCATGGGAAACTGGCTGGGAATCCCAAGTTCTGTTGACATTTTTGAACCTGAAAATTGTGTTAGTTTCTCTATGAGATAGTAAAAGAAGGTTCAAATTGAACAGCTGCTGTCAATGGCCATTCTAAGCTGAATGTGCCTGCTCTCGTTAGATCGCAGCAGCAATGCAGCTTAAGGCTTGGCAAGTACCAGCATGGGAGACTGGCTGGGAATCCTAAGTTCTGTTGACCTTTTTGAACCTGAAAATTGTGTTAGTTTCTCTATGAGGTAGTAAAATAAGGTTCAAATTGAACAGTTGCTGTCAACGGCCATTCTACTAAGCTTAATGTGCCTGCTCTCGTCAGATCGCAGCAGCAATGCAGCTTAAGGCTTGGCAAGTACCAGCATGGGAGACTGGCTGGGAATCCCAAGTTCCGTTGACCTTTTTGAACCTGAAAATTGTGTTAGTTTCTCTATGAGATAGTAAAAGAAGGTTCAAATTGAACAGCTGCTGTCAACGGCCATTCTAAGCTGAATGTGCCTGCTCTCGTCAGATCGCAGCAGCAATGCAGCTTAAGGCTTGGCAAGTACCAGCATGGGAGACTGGCTGGGAATCCTAAGTTCTGTTGACCTTTTTGAACCTGAAAATTGTGTTAGTTTCTCTATGAGGTAGTAAAATAAGGTTCAAATTGAACAGTTGCTGTCAACGGCCATTCTAAGCTGAATGTGCCTGCTCTCGTCAGATCGCAGCAGCAATGCAGCTTAAGGCTTGGCAAGTACCAGCATGGGAGACTAGCTGGGAATCCCAAGTTCCGTTGACCTTTTTGAACCTGAAAATTGTGTTAGTTTCTCTATGAGATAGTAAAAGAAGGTTCAAATTGAACAGCTGCTGTCAACAGCCATTCTAAGCTGAATGTGCCTGCTCTGGTCAGATTGCAGCAGCAATGCAGCTTAAGGCTTTGCAAGTACCAGCATGGGAGACTGTCTGGGAATCCCAAGTTCTGTTGACATTTTTGAACCTGAAAATTGTGTTAGTTTCTCTATGAGATAGTAAAAGAAGGTTCAAATTGAACAGCTGCTGTCAACGGCCATTCTACTAAGCTTAATGTGCCTGCTCTCGTCAGATCGCAGCAGCAATGCAGCTTAAGGCTTGGCAAGTACCAGCATGGGAGACTGACTGGGAATCCCAAGTTCCGTTGACCTTTTTGAACCTGAAAATTGTGTTAGTTTCTCTATGAGATAGTAAAAGAAGGTTCAAATTGAACAGCTGCTGTCAACGGCCATTCTAAGCTGAATGTGCCTGCTCTCGTCAGATCGCAGCAGCAATGCAGCTTAAGGCTTGGCAAGTACCAGCATGGGAGACTGGCTGGGAATCCCAAGTTCCGTTGACCTTTTTGAACCTGAAAATTGTGTTAGTTTCTCTATGAGATAGTAAAAGAAGGTTCAAAATGAACAGCTGCTGTCAACAGCCATTCTAAGCTGAATGCGCGTGCTCTTGTCGGATCGCAGCAGCGATGCAGCTTAAGGCTTGGCAAGTACCAGCATGGGAGACTGGCTGCGAATCCCAAGTTCCGTTGACCTTTTTGAACCTGAAAATTGTGTTAGTTTCTCTATGAGATAGTAAAAGAAGGTTCAAATTGAACAACTGCTGTCAACGGCCATTCTAAGCTGAATGTGCGTGCTCTTGTCAGATCGCAGCAGCGATGCAGCTTAAGGCTTAGCAAGTACCAGCATGGGAGACTGGCTGGGAATCCCAAGTTCTGTTGACCTTTTTGAACCTGAAAATTGTGTTAGTTTCTCTATGAGATAGTAAAAGAAGGTTCAAATTGAACAGCTGCTGTCAACGGCCATTCTAAGCTGAATGTGCCTGCTCTCGTCAGATCGCAGCAGCGATGCAGCTTAAGGCTTGGCAAGTACCAGCATGGGAGACTGGCTGGGAATCCCAAGTTCCGTTGACCTTTTTGAACCTGAAAATTGTTAGTTTCTCTGTCAAAGATGGTAAAAGAAGGTTCAAATTGAACAGCTGCTGTCAACGGCCATTCTAAGCTGAATGTGCCTGCTCTCGTCAGATCGCAGCAGCAATGCAGCTTAAGGCTTGGCAAGTACCAGCATGGGAGACTGGCTGCGAATCCCAAGTTCTGTTGACCTTTTTGAACCTGAAAATTGTGTTAGTTTCTCTATGAGATTGTAAAAGAAGGTTCAAATTGAACAGCTGCTGTCAACGGCCATTCTAAGCTGAATGTGCCTGCTCTCGTCGGATCGCAGCAGCGATGCAGCTTAAGGCTTGGCAAGTACCAGCATGGGAGACTGGCTGGGAATCCCAAGTTCTGTTGACCTTTTTGAACCTGAAAATTGTGTTAGTTTCTCTATGAGATAGTAAAAGAAGGTTCAAATTGAACAGCTGCTGTCAACGGCCATTCTAAGCTGAATGTGCCTGCTCTCGTCAGATCGCAGCAGCAATGCAGCTTAAGGCTTGGCAAGTACCAGCATGGGACACTGGCTGGGAATCCCACGTTCTGTTGACCTTTTTGAACCTGAAAATTGTGTTAGTTTCTCTATGAGATAGTAAAAGAAGGTTCAAATTGAACAGCTGCTGTCAACGGCCATTCTAAGCTGAATGTGCCTGCTCTCGTCAGATCGCAGCAGCAATGCAGCTTAAGGCTTGGAAAGTACCAGCATGGGAGACTGGCTGGGAATCCCAAGTTCCGTTGACCTTTTTGAACCTGAAAATTGTGTTAGTTTCTCTATGAGATAGTAAAAGAAGGTTCAAATTGAACAGCTGCTGTCAACGGCCATTCTAAGCTGAATGTGCCTGCTCTCGTCAGATCGCAGCAGCATAAGGCTTGGCAAGTACAAGCATGGGAGACTGGCAGGGAATCCCAAGTTCCGTTGACCTTTTTGAACCTGAAAATTGTGTTAGTTTCTCTATGAGATAGTAAAAGAAGGTTCAAATTGAACAGCTGCTGTCAACGGCCATTCTAAGCTCAATGTGCCTGCTCTCGTCAGATCGCAGCAGCAATGCAGCTTAAGGCTTGGCAAGTACCAGCATGGGAGACTGGCTGGCAATCCCAAATTCCGTTGACATTTTTGAACCTGAAAATTGTGTTAGTTTCTCTATGAGATAGTAAAAGAAGGTTCAAATTGAACAGCTGCTGTCAACGGCCATTCTAAGCTGAATGTGCCTGCTCTCGTCAGATCGCAGCAGCAATGCAGCTTAAGGCTTGGCAAGTACCAGCATGGGAGACTGGCTGGCAATCCCAAATTCCGTTGACCTTTTTGAACCTGAAAATTGTGTTAGTTTCTCTATGAGATAGTAAAAGAAGGTTCAAATTGAACAGCTGCTGTCAACGGCCATTCTAAGCTGAATGTGCCTGCTCTCGTCAGATCGCAGCAGCAATGCAGCTTAAGGCTTGGCAAGTACCAGCATGGGAGACTGGCTGGGAATCCCACGTTCTGTTGACCTTTTTGAACCTGAAAATTGTGTTAGTTTCTCTATGAGATAGTAAAAGAAGGTTCAAATTGAACAGCTGCTGTCAACGGCCATTCTAAGCTGAATGTGCCTGCTCTCGTCAGATCGCAGCAGCAATGCAGCTTAAGGCTTGGCAAGTACCAGCATGGGAGACTGGCTGGGAATCCCAAGTTCCGTTGACCTTTTTGAACCTGAAAATTGTTAGTTTCTCTGTCAAAGATGGTAAAAGAAGGTTCAAATTGAACAGCTGCTGTCAACGGCCATTCTAAGCTGAATGTGCCTGCTCTCGTCAGATCGCAGCAGCAATGCAGCTTAAGGCTTGGCAAGTACCAGCATGGGAGACTGGCTGCGAATCCCAAGTTCTGTTGACCTTTTTGAACCTGAAAATTGTGTTAGTTTCTCTATGAGATTGTAAAAGAAGGTTCAAATTGAACAGCTGCTGTCAACGGCCATTCTAAGCTGAATGTGCCTGCTCTCGTCGGATCGCAGCAGCGATGCAGCTTAAGGCTTGGCAAGTACCAGCATGGGAGACTGGCTGGGAATCCCAAGTTCTGTTGACCTTTTTGAACCTGAAAATTGTGTTAGTTTCTCTATGAGATAGTAAAAGAAGGTTCAAATTGAACAGCTGCTGTCAACGGCCATTCTAAGCTGAATGTGCCTGCTCTCGTCAGATCGCAGCAGCAATGCAGCTTAAGGCTTGGCAAGTACCAGCATGGGACACTGGCTGGGAATCCCACGTTCTGTTGACCTTTTTGAACCTGAAAATTGTGTTAGTTTCTCTATGAGATAGTAAAAGAAGGTTCAAATTGAACAGCTGCTGTCAACGGCCATTCTAAGCTGAATGTGCCTGCTCTCGTCAGATCGCAGCAGCAATGCAGCTTAAGGCTTGGAAAGTACCAGCATGGGAGACTGGCTGGGAATCCCAAGTTCCGTTGACCTTTTTGAACCTGAAAATTGTGTTAGTTTCTCTATGAGATAGTAAAAGAAGGTTCAAATTGAACAGCTGCTGTCAACGGCCATTCTAAGCTGAATGTGCCTGCTCTCGTCAGATCGCAGCAGCATAAGGCTTGGCAAGTACCAGCATGGGAGACTGGCAGGGAATCCCAAGTTCCGTTGACCTTTTTGAACCTGAAAATTGTGTTAGTTTCTCTATGAGATAGTAAAAGAAGGTTCAAATTGAACAGCTGCTGTCAACGGCCATTCTAAGCTCAATGTGCCTGCTCTCGTCAGATCGCAGCAGCAATGCAGCTTAAGGCTTGGCAAGTACCAGCATGGGAGACTGGCTGGCAATCCCAAATTCCGTTGACCTTTTTGAACCTGAAAATTGTGTTAGTTTCTCTATGAGATAGTAAAAGAAGGTTCAAATTGAACAGCTGCTGTCAACGGCCATTCTAAGCTGAATGTGCCTGCTCTCGTCAGATCGCAGCAGCAATGCAGCTTAAGGCTTGGCAAGTACCAGCATGGGAGACTGGCTGGCAATCCCAAATTCCGTTGACCTTTTTGAACCTGAAAATTGTGTTAGTTTCTCTATGAGATAGTAAAAGAAGGTTCAAATTGAACAGCTGCTGTCAACGGCCATTCTAAGCTGAATGTGCCTGCTCTCGTCAGATCGCAGCAGCAATGCAGCTTAAGGCTTGGCAAGTACCAGCATGGGAGACTGGCTGGGAATCCCACGTTCTGTTGACCTTTTTGAACCTGAAAATTGTGTTAGTTTCTCTATGAGATAGTAAAAGAAGGTTCAAATTGAACAGCTGCTGTCAACGGCCATTCTAAGCTGAATGTGCCTGCTCTCGTCAGATCGCAGCAGCAATGCAGCTTAAGGCTTGGAAAGTACCAGCATGGGAGACTGGCTGCGAATCCCAAGTTCCGTTGACCTTTTTGAACCTGAAAATTGTGTTAGTTTCTCTATGAGATAGTAAAAGAAGGTTCAAATTGAACAGCTGCTGTCAACGGCCATTCTAAGCTGAATGTGCCTGCTCTCGTCAGATCGCAGCAGCAATGCAGCTTAAGGCTTGGCAAGTACCAGCATGGGAGACTGGCTGGGAATCCCAAGTTCCGTTGACCTTTTTGAACCTGAAAATTGTTAGTTTCCCTTCAAAGATGGTAAAAGAAGGTTCAAATTGAACAGCTGCTGTCAACGGCCATTCTAAGCTGAATGTGCCTGCTCTCGTCAGATCGCAGCAGCAATGCAGCTTAAGGCTTGGCAAGTACCAGCATGGGAGACTGGCTGCGAATCCCAAGTTCCGTTGACCATTTTGAACCTGAAAATTGTGTTAGTTTCTCTATGAGATTGTAAAAGAAGGTTCAAATTGAACAGCTGCTGTCAACGGCCATTCTAAGCTGAATGTGCGTGCTCTTGTCAAATCGCAGCAGCGATGCAGCTTAAGGCTTAGCAAGTACCAGCATGGGAAACTGGCTGGGAATCCCAAGTTCTGTTGACATTTTTGAACCTGAAAATTGTGTTAGTTTCTCTATGAGATAGTAAAAGAAGGTTCAAATTGAACAGCTGCTGTCAATGGCCATTCTAAGCTGAATGTGCCTGCTCTCGTTAGATCGCAGCAGCAATGCAGCTTAAGGCTTGGCAAGTACCAGCATGGGAGACTGGCTGGGAATCCTAAGTTCTGTTGACCTTTTTGAACCTGAAAATTGTGTTAGTTTCTCTATGAGGTAGTAAAATAAGGTTCAAATTGAACAGTTGCTGTCAACGGCCATTCTACTAAGCTTAATGTGCCTGCTCTCGTCAGATCGCAGCAGCAATGCAGCTTAAGGCTTGGCAAGTACCAGCATGGGAGACTGGCTGGGAATCCCAAGTTCCGTTGACCTTTTTGAACCTGAAAATTGTGTTAGTTTCTCTATGAGATAGTAAAAGAAGGTTCAAATTGAACAGCTGCTGTCAACGGCCATTCTAAGCTGAATGTGCCTGCTCTCGTCAGATCGCAGCAGCAATGCAGCTTAAGGCTTGGCAAGTACCAGCATGGGAGACTGGCTGGGAATCCTAAGTTCTGTTGACCTTTTTGAACCTGAAAATTGTGTTAGTTTCTCTATGAGGTAGTAAAATAAGGTTCAAATTGAACAGTTGCTGTCAACGGCCATTCTAAGCTGAATGTGCCTGCTCTCGTCAGATCGCAGCAGCAATGCAGCTTAAGGCTTGGCAAGTACCAGCATGGGAGACTAGCTGGGAATCCCAAGTTCCGTTGACCTTTTTGAACCTGAAAATTGTGTTAGTTTCTCTATGAGATAGTAAAAGAAGGTTCAAATTGAACAGCTGCTGTCAACAGCCATTCTAAGCTGAATGTGCCTGCTCTGGTCAGATTGCAGCAGCAATGCAGCTTAAGGCTTTGCAAGTACCAGCATGGGAGACTGTCTGGGAATCCCAAGTTCTGTTGACATTTTTGAACCTGAAAATTGTGTTAGTTTCTCTATGAGATAGTAAAAGAAGGTTCAAATTGAACAGCTGCTGTCAACGGCCATTCTACTAAGCTTAATGTGCCTGCTCTCGTCAGATCGCAGCAGCAATGCAGCTTAAGGCTTGGCAAGTACCAGCATGGGAGACTGACTGGGAATCCCAAGTTCCGTTGACCTTTTTGAACCTGAAAATTGTGTTAGTTTCTCTATGAGATAGTAAAAGAAGGTTCAAATTGAACAGCTGCTGTCAACGGCCATTCTAAGCTGAATGTGCCTGCTCTCGTCAGATCGCAGCAGCAATGCAGCTTAAGGCTTGGCAAGTACCAGCATGGGAGACTGGCTGGGAATCCCAAGTTCCGTTGACCTTTTTGAACCTGAAAATTGTGTTAGTTTCTCTATGAGATAGTAAAAGAAGGTTCAAAATGAACAGCTGCTGTCAACAGCCATTCTAAGCTGAATGCGCGTGCTCTTGTCGGATCGCAGCAGCGATGCAGCTTAAGGCTTGGCAAGTACCAGCATGGGAGACTGG
The DNA here is from genome assembly GCF_040894005.1 of Engystomops pustulosus. NCBI lineage: Eukaryota > Metazoa > Chordata > Amphibia > Anura > Leptodactylidae > Engystomops > Engystomops pustulosus. Next base: position 65,782,488 of record NC_092419.1, read on the forward strand.
CTGCGAATCCCAAGTTCCGTTGACCTTTTTGAACCTGAAAATTGTGTTAGTTTCTCTATGAGATAGTAAAAGAAGGTTCAAATTGAACAACTGCTGTCAACGGCCATTCTAAGCTGAATGTGCGTGCTCTTGTCAGATCGCAGCAGCGATGCAGCTTAAGGCTTAGCAAGTACCAGCATGGGAGACTGGCTGGGAATCCCAAGTTCTGTTGACCTTTTTGAACCTGAAAATTGTGTTAGTTTCTCTATGAGATAGTAAAAGAAGGTTCAAATTGAACAGCTGCTGTCAACGGCCATTCTAAGCTGAATGTGCCTGCTCTCGTCAGATCGCAGCAGCAATGCAGCTTAAGGCTTGGCAAGTACCAGCATGGGAGACTGGCTGGGAATCCCAAGTTCTGTTGACCTTTTTGAACCTGAAAATTGTGTTAGTTTCTCTATGAGATAGTAAAAGAAAGTAGAAATTAGGCAGCTGCTGTCAACGGCCCTTCTAAGCTGAATGTGCCTGCTCTCGTCAGATCGCAGCAGCAATGCAGCTTAAGGCTTGGCAAGTACCAGCATGGGAGACTGGCTGGGAATCCCAAGTTCCGTTGACCTTTTTGAACCTGAAAATTGTTAGTTTCCCTGTCAAAGATGGTAAAAGAAAGTTCAAATTGAACAGCTGCTGTCAACGGCCATTCTAAGCTGAATGTGCCTGCTCTCGTCAGATCGCAGCAGCAATGCAGCTTAAGGCTTGGAAAGTACGAGCATGGGAGACTGGCTGGGAATCCCAAGTTCTGTTGACCTTTTTGAACCTGAAAATTGTGTTAGTTTCTCTATGAGATAGTAAAAGAAGGTTCAAATTGAACAGCTGCTGTCAACGGCCATTCTAAGCTGAATGTGCCTGCTCTTGTCAGATCGCAGCAGCAATGCAGCTTAAGGCTTGGCAAGTACCAGCATGGGAGACTGGCTGGGAATCCCAAGTTCTGTTGACCTTTTTGAACCTGAAAATTGTTAGTTTCCCTGTCAAAGATGGTAAAAGAAGGTTCAAATTGAACAGCTGCTGTCAACGGCCATTCTAAGCTGAATGTGCCTGCTCTCGTCAGATCGCAGCAGCAATGCAGCTTAAGGCTTGGCAAGTACCAGCATGGGAGACTGGCTTGGAATCCCAAGTTCCGTTGACCTTTTTGAACCTGAAAATTGTGTTAGTTTCTCTATGAGATAGTAAAAGAAGGTTCAAATTGAACAGCTGCTGTCAACGGCCATTCTAAGCTGAACATGCCTGCTCTCGTCAGATCGCAGCAGCAATGCAGCTTAATGTTTGGCAAGTACCAGCATGGGAGACTGGCTGGGAATCCCAAGTTCTGTTGACCTTTTTGAACCTGAAAATTGTGTTAGTTTCTCTATGAGATAGTAAAAGAAGGTTCAAATTGAACAGCTGCTGTCAACGGCCATTCTAAGCTGAATGTGCCTGCTCTCGTCAGATAACTGCAGCAATGCAGCTTAAGGCTTGGCAAGTACCAGCATGGGAGACTGGCTGGCAATCCCAAGTTCCGTTGCCCTTTTTGAACCTGAAAATTGTGTTAGTTTCTCTATGAGATAGTAAAAGAAGGTTCAAATTGAACAGCTGCTGTCAACGGCCATTCTAAGCTGAATGTGCGTGCTCTTGTCAGATCGCAGCAGCGATGCAGCTTAAGGCTTGGCAAGTACCAGCAAGGGAGACTGGCTGGGAATCCCAAGTTCTGTTGACCTTTTTGAACCTGAAAATTGTGTTAGTTTCTCTATGAGATAGTAAAAGAAGGTTCAAATTGAACAGTTGCTGTCAACGGCCTATCTAAGCTGAATGTGCGTGCTCTTGTCAGATCGCAGCAGCGATGCAGCGATGCAGCTTAAGGCTTGGCAAGTACCAGCATGGGAGACTGGCTGCGAATCCCAACTTCCGTTGACCTTTTTGAACCTGAAAATTGTGTTAGTTTCTCTATGAGATAGTAAAAGAAGGTTCAAATTGAACAGCTGCTGTCAACGGCCATTCTAAGCTGAATGTGCGGGCTCTTGTCAGATCGCAGCAGCGATGCAGCTTAAGGCTTGGCAAGTACCAGCATGGGAGACTGGCTGGGAATCCCAAGTTCTGTTGACATTTTTGAACCTGAAAATTGTGTTAGTTTCTCTATGAGATAGTAAAAGAAGGTTCAAATTGAACAGTTGCTGTCAACGGCCATTCTAAGCTGAATGTGCCTCCTCTCGTCAGATCGCAGCAGCAATGCAGCTTAAGGCTTGGCAAGTACCAGCATGGGAGACTGGCTGGGAATCCCAAGTTCTGTTGACCTTTTTGAACCTGAAAATTGTGTTAGTTTCTCTATGAGATAGTAAAAGAAGGTTCAAATTGAACAACTGCTGTCAACGGCCATTCTAAGCTGAATGTGCGTGCTCTTGTCAGATCGCAGCAGCAATGCAGCTTAAGGCTTGGCAAGTACCAGCATGGGAGACTGGCTGCGAATCCCAAGTTCCGTTGACCTTTTTGAACCTGAAAATTGTGTTAGTTTCTCTATGAGATAGTAAAAGAAGGTTCAAATTGAACAGCTGCTGTCAACGGCCATTCTAAGCTGAATGTGCGTGCACTTGTCAGATCGCTGCAGCGATGCAGCTTAAGGCTTGGCAAGTACCAGCATGGGGGACTGGCTAGGAATCCCAAGTTCTGTTGACCTTTTTGAACCTGAAAATTGTGTTAGTTTCTCTATGAGATAGTAAAAGAAGGTTCAAATTGAACAGCTGCTGTCAACAGCCATTCTAAGCTTAATGTGCCTGCTCTCGTCAGATCGCAGCAGCAATGCAGCTTAAGGCTTGGCAAGTACCAGCATGGGAGACTGGCTGGGAATCCCAAGTTCTGTTGACCTTTTTGAACCTGAAAATTGTTAGTTTCTCTGTCAAAGATGGTAAAAGAAGGTTCAAATTGAACTGCTGCTGCCAACGGCCATTCTAAGCTGAATGTGCCTGCTCTCGTCAGATCGCAGCAGCAATGCAGCTTAAGGCTTGGCAAGTACCAGCATGGGAGACTGGCTGCGAATCCCAAGTTCCGTTGACCTTTTTGAACCTGAAAATTGTGTTAGTTTCTCTATGAGATAGTAAAAGAAGGTTCAAATTGAACAGCTGCTGTCAACGGCCATTCTAAGCTGAATGTGCCTGCTCTCGTCAGATCGCAGCAGCAATGCAGCTTAAGGCTTGGCAAGTACCAGCATGGGAGACTGGCTGGCAATCCCAAGTTCCGTTGACCTTTTTGAACCTGAAAATTGTGTTAGTTTCTCTATGAGATAGTAAAAGAAGGTTCAAATTGAACAGCTGCTGTCAACGGCCATTCTAAGCTGAATGTGCGTGCTCTTGTCAGATCGCAGCAGCGATGCAGCTTAAGGCTTGGCAAGTACCAGCATGGGAGACTGGCTGGGAATCCCAAGTTCTGTTGACCTTTTTGAACCTGAAAATTGTGTTAGTTTCTCTATGAGATAGTAAAAGAAGGTTCAAATTGAACAGCTGCTGTCAACGCCCATTCTAAGCTAAGGCTTGGCAAGTACCAGCATGGGAGACTGGCTGGGAATCCCAAGTTCCGTTGACCTTTTTGAACCTGAAAATGTGTTAGTTTCTCTATGAGATAGTAAAAGAAGGTTCAAATTGAACAGCTGCTGTCAACGGCCATTCTAAGCTGAATGTGCATGCTCTTGTCAGATCGCAGCAGCGTTGCAGCTTAAGGCTTGGCAAGTACCAGCATGGGAGACTGCCTGGGAATCCCAAGTTCTGTTGACCTTTTTGAACCTGAAAATTGTGTTAGTTTCTCTATGAGATAGTAAAAGAAAGTAGAAATTAGGCAGCTGCTGTCAACGGCCATTCTAAGCTGAATGTGCCTGCTCTCGTCAGATCGCAGCAGCAATGCAGCTTAAGGTTTGGCAAGTACCAGCATGGGAGACTGGCTGGGAATCCCAAGTTCCGTTGACCTTTTTGAACCTGAAAATTGTGTTAGTTTCTCTATGAGATAGTAAAAGAAGGTTCAAATTGAACAGCTGCTGTCAACGCCCATTCTAAGCTAAGGCTTGGCAAGTACCAGCATGGGAGACTGGCTGGGAATCCCAAGTTCTATTGACCTTTTTGAACCTGAAAATTGTGTTAGTTTCTCTATGAGATAGTAAAAGAAGGTTCAAATTGAACAGCTGCTGTCAACGGCCATTCTAAGCTGAATGTGCCTGCTCTCGTCAGATCGCAGCAGCAATGCAGCTTAAGGCTTGGCAAGTACCAGCATGGGAGTCTGGCTGGGAATCCCAAGTTCTGTTGACCTTTTTGAACCTGAAAATTGTGTTAGTTTCTCTATGAGATAGTAAAAGAAGGTTCAAATTGAACAGCTGCTGTCAGCGGCCCTTCTAAGCTGAATGTGTGTGCTCTTGCCAGATCGCAGCAGCAATGCAGCTTAAGGCTTGGCAAGTACCAGCATGGGAGACTGGCAGGGAATCCCAAGTTCCATTGACCTTTTTGAACCTGAAAATTGTGTTAGTTTCTCTATGAGATAGTAAAAGAAGGTTCAAATTGAACAGCTGCTGTCAACGGCCATTCTAAGCTGAATGTGCCTGCTCTCGTCAGATCGCAGCTTCAATGCAGCTTAAGGCTTGGCAAGTACCAGCATGGGAGACTAGCTGGGAATCCCAAGTTCTGTTGACCTTTTTGAACCTGAAAATTGTATTAGTTTCTCTATGAGATAGTAAAAGAAGGTTCAAATTGAACAGCTGCTGTCAACGGCCATTCTAAGCTGAATGTGCCTGCTCTCGTCAGATCGCAGCAGCAATGCAGCTTAAGGCTTGGCAAGTACCAGCATGGGAGACTGGCTGGGAATCCCAAGTTCCGTTCACCTTTTTGAACCTGAAAATTGTGTTAGTTTCTCTATGAGATAGTAAAAGAAGGTTCAAATTGAACAGCTGCTGTCAACGCCCATTCTAAGCTAAGGCTTGGCAAGTACCAGCATGGGAGACTGGCTGGGAATCCCAAGTTCCATTGACCTTTTTGAACCTGAAAATTGAGTTAGTTTCTCTATGAGATAGTAAAAGAAGGTTCAAATTGAACAGCTGCTGTCAACGGCCATTCTAAGCTGAATGTGCCTGCTCTCATCAGATCGCAGCAGCAATGCAGCTTAAGGCTTGGCAAGTACCAGCATGGGAGACTGGCTGGGAATCCCAAGTTCCGTTGACCTTTTTGAACCTGAAAATGTGTTAGTTTCTCTATGAGATAGTAAAAGAAGGTTCAAATTGAACAGTTGCTGTCAACGGCCATTCTAAGCTGAATGTGCATGCTCTTGTCAGATCGCAGCAGCGTTGCAGCTTAAGGCTTGGCAAGTACCAGCATGGGAGACTGCCTGGGAATCCCAAGTTCTGTTGACCTTTTTGAACCTGAAAATTGTGTTAGTTTCTCTATGAGATAGTAAAAGAAAGTAGAAATTAGGCAGCTGCTGTCAACGGCCATTCTAAGCTGAATGTGCCTGCTCTCGTCAGATCGCAGCAGCAATGCAGCTTAAGGCTTGGCAAGTACCAGCATGGGAGACTGGCTGGGAATCCCATGTTCTGTTGACCTTTTTGAACCTGAAAATTGTTAGTTTCTCTGTCAAAGATGGTAAAAGAAGGTTCAAATTGAACAGCTGCTGTCAACGGCCATTCTAAGCTGAATGTGCCTGCTCTCGTCAGATCGCAGCAGCAATGCAGCTTAAGGTTTGGCAAGTACCAGCATGGGAGACTGGCTGGGAATCCCAAGTTCCGTTGACCTTTTTGAACCTGAAAATTGTGTTAGTTTCTCTATGAGATAGTAAAAGAAGGTTCAAATTGAACAGCTGCTGTCAACGCCCATTCTAAGCTAAGGCTTGGCAAGTACCAGCATGGGAGACTGGCTGGGAATCCCAAGTTCCATTGACCTTTTTGAACCTGAAAATTGAGTTAGTTTCTCTATGAGATAGAAAAAGAAGGTTCAAATTGAACAGCTGCTGTCAACGGCCATTCTAAGCTGAATGTGCATGCTCTTGTCAGATCGCAGCAGCGTTGCAGCTTAAGGCTTGGCAAGTACCAGCATGGGAGACTGCCTGGGAATCCCAAGTTCTGTTGACCTTTTTGAACCTGAAAATTGTGTTAGTTTCTCTATGAGATAGTAAAAGAAAGTAGAAATTAGGCAGCTGCTGTCAACGGCCATTCTAAGCTGAATGTGCCTGCTCTCGTCAGATTGCAGCAGCAATGCAGCTTAATGCTTGGCAAGTACCAGCATGGGAGACTGGCTGGGAATCCCACATTCCGTTGACCTTTTTGAACCTGAAAATTGTTAGTTTCTCTGTCAAATATGGTAAAAGAAGGTTCAAATTGAACAGCTGCTGTCAACGGCCATTCTAAGCTGAATGTGCCTGCTCTCGACAGATCGCAGCAGCAATGCAGCTTAAGGATTGGCAAGTACCAGCATGGGAGACTGGCTGGGAATCCCAAGTTCCGTTGACCTTTTTGAACCTGAAAATTGTGTTAGTTTCTCTATGAGATAGTAAAAGAAGGTTCAAACTGAACAGCTGCTGTCAACGGCCATTCTAAGCTGAATGTGCCTGCTCTCGTCAGATCGCAGCAGCAATGCAGCTTAAGGCTTGGCAAGTACCAGCATGGGAGACTGGCTGGGAATCCCAAGTTCTGTTGACCTTTTTGAACCTGAAAATTGTGTTAGTTTCTCTATGGGATAGTAAAAGAAGGTTCAAATTGAACAACTGCTGTCAACGGCCATTCTAAGCTGAATGTGCCTGCTCTCGTCAGATCGCAGCAGCAATGCAGCTTAAGGCTTGGCAAGTACCAGCATGGGAGACTGGCTGGGAATCTCAAGTTCCGTTGACCTTTTTGAACCTGAAAATTGTGTTAGTTTCTCTATGAGATAGTAAAAGAAGGTTCAAATTGAACAGCTGCTGTCAACGCCCATTCTAAGCTGAATGTGCCTGCTCTTGTCAGATTGCAGGAGCAATGCAGCTTAAGGCTTGGCAAGTACCAGCATGGGAGACTGGCTGGGAATCCCAAGTTCCGTTGACCTTTTTGAACCTGAAAATTGTGTTAGTTTCTCTATGAGATAGTAAAAGAAGGTTCAAATTGAACTGCTGCTGTCAACGGCCATTCTAAGCTGAATGTGCGTGCACTTGTCAGATCGCAGCAGCGATGCAGCTTAAGGCTTGGCAAGTACCAGCATGGGAGACTGGCTGGGAATCCCAAGTTCTGTTGACCTTTTTGAACCTGAAAATTGTGTAAGTTTCTCTATGAGATAGTAAAAGAAGGTTCAAATTGAACAGCTGCTGTCAACGGCCATTCTAAGCTTAATGTGCATGCTCTTGTCAGATCGCAGCAGCGTTGCAGCTTAAGGCTTCGCAAGTAGCAGCATGGGAGACTGGCTGGGAATCCTAAGTTCTTTTGACCTTTTTGAACCTGAAAATTGTTAGTTTCTCTATGAGATAGTGAAAGAAAGTAGAAATTAGGCAGCTGCTGTCAACGGCCATTCTAAGCTGAATGTGCCTGCTCTCGTCAGATCGCAGCAGCAATGCAGCTTAAGGCTTGGCAAGTACCAGCATGGGAGACTGGCTGGGAATCCCAAGTTCCATTGACCTTTTTGAACCTGAAAATTGTTAGTTTCTCTGTCAAAGATCTTAAAAGAAGGTTCAAATTGAACAGCTGCTGTCAACAGCCATTCTAAGCTGAATGTTCCTGCTCTCGTCAGATCGCAGCAGCAATGCAGCTTAAGGCTTGGCAAGTACCAGCATGGGAGACTGGCTGGGAATCCCAAGTTCCGTTGACCTTTTTTTAACCTGAAAATTGTGTTAGTTTCTCTATGAGATAGTAAAAGAAGGTTCAAATTGAACAGCTGCTGTCAACGCCCATTCTAAGCTAAGGCTTGGCAAGTACCAGCATGGGAGACTGGCTGGGAATCCCAAGTTCCATTGACCTTTTTGAACCTGAAAATTGAGTTAGTTTCTCTATGAGATAGTAAAAGAAGGTTCAAATTGAACAACTGCTGTCAACGGCCATTCTAAGCTGAATGTGCATGCTCTTGTCAGATCGCAGCAGCGTTGCAGCTTAAGGCTTGGCAAGTACCAGCATGGGAGACTGGCTGGGAATCCCAAGTTCCATTGACCTTTTTGAACCTGAAAATGTGTTAGTTTCTTTATGAGATAGTAAAAGAAGGTTCAAATTGAACAGCTGCTGTCAACGGCCATTCTAAGCTGAATGTGCATGCTCTTGTCAGATCGCAGCAGCGTTGCAGCTTAAGGCTTGGCAAGTACCAGCATGGGAGACTGGCTGGGAATCCCAAGTTCTGTTGACCTTTTTGAACATGAAAATTGTGTTAGTTTCTCTATGAGATAGTAAAAGAAAGTAGAAATTAGGCAGCTGCTGTCAACGGCCATTCTAAGCTGAATGTGCCTGCTCTCGTCAGATTGCAGCAGCAATGCAGCTTAAGGCTTGGCAAGTACCAGCATGGGAGACTGGCTGGGAATCCCACGTTCCGTTGACCTTTTTGAACCTGAAAATTGTTAGTTTCTCTGTCAAAGATGGTAAAAGAAGGTTCAAATTGAACAGCTGCTGTCAACGGCCATTCTAAGCTGAATGTGCCTGCTCTCGTCAGATCGCAGCAGCAATGCAGCTTAAGGTTTGGCAAGTACCAGCATGGGAGACTGGCTGGGAATCCCAAGTTCTGTTGACCTTTTTGAACCTGAAAATTGTGTTAGTTTCTCTATGAGATAGTAAAAGAAGGTTCAAATTGAACAGCTGCTGTCAACGGCCATTCTAAGCTGAATGTGCCTGCTCTCGTCGGATCGCAGCAGCGATGCAGCTTAAGGCTTGGCAAGTACCAGCATGGGAGACTGGCTGGGAATCCCAAGTTCTGTTGACCTTTTTGAACCTGAAAATTGTGTTAGTTTCTCTATGAGATAGTAATAGAAGGTTCAAATTGAACAGCTGCTGTCAACGGCCATTCTAAGCTGAATGTGCCTGCTCTCGTCAGATCGCAGCAGCAATGCAGCTTAAGGCTTGGCAAGTACCAGCATGGGACACTGGCTGGGAATCCCACGTTCTGTTGACCTTTTTGAACCTGAAAATTGTGTTAGTTTCTCTATGAGATAGTAAAAGAAGGTTCAAATTGAACAGCTGCTGTCAACGGCCATTCTAAGCTGAATGTGCCTGCTCTCGTCAGATCGCAGCAGCAATGCAGCTTAAGGCTTGGAAAGTACCAGCATGGGAGACTGGCTGGGAATCCCAAGTTCCGTTGACCTTTTTGAACCTGAAAATTGTGTTAGTTTCTCTATGAGATAGTAAAAGAAGGTTCAAATTGAACAGCTGCTGTCAACGGCCATTCTAAGCTGAATGTGCCTGCTCTCGTCAGATCGCAGCAGCATAAGGCTTGGCAAGTACAAGCATGGGAGACTGGCAGGGAATCCCAAGTTCCGTTGACCTTTTTGAACCTGAAAATTGTGTTAGTTTCTCTATGAGATAGTAAAAGAAGGTTCAAATTGAACAGCTGCTGTCAACGGCCATTCTAAGCTCAATGTGCCTGCTCTCGTCAGATCGCAGCAGCAATGCAGCTTAAGGCTTGGCAAGTACCAGCATGGGAGACTGGCTGGCAATCCCAAATTCCGTTGACCTTTTTGAACCTGAAAATTGTGTTAGTTTCTCTATGAGATAGTAAAAGAAGGTTCAAATTGAACAGCTGCTGTCAACGGCCATTCTAAGCTGAATGTGCCTGCTCTCGTCAGATCGCAGCAGCAATGCAGCTTAAGGCTTGGCAAGTACTAGCATGGGAGACTGGCTGGCAATCCCAAATTCCGTTGACCTTTTTGAACCTGAAAATTGTGTTAGTTTCTCTATGAGATAGTAAAAGAAGGTTCAAATTGAACAGCTGCTGTCAACGGCCATTCTAAGCTGAATGTGCCTGCTCTCGTCAGATCGCAGCAGCAATGCAGCTTAAGGCTTGGCAAGTACCAGCATGGGAGACTGGCTGGGAATCCCACGTTCTGTTGACCTTTTTGAACCTGAAAATTGTGTTAGTTTCTCTATGAGATAGTAAAAGAAGGTTCAAATTGAACAGCTGCTGTCAACGGCCATTCTAAGCTGAATGTGCCTGCTCTCGTCAGATCGCAGCAGCAATGCAGCTTAAGGCTTGGAAAGTACCAGCATGGGAGACTGGCTGGGAATCCCAAGTTCCGTTGACCTTTTTGAACCTGAAAATTGTGTTAGTTTCTCTATGAGATAGTAAAAGAAGGTTCAAATTGAACAGCTGCTGTCAACGGCCATTCTAAGCTGAATGTGCCTGCTCTCGTCAGATCGCAGCAGCAATGCAGCTTAAGGCTTGGCAAGTACCAGCATGGGAGACTGGCTGGGAATCCCAAGTTCCGTTGACCTTTTTGAACCTGAAAATTGTTAGTTTCTCTGTCAAAGATGGTAAAAGAAGGTTCAAATTGAACAGCTGCTGTCAACGGCCATTCTAAGCTGAATGTGCCTGCTCTCGTCAGATCGCAGCAGCAATGCAGCTTAAGGCTTGGCAAGTACCAGCATGGGAGACTGGCTGGGAATCCCAAGTTCCGTTGACCTTTTTGAACCTGAAAATTGTTAGTTTCTCTGTCAAAGATGGTAAAAGAAGGTTCAAATTGAACAGCTGCTGTCAACGGCCATTCTAAGCTGAATGTGCCTGCTCTCGTCAGATCGCAGCAGCAATGCAGCTTAAGGCTTGGCAAGTACCAGCATGGGAGACTGGCTGGGAATCCCACGTTCTGTTGACCTTTTTGAACCTGAAAATTGTGTTAGTTTCTCTATGAGATAGTAAAAGAAGGTTCAAATTGAACAGCTGCTGTCAACGGCCATTCTAAGCTGAATGTGCCTGCTCTCGTCAGATCGCAGCAGCAATGCAGCTTAAGGCTTGGAAAGTACCAGCATGGGAGACTGGCTGGGAATCCCAAGTTCCGTTGACCTTTTTGAACCTGAAAATTGTGTTAGTTTCTCTATGAGATAGTAAAAGAAGGTTCAAATTGAACAGCTGCTGTCAACGGCCATTCTAAGCTGAATGTGCCTGCTCTCGTCAGATCGCAGCAGCAATGCAGCTTAAGGCTTGGCAAGTACCAGCATGGGAGACTGGCTGGGAATCCCAAGTTCCGTTGAACTTTTTGAACCTGAAAATTGTTAGTTTCTCTGTCAAAGATGGTAAAAGAAGGTTCAAATTGAACAGCTGCTGTCAACGGCCATTCTAAGCTGAATGTGCCTGCTCTCGTCAGATCGCAGCAGCAATGCAGCTTAAGGCTTGGCAAGTACCAGCATGGGAGACTGGCTGGGAATCCTAAGTTCTGTTGACCTTTTTGAACCTGAAAATTGTGTTAGTTTCTCTATGAGGTTGTAAAATAAGGTTCAAATTGAACAGTTGCTGTCAACGGCCATTCTAAGCTGAATGTGCCTGCTCTCGTCAGATCGCAGCAGCAATGCAGCTTAAGGCTTGGCAAGTACCAGCATGGGAGACTAGCTGGGAATCCCAAGTTCCGTTGACCTTTTTGAACCTGAAAATTGTGTTAGTTTCTCTATGAGATAGTAAAAGAAGGTTCAAATTGAACAGCTGCTGTCAACAGCCATTCTAAGCTGAATGTGCCTGCTCTGGTCAGATCGCAGCAGCAATGCAGCTTAAGGCTTTGCAAGTACCAGCATGGGAGACTGGCTGGGAATCCCAAGTTCTGTTGACATTTTTGAACCTGAAAATTGTGTTAGTTTCTCTATGAGATAGTAAAAGAAGGTTCAAATTGAACAGCTGCTGTCAACGGCCATTCTACTAAGCTTAATGTGCCTGCTCTCGTCAGATCGCAGCAGCAATGCAGCTTAAGGCTTGGCAAGTACCAGCATGGGAGACTGGCTGGGAATCCCAAGTTCCGTTGACCTTTTTGAACCTGAAAATTGTGTTAGTTTCTCTATGAGATAGTAAAAGAAGGTTCAAATTGAACAGCTGCTGTCAACGGCCATTCTAAGCTGAATGTGCCTGCTCTCGTCAGATCGCAGCAGCAATGCAGCTTAAGGCTTGGCAAGTACCAGCATGGGAGACTGGCTGGGAATCCCAAGTTCTGTTGACCTTTTTGAACCTGAAAATTGTGTTAGTTTCTCTATGAGATAGTAAAAGAAGGTTCAAATTGAACAGCTGCTGTCAACGGCCATTCTAAGCTGAATGTGCCTGCTCTCGTCAGATCGCAGCAGCAATGCAGCTTAAGGCTTGGCAAGTACCAGCATGGGAGACTGGCTGGGAATCCCAAGTTCTGTTGACCTTTTTGAACCTGAAAATTGTGTTAGTTTCTCTATGAGATAGTAAAAGAAGGTTCAAATTGAACAACTGCTGTCAACGGCCATTCTAAGCTGAATGTGCCTGCTCTCGTCAGATCGCAGCAGCAATGCAGCTTAAGGCTTGGCAAGTACCAGCATGGGAGTCTGCCTGGGAATCCCAAGTTCTGTTGACCTTTTTGAACCTGAAAATTGTGTTAGTTTCTCTATGAGATAGTAAAAGAAGGTTCAAATTGAACAGCTGCTGTCAACGGCCATTCTAAGCTGAATGTGCCTGCTCTCGTCAGATCACAGCAGCAATGCAGCTTAAGGCTTGGCAAGTACCAGCATGGGAGACTGGCTGGGAATCCCAAGTTCTGTTGACCTTTTTGAACCTGAAAATTGTGTTAGTTTCTCTATGAGATAGTAAAAGAAGGTTCAAACTGAACAGCTGCTGTCAACGGCCATTCTAAGCTGAATGTGCCTGCTCTCGTCAGATCGCAGCAGCAATGCAGCTTAAGGCTTGGCATGTACCAGCATGGGAGACTGGCTGGGAATCCTAAGTTCCGTTGACCTTTTTGAGCCTGAAAATTGTGTTAATTTCTCTATGAGATAGTAAAAGAAGGTTCAAATTGAACAGCTGCTGTCAACGGCCATTCTAAGCTGAATGTGCCTGCTCTCGTCAGATCGCAGCAGCAATGCAGCTTAAGGCTTGGAAAGTACCAGCATGGGAGACTGGCTGGGAATCCCAAGTTCTGTTGACCTTTTTGAACCTGAAAATTGTGTTAGTTTCTCTATGAGATAGTAAAAGAAGGTTCAAATTGAACAGCTGCTGTCAACGCCCATTCTAAGCTAAGGCTTGGCAAGTACCAGCATGGGAGACTGGCTGGGAATCCCAAGTTCCGTTGACCTTTTTGAACCTGAAAATTGAGTTAGTTTCTCTATGAGATAGTAAAAGAAGGTTCAAATTGAACAGCTGCTGTCAACGGCCATTCTAAGCTGAATGTGCATGCTCTTGTCAGATCGCAGCAGCGTTGCAGCTTAAGGCTTGGCAAGTACCAGCATGGGAGACTGGCTGGGAATCCCAAGTTCCGTTGACCTTTTTGAACCTGAAAATGTGTTAGTTTCTCTATGAGATAGTAAAAGAAGGTTCAAATTGAACAGCTGCTGTCAACGGCCATTCTAAGCTGAATGTGCATGCTCTTGTCAGATCGCAGCAGCGTTGCAGCTTAAGGCTTGGCAAGTACCAGCATGGGAGACTGGCTGGGAATCCCAAGTTCTGTTGACCTTTTTGAACCTGAAAATTGTGTTAGTTTCTCTATGAGATAGTAAAAGAAAGCAGAAATTAGGCAGTTGCTGTCAACGGCCATTCTAAGCTGAATGTGCCTGCTCTCGTCAGATCGCAGCAGCAATGCAGCTTAAGGCTTGGCAAGTACCAGCATGGGAGACTGGCTGGGAATCCCACGTTCCGTTGACCTTTTTGAACCTGAAAATTGTTAGTTTCTCTGTCAAAGATGGTAAAAGAAGGTTCAAATTGAACAGCTGCTGTCAACGGCCATATTAAGCTGAATGTGCCTGCTCTCGTCAGATCGCAGCAGCAATGCAGCTTAAGGCTTGGCAAGTACCAGCATGGGAGACTAGCTGGGAATCCCAAGTTCCGTTGACCTTTTTGAACCTGAAAATTGTGTTAGTTTCTCTATGAGATAGTAAAAGAAGGTTCAAATTGAACAGCTGCTGTCAACAGCCATTCTAAGCTGAATGTGCCTGCTCTGGTCAGATCGCAGCAGCAATGCAGCTTAAGGCTTGGAAAGTACCAGCATGGGATACTGGCTGGGAATCCCAAGTTCTGTTGACCTTTTTGAACCTGAAAATTGTGTTAGTTTCTCTATGAGATAGTAAAAGAAGGTTCAAACTGAACAGCTGCTGTCAACGGCCATTCTACTAAGCTTAATGTGCCTGCTCTCGTCAGATCGCAGCAGCAATGCAGCTTAAGGCTTGGCAAGTACCAGCATGGGAGACTGGCTGGGAATCCCAAGTTCCGTTGACCTTTTTGAACCTGAAAATTGTGTTAGTTTCTCTATGAGATAGTAAAAGAAGGTTCAAATTGAACAGCTGCTGTCAACGGCCATTCTAAGCTGAATGTGCCTGCTCTCGTCAGATTGCAGCAGCAATGCAGCTTAAGGCTTGGCAAGTACCAGCATGGGAGACTGGCTGGGAATCCCAAGTTCCGTTGACCTTTTTGAACCTGAAAATTGTGTTAGTTTCTCTATGAGATAGTAAAAGAAGGTTCAAATTGAACAGCTGCTGTCAACGGCCATTCTAAGCTGAATGTGCGTGCTCTTGTCAGATCGCAGCAGCGATGCAGCTTAAGTCTTGGCAAGTACCAGCATGGGAGACTGGCTGCAAATCCCAAGTTCCGTTGACCTTTTTGAACCTGAAAATTGTGTTAGTTTCTCTATGAGATAGTAAAAGAAGGTTCAAATTGAACAGCTGCTGTCAACGGCCATTCTAAGCTGAATGTGCATGCTCTTGTCAGATCGCAGCAGCGTTGCAGCTTAAGGCTTGGCAAGTGCCAGCATGGGAGACTGGCTGGGAATCCCAAGTTCCATTGACTTTTTGAACCTGAAAATTGTGTTAGTTTCTCTATGAGATAGTAAAAGAAGGTTCAAATTGAACAGCTGCTGTCAACGGCCATTCTAAGCTGAATGTGCATGCTCTTGTCAGATCGCAGCAGCGTTGCAGCTTAAGGCTTGGCAAGTACCAGCATGGGAGACTGGCTGGGAATCCCAAGTTCTGTTGACCTTTTTGAACCTGAAAATTGTGTTAGTTTCTCTATGAGATAGTAAAACAAAGTAGAAATTAGGCAGCTGCTGTCAACGGCCATTCTAAGCTGAATGTGCCTGCTCTCGTCAGATCGCAGCAGCAATGCAGCTTAAGGCTTGGCAAGTACCAGCATGTGAGACTGGCTGGGAATCCCAAGTTCCGTTGACTTTTTTGAACCTGAAAATTGTTAGTTTCTCTGTCAAAGATGGTAAAAGAAGGTTCAAATAGAACAGCTGCTCTCAATGGCCATTCTAAGCTGAATGTGCCTGCTCTCGTCAGATCGCAGCAGCAATGCAGCTTAAGGCTTGGCAAAAACCAGCATGGGAGACTGGCTGGGAATCCCAAGTTCTGTTGACCTTTTTGAACCTGAAAATTGTGTTAGTTTCTCTATGAGATAGTAAAAGAAGGTTCAAACTGAACAGCTGCTGTCATCGGCCATTCTAAGCTGAATGTGCCTGCTCTCGTCAGATCGCAGCAGCAATGCAGCTTAAGGCTTGGCATGTACCAGCATGGGAGACTGGCTGGGAATCCTAAGTTCCTTTGACCTTTTTGAGCCTGAAAATTGTGTTAGTTTCTCTATGAGATAGTAAAAGAAGGTTCAAATTGAACAGCTGCTGTCAACGGCCATTCTAAGCTGAATGTGCCTGCTCTCGTCAGATCGCAGCAGCAATGCAGCTTAAGGCTTGGAAAGTACCAGCATGGGAGACTGGCTGGGAATCCCAAGTTCCGTTGACATTTTTGAACCTTAAAATTGTGTTAGTTTCTCTATGAGATAGTAAAAGAAGGTTCAAATTGAACAGCTGCTGTCAACGGCCATTCTAAGCTGAATGTGCCTGCTCTCGTCAGATCGCAGCAGCAATGCAGCTTAAGGCTTGGCAAGTACCAGCATGGGAGACTGGCTGGGAATCCCAAGTTCTGTTGACCTTTTTGAACCTGAAAATTGTGTTAGTTTCTCTATGAGATAGTAAAAGAAGGTTCAAACTGAACAGCTGCTGTCAACGGCCATTCTAAGCTGAATGTGCCTGCTCTCGTCAGATCTCAGAAGCAATGCAGCTTAAGGCTTGGCATGTACCAGCATGGGAAACTGGCTGGGAATCCTAAGTTCCGTTGACCTTTTTGAGCCTGAAAATTGTGTTAGTTTCTCTATGAGATAGTAAAAGAAGGTTCAAATTGAACAGCTGCTGTCAACGGCCATTCTAAGCTGAATGTGCCTGCTCTCGTCAGATCGCAGCAGCAATGCAGCTTAAGGCTTGGAAAGTACCAGCATGGGAGACTGGCTGGGAATCCCAAGTTCTGTTGACCTTTTTGAACCTGAAAATTGTGTTAGTTTCTCTATGAGATAGTAAAAGAAGGTTCAAATTGAACAGCTGCTGTCAACGCCCATTCTAAGCTAAGGCTTGGCAAGTACCAGCATGGGAGACTGGCTGGGAATCCCAAGTTCCATTGACCTTTTTGAACCTGAAAATTGAGTTAGTTTCTCTAAGAGATAGTAAAAGAAGGTTCAAATTGAACAGCTGCTGTCAACGGCCATTCTAAGCTGAATGTGCATGCTCTTGTCAGATCGCAGCAGCGTTGCAGCTTAAGGCTTGGCAAGTACCAGCATGGGAGACTGGCTGGGAATCCCAAGTTCTGTTGACCTTTTTGAACCTGAAAATGTGTTAGTTTCTCTATGAGATAGTAAAAGAAGGTTCAAATTGAACAGCTGCTGTCAACGGCCATTCTAAGCTGAATGTGCGTGCTCTTGTCAGATCGCAGCAGCGATGCAGCTTAAGGCTTGGCAAGTACCAGCAAGGGAGACTGGCTGGGAATCCCAAGTTCTGTTGACCTTTTTGAACCTGAAAATTGTGTTAGTTTCTCTATGAGATAGTAAAAGAAGGTTCAAATTGAACAGCTGCTGTCAACGGCCATTCTAAGCTGAATGTGCCTGCTCTCGTCAGATCGCAGCAGCAATGCAGCTTAAGGCTTGGCAAGTACCAGCATGGGAGACTGGCTGGCAATCCCAAGTTCTGTTGACATTTTTGAACCTGAAAATTGTGTTAGTTTCTCTATGAGATAGTAAAAGAAGGTTCAAATTGAACAGCTGCTGTCAATGGTCATTCTACTAAGCTTAATGTGCCTGCTCTCGTCAGATCGCAGCAGCAATGCAGCTTAAGGCTTGGCAAGTACCAGCATGGGAGACTGGCTGGGAATCCTAAGTTCTGTTGACATTTTTGAACCTGAAAATTGTGTTAGTTTCTCTATGAGATAGTAAAAGAAGGTTCAAATTGAACAGTTGCTGTCAACGGCCTATCTAAGCTGAATGTGCGTGCTCTTGTCAGATCGCAGCAGCGATGCAGAGATGCAGCTTAAGGCTTGGCAAGTACCAGCATGGGAGACTGGCTGCGAATCCCAACTTCCGTTGACCTTTTTGAACCTGAAAATTGTGTTAGTTTCTCTATGAGATAGTAAAAGAAGGTTCAAATTGAACAGCTGCTGTCAACGGCCATTCTAAGCTGAATGTGCGGGCTCTTGTCAGATCGCAGCAGCGATGCAGCTTAAGGCTTGGCAAGTACCAGCATGGGAGACTGGCTGGGAATCCCAAGTTCTGTTGACCTTTTTGAACCTGAAAATTGTGTTAGTTTCTCTATGAGATAGTAAAAGAAGGTTCAAATTGAACAGTTGCTGTCAACGGCCATTCTAAGCTGAATCTGCCTCCTCTTGTCAGATCGCAGCAGCAATGCAGCTTAAGGCTTGGCAAGTACCAGCATGGGAGACTGGCTGGGAATCCCAAGTTCTGTTGACCTTTTTGAACCTGAAAATTGTGTTAGTTTCTCTATGAGATAGTAAAAGAAGGTTCAAATTGAACAACTGCTGTCAACGGCCATTCTAAGCTGAATGTGCGTGCTCTTGTCAGATCGCAGCAGCGATGCAGCTTAAGGCTTGGCAAGTACCAGCATGGGAGACTGGCTGCGAATCCCAAGTTCCGTTGACCTTTTTGAACCTGAAAATTGTGTTAGTTTCTCTATGAGATAGTAAAAGAAGGTTCAAATTGAACAGCTGCTGTCAACGGCCATTCTAAGCTGAATGTGCGTGCACTTGTCAGATCGCTGCAGCGATGCAGCTTAAGGCTTGGCAAGTACCAGCATGGGGGACTGGCTAGGAATCCCAAGTTCTGTTGACCTTTTTGAACCTGAAAATTGTGTTAGTTTCTCTATGAGATAGTAAAAGAAGGTTCAAATTGAACAGCTGCTGTCAACAGCCATTCTAAGCTGAATGTGCCTGCTCTCGTCAGATCGCAGCAGCAATGCAGCTTAAGGCTTGGCAAGTACCAGCATGGGAGACTGGCTGGCAATCCCAAGTTCTGTTGACCTTTTTGAACCTGAAAATTGTGTTAGTTTCTCTATGAGATAGTAAAAGAAGGTTCAAATTGAACAGCTGCTGTCAACGGCCATTCTAAGCTGAATGTGCCTGCTCTCGTCAGATTGCAGCAGCAATGCAGCTTAAGGCTTGGCAAGTACCAGCATGGGAGACTGGCTGGGAATCCCAAGTTCTGTTGACCTTTTTGAACCTGAAAATTGTGTTAGTTTCTCTATGAGATAGTAAAAGAAGGTTCAAATTGAACAGCTGCTGTCAACGGCCATTCTAAGCTGCATGTGCGTGCTCTTGTCAGATCGCAGCAGCAATGCAGCTTAAGGCTTGGCAAGTACCAGCATGGGAGACTGGCTGGGAATCCCAAGTTCCGTTGACCTTTTTGAACCTAAAAAATTGTGTTAGTTTCTCTATGAGATAGTAAAAGAAGGTTCAAATTGAACAGCTGCTGTCAACGGCAATTCTAAGCTGAATGTGCCTGCTCTCGTCAGATCGCAGCAGCAATGCAGCTTAAGGCTTGGCAAGTACCAGCATGGGAGACTGGCTGGGAATCCCAAGTTCTGTTGACCATTTTGAACCTGAAAATTGTAAGTTTCTCTGTCAAAGATGGTAAAAGAAGGTTCAAATTGAACTGCTGCTGTCAACGGCCATTCTAAGCTGAATGTGCCTGCTCTCGTCAGATCGCAGCAGCAATGCAGCTTAAGGCTTGGCAAGTACCAGCATGGGAGACTGGCTGCGAATCCCAAGTTCCGTTGACCTTTTTGAACCTGAAAATTGTGTTAGTTTCTCTATGAGATAGTAAAAGAAGGTTCAAATTGAACAGCTGCTGTCAACGGCCATTCTAAGATGAATGTGCCTGCTCTCGTCAGATCGCAGCAGCAATGCAGCTTAAGGCTTGGCAAGTACCAGCATGGGAGACTGGCTGGCAATCCCAAGTTCCGTTGACTTTTTTGAACCTGAAAATTGTGTTAGTTTCTCTATGAGATAGTAAAAGAAGGTTCAAATTGAACAGCTGCTGTCAACGGCCATTCTAAGCTGAATGTGCGTGTTCTTGTCAGATCGCAGCAGCGATGCAGCTTAAGGCTTGGCAAGTACCAGCATGGGAGACTGGCTGGGAATCCCAAGTTCTGTTGACCTTTTTGAACCTGAAAATTGTGTTAGTTTCTCTATGAGATAGTAAAAGAAGGTTCGAATTGAACAGCTGCTGTCAACGGCCATTCTAAGCTGAATGTGCCTGCTCTCGTCAGATCGCAGCAGCAATGCAGCTTAAGGCTTGGCAAGTTCCAGCATGGGAGACTAGCTGGGAATCCCAAGTTCCGTTGACCTTTTTGAACCTGAAAATTGTGTTAGTTTCTCTATGAGATAGTAAAAGAAGGTTCAAATTGAACAGCTGCTGTCAACAGCCATTCTAAGCTGAATGTGCCTGCTCTCGTCAGATCGCAGCAGCAATGCAGCTTAAGGCTTGGCAAGTACCAGCATGGGAGACTGGCTGGGAATCCCAAGTTCTGTTGCCATTTTTGAACCTGAAAATTGTGTTAGTTTCTCTATGAGATAGTAAAAGAAGGTTCAAATTGAACAGCTGCTGTCAACGGCCATTCTACTAAGCTTAATGTGCCTGCTCTCGTCAGATCGCAGCAGCAATGCAGCTTAAGGCTTGGCAAGTACCAGCATGGGAGACTGGCTGGGAATCCCAACTTCCGTTGACCTTTTTGAACCTGAAAATTGTGTTAGTTTCTCTATGAGATAGTAAAAGAAGGTTCAAATTGAACAGCTGCTGTCAACGGCCATTCTAAGCTGAATGTGCGGGCTCTTGTCAGATCGCAGCAGCGATGCAGCTTAAGGCTTGGCAAGTACCAGCATGGGAGACTGGCTGGGAATCCCAAGTTCCATTGACCTTTTTGAACCTGAAAATTGAGTTAGTTTCTCTATGAGATAGTAAAAGAAGGTTCAAATTGAACAGCTGCTGTCAACGGCCATTCTAAGCTGAATGTGCATGCTCTTGTCAGATCGCAGCAGCGTTGCAGCTTAAGGCTTGGCAAGTACCAGCATGGGAGACTGGCTGGGAATCCCAAGTTCCGTTGACCTTTTTGAACCTGAAAATGTGTTAGTTTCTCTATGAGATAGTAAAAGAAGGTTCAAATTGAACAGCTGCTGTCAACGGCCATTCTAAGCTGAATGTGCATGCTCTTGTCAGATCGCAGCAGCGTTGCAGCTTAAGGCTTGGCAAGTACCAGCATGGGAGACTGGCTGGGAATCCCAAGTTCTGTTGACCTTTTTGAACCTGAAAATTGTGTTAGTTTCTCTATGAGATAGTAAAAGAAAGTAGAAATTAGGCAGCTGCTGTCAACGGCCATTCTAAGCTGAATGTGCCTGCTCTCGTCAGATCGCAGCAGCAATGCAGCTTAAGGCTTGGCAAGTACCAGCATGGGAGACTGGCTGGGAATCCCACGTTCCGTTGACCTTTTTGAACCTGAAAATTGTTAGTTTCTCTGTCAAAGATGGTAAAAGAAGGTTCAAATTGAACAGCTGCTGTCAACGGCCATATTAAGCTGAATGTGCCTGCTCTCGTCAGATCGCAGCAGCAATGCAGCTTAAGGTTTGGCAAGTACCAGCATGGGAGACTGGCTGGGAATCCCAAGTTCTGTTGACCTTTTTGAACCTGAAAATTGTGTTAGTTTCTCTATGAGATAGTAAAAGAAGGTTCAAATTGAACAACTGCTGTCAACGGCCATTCTAAGCTGAATGTGCGTGCTCTTGTCAGATCGCAGCAGCGATGCAGCTTAAGGCTTGGCAAGTACCAGCATGGGAGACTGGCTGCGAATCCCAAGTTCCGTTGACCTTTTTGAACCTGAAAATTGTGTTAGTTTCTCTATGAGATAGTAAAAGAAGGTTCAAATTGAACAGCTGCTGTCAACGGCCATTCTAAGCTGAATGTGCGTGCACTTGTCAGATCGCTGCAGCGATGCAGCTTAAGGCTTGGCAAGTACCAGCATGGGGGACTGGCTAGGAATCCCAAGTTCTGTTGACCTTTTTGAACCTGAAAATTGTTAGTTTCTCTATGAGATAGTAAAAGAAGGTTCAAATTGAACTGCTGCTGTCAACGGCCATTCTAAGCTGAATGTGCCTGCTCTCGTCAGATCGCAGCAGCAATGCAGCTTAAGGCTTGGCAAGTACCAGCATGGGAGACTGGCTGCGAATCCCAAGTTCCGTTGACCTTTTTGAACCTGAAAATTTTGTTAGTTTCTCTATGAGATAGTAAAAGAAGGTTCAAATTGAACAGCTGCTGTCAACGGCCATTCTAAGATGAATGTGCCTGCTCTCGTCAGATCGCAGCAGCAATGCAGCTTAAGGCTTGGCAAGTACCAGCATGGGAGACTGGCTGGCAATCCCAAGTTCCATTGACTTTTTTGAACCTGAAAATTGTGTTAGTTTCTCTATGAGATAGTAAAAGAAGGTTCAAATTGAACAGCTGCTGTCAACGGCCATTCTAAGCTGAATGTGCGTGCTCTTGTCAGATCGCAGCAGCGATGCAGCTTAAGGCTTGGCAAGTACCAGCATGGGAGACTGGCTGGGAATCCCAAGTTCTGTTGACCTTTTTGAACCTGAAAATTGTGTTAGTTTCTCTATGAGATAGTAAAAGAAGGTTCAAATTGAACAGCTGCTGTCAACGGCCATTCTAAGCTGAATGTGCCTGCTCTCGTCAGATCGCAGCAGCAATGCAGCTTAAGGCTTGGCAAGTACCAGCATGGGAGACTAGCTGGGAATCCCAAGTTCCGTTGACCTTTTTGAACCTGAAAATTGTGTTAGTTTCTCTATGAGATAGTAAAAGAAGGTTCAAATTGAACAGCTGCTGTCAACAGCCATTCTAAGCTGAATGTGCCTGCTCTGGTCAGATCGCAGCAGCAATGCAGCTTAAGGCTTGGCAAGTACCAGCATGGGAGACTGGCTGGGAATCCCAAGTTCTGTTGCCATTTTTGAACCTGAAAATTGTGTTAGTTTCTCTATGAGATAGTAAAAGAAGGTTCAAATTGAACAGCTGCTGTCAACGGCCATTCTACTAAGCTTAATGTGCCTGCTCTCGTCAGATCGCAGCAGCAATGCAGCTTAAGGCTTGGCAAGTACCAGCATGGGAGACTGGCTGGGAATCCCAACTTCCGTTGACCTTTTTGAACCTGAAAATTGTGTTAGTTTCTCTATGAGATAGTAAAAGAAGGTTCAAATTGAACAGCTGCTGTCATCGGCCATTCTAAGCTGAATGTGCGGGCTCTTGTCAGATCGCAGCAGCGATGCAGCTTAAGGCTTGGCAAGTACCAGCATGGGAGACTGGCTGGGAATCCCAAGTTCTGTTGACCTTTTTGAACCTGAAAATTGTGTTAGTTTCTCTATGAGATAGTAAAAGAAGGTTCAAATTGAACAGTTGCTGTCAACGGCCATTCTAAGCTGAATGTGCCTGCTCTCGTCAGATCGCAGCAGCAATGCAGCTTAAGGCTTGGCAAGTACCAGCATGGGAGACTGGCTGGGAATCCCAAGTTCCATTGACCTTTTTGAACCTGAAAATTGTGTTAGTTTCTCTATGAGATAGTAAAAGAAGGTTCAAAATGAACAGCTGCTGTCAACGGCCATTCTAAGCTGAATATGCCTGCTCTCGTCAGATCGCAGCAGCAATGCAGCTTAAGGCTTGGCAAGTACCAGCATGGGAGACTGGCTGGGAATCATAAGTTCCGTTGACCTTTTTTTAACCTTAAAATTGTGTTAGTTTCTCTATGAGATAGTAAAAGAAGGTTCAAATTGAACAGCTGCTGTCAACGGCCATTCTAAGCTGAATGTGCATGCTCTTGTCAGATCGCAGCAGCGTTGCAGCTTAAGGCTTGGCAAGTACCAGCATGGGAGACTGGCTGGGAATCCCAAGTTCTGTTGACCTTTTGGAACCTGAAAATTGTGTTAGTTTCTCTATGAGGTAGTAAAATAAGGTTCAAATTGAACAGTTGCTGTCAACGGCCATTCTAAGCTGAATGTGCCTGCTCTCGTCAGATCGCAGCAGCAATGCAGCTTAAGGCTTGGCAAGTACCAGCATGGGAGACTAGCTGGGAATCCCAAGTTCCGTTGACCTTTTTGAACCTGAAAATTGTGTTAGTTTCTCTATGAGATAGTAAAAGAAGGTTCAAATTGAACAGCTGCTGTCAACAGCCATTCTAAGCTGAATGTGCCTGCTCTGGTCAGATCGCAGCAGCAATGCAGCTTAAGGCTTTGCAAGTACCAGCATGGGAGACTGGCTGGGAATCCCAAGTTCTGTTGACATTTTTGAACCTGAAAATTGTGTTAGTTTCTCTATGAGATAGTAAAAGAAGGTTCAAATTGAACAGCTGCTGTCAACGGCCATTCTACTAAGCTTAATGTGCCTGCTCTCGTCAGATCGCAGCAGCAATGCAGCTTAAGGCTTGGCAAGTACCAGCATGGGAGACTGGCTGGGAATCCCAAGTTCCGTTGACCTTTTTGAACCTGAAAATTGTGTTAGTTTCTCTATGAGATAGTAAAAGAAGGTTCAAATTGAACAGCTGCTGTCAACGGCCATTCTAAGCTGAATGTGCCTGCTCTCGTCAGATCGCAGCAGCAATGCAGCTTAAGGCTTGGCAAGTACCAGCATGGGAGACTGGCTGGGAATCCCAAGTTCTGTTGACCTTTTTGAACCTGAAAATTGTGTTAGTTTCTCTATGAGATAGTAAAAGAAGGTTCAAATTGAACAGCTGCTGTCAACGGCCATTCTAAGCTGAATGTGCCTGCTCTCGTCAGATCGCAGCAGCAATGCAGCTTAAGGCTTGGCAAGTACCAGCATGGGAGACTGGCTGGGAATCCCAAGTTCTGTTGACCTTTTTGAACCTGAAAATTGTGTTAGTTTCTCTATGAGATAGTAAAAGAAGGTTCAAATTGAACAACTGCTGTCAACGGCCATTCTAAGCTGAATGTGCCTGCTCTCGTCAGATCGCAGCAGCAATGCAGCTTAAGGCTTGGCAAGTACCAGCATGGGAGTCTGCCTAGGAATCCCAAGTTCTGTTGACCTTTTTGAACCTGAAAATTGTGTTAGTTTCTCTATGAGATAGTAAAAGAAGGTTCAAATTGAACAGCTGCTGTCAACGGCCATTCTAACCTGAATGTGCCTGCTCTCGTCAGATCGCAGCAGCAATGCAGCTTAAGGCTTGGCAAGTACCAGCATGGGAGACTGGCTGGGAATCCCAAGTTCTGTTGACCTTTTTGAACCTGAAAATTGTGTTAGTTTCTCTATGAGATAGTAAAAGAAGGTTCAAACTGAACAGCTGCTGTCAACGGCCATTCTAAGCTGAATGTGCCTGCTCTCGTCAGATCGCAGCAGCAATGCAGCTTAAGGCTTGGCATGTACCAGCATGGGAGACTGGCTGGGAATCCTAAGTTCCGTTGACCTTTTTGAGCCTGAAAATTGTGTTAATTTCTCTATGAGATAGTAAAAGAAGGTTCAAATTGAACAGCTGCTGTCAACGGCCATTCTAAGCTGAATGTGCCTGCTCTCGTCAGATCGCAGCAGCAATGCAGCTTAAGGCTTGGAAAGTACCAGCATGGGAGACTGGCTGGGAATCCCAAGTTCTGTTGACCTTTTTGAACCTGAAAATTGTGTTAGTTTCTCTATGAGATAGTAAAAGAAGGTTCAAATTGAACAGCTGCTGTCAACGCCCATTCTAAGCTAAGGCTTGGCAAGTACCAGCATGGGAGACTGGCTGGGAATCCCAAGTTCCGTTGACCTTTTTGAACCTGAAAATTGAGTTAGTTTCTCTATGAGATAGTAAAAGAAGGTTCAAATTGAACAGCTGCTGTCAACGGCCATTCTAAGCTGAATGTGCATGCTCTTGTCAGATCGCAGCAGCGTTGCAGCTTAAGGCTTGGCAAGTACCAGCATGGGAGACTGGCTGGGAATCCCAAGTTCCGTTGACCTTTTTGAACCTGAAAATGTGTTAGTTTCTCTATGAGATAGTAAAAGAAGGTTCAAATTGAACAGCTGCTGTCAACGGCCATTCTAAGCTGAATGTGCATGCTCTTGTCAGATCGCAGCAGC
The DNA here is from genome assembly GCF_040894005.1 of Engystomops pustulosus. Lineage (NCBI taxonomy): Eukaryota > Metazoa > Chordata > Amphibia > Anura > Leptodactylidae > Engystomops > Engystomops pustulosus. Next base: position 65,808,020 of record NC_092419.1, read on the forward strand.
GTTGCAGCTTAAGGCTTGGCAAGTACCAGCATGGGAGACTGGCTGGGAATCCCAAGTTCTGTTGACCTTTTTGAACCTGAAAATTGTGTTAGTTTCTCTATGAGATAGTAAAAGAAAGCAGAAATTAGGCAGCTGCTGTCAACGGCCATTCTAAGCTGAATGTGCCTGCTCTCGTCAGATCGCAGCAGCAATGCAGCTTAAGGCTTGGCAAGTACCAGCATGGGAGACTGGCTGGGAATCCCACGTTCCGTTGACCTTTTTGAACCTGAAAATTGTTAGTTTCTCTGTCAAAGATGGTAAAAGAAGGTTCAAATTGAACAGCTGCTGTCAACGGCCATATTAAGCTGAATGTGCCTGCTCTCGTCAGATCGCAGCAGCAATGCAGCTTAAGGCTTGGCAAGTACCAGCATGGGAGACTAGCTGGGAATCCCAAGTTCTGTTGACCTTTTTGAACCTGAAAATTGAGTTAGTTTCTCTATGAGATAGTAAAAGAAGGTTCAAATTGAACAGCTGCTGTCAACGGCCATTCTAAGCTGAATGTGCATGCTCTTGTCAGATCGCAGCAGCGTTGCAGCTTAAGGCTTGGCAAGTACCAGCATGGGAGACTGGCTGGGAATCCCAAGTTCCGTTGACCTTTTTGAACCTGAAAATGTGTTAGTTTCTCTATGAGATAGTAAAAGAAGGTTCAAATTGAACAGCTGCTGTCAACGGCCATTCTAAGCTGAATGTGCATGCTCTTGTCAGATCGCAGCAGCGTTGCAGCTTAAGGCTTGGCAAGTACCAGCATGGGAGACTGGCTGGGAATCCCAAGTTCTGTTGACCTTTTTGAACCTGAAAATTGTGTTAGTTTCTCTATGAGATAGTAAAAGAAAGCAGAAATTAGGCAGCTGCTGTCAACGGCCATTCTAAGCTGAATGTGCCTGCTCTCGTCAGATCGCAGCAGCAATGCAGCTTAAGGCTTGGCAAGTACCAGCATGGGAGACTGGCTGGGAATCCCACGTTCCGTTGACCTTTTTGAACCTGAAAATTGTTAGTTTCTCTGTCAAAGATGGTAAAAGAAGGTTCAAATTGAACAGCTGCTGTCAACGGCCATATTAAGCTGAATGTGCCTGCTCTCGTCAGATCGCAGCAGCAATGCAGCTTAAGGCTTGGCAAGTACCAGCATGGGAGACTAGCTGGGAATCCCAAGTTCCGTTGACCTTTTTGAACCTGAAAATTGTGTTAGTTTCTCTATGAGATAGTAAAAGAAGGTTCAAATTGAACAGCTGCTGTCAACAGCCATTCTAAGCTGAATGTGCCTGCTCTGGTCAGATCGCAGCAGCAATGCAGCTTAAGGCTTGGAAAGTACCAGCATGGGAGACTGGCTGGGAATCCCAAGTTCTGTTGACCTTTTTGAACCTGAAAATTGTGTTAGTTTCTCTATGAGATAGTAAAAGAAGGTTCAAACTGAACAGCTGCTGTCAACGGCCATTCTACTAAGCTTAATGTGCCTGCTCTCGTCAGATCGCAGCAGCAATGCAGCTTAAGGCTTGGCAAGTACCAGCATGGGAGACTGGCTGGGAATCCCAAGTTCCGTTGACCTTTTTGAACCTGAAAATTGTGTTAGTTTCTCTATGAGATAGTAAAAGAAGGTTCAAATTGAACAGCTGCTGTCAACGGCCATTCTAAGCTGAATGTGCCTGCTCTCGTCAGATCGCAGCAGCAATGCAGCTTAAGGCTTGGCAAGTACCAGCATGGGAGACTGGCTGGGAATCCCAAGTTCCGTTGACCTTTTTGAACCTGAAAATTGTGTTAGTTTCTCTATGAGATAGTAAAAGAAGGTTCAAATTGAACAGCTGCTGTCAACGGCCATTCTAAGCTGAATGTGCCTGCTCTCGTCAGATTGCAGCAGCAATGCAGCTTAAGGCTTGGCAAGTACCAGCATGGGAGACTGGCTGGGAATCCCAAGTTCTGTTGACCTTTTTGAACCTGAAAATTGTGTTAGTTTCTCTATGAGATAGTAAAACAAAGTAGAAATTAGGCAGCTGCTGTCAACGGCCATTCTAAGCTGAATGTGCCTGCTCTCGTCAGATCGCAGCAGCAATGCAGCTTAAGGCTTGGCAAGTACCAGCATGTGAGACTGGCTGGGAATCCCAAGTTCCGTTGACTTTTTTGAACCTGAAAATTGTTAGTTTCTCTGTCAAAGATGGTAAAAGAAGGTTCAAATAGAACAGCTGCTCTCAATGGCCATTCTAAGCTGAATGTGCCTGCTCTCGTCAGATCGCAGCAGCAATGCAGCTTAAGGCTTGGCAAAAACCAGCATGGGAGACTGGCTGGGAATCCCAAGTTCTGTTGACCTTTTTGAACCTGAAAATTGTGTTAGTTTCTCTATGAGATAGTAAAAGAAGGTTCAAACTGAACAGCTGCTGTCATCGGCCATTCTAAGCTGAATGTGCCTGCTCTCGTCAGATCGCAGCAGCAATGCAGCTTAAGGCTTGGCATGTACCAGCATGGGAGACTGGCTGGGAATCCTAAGTTCCTTTGACCTTTTTGAGCCTGAAAATTGTGTTAGTTTCTCTATGAGATAGTAAAAGAAGGTTCAAATTGAACAGCTGCTGTCAACGGCCATTCTAAGCTGAATGTGCCTGCTCTCGTCAGATCGCAGCAGCAATGCAGCTTAAGGCTTGGAAAGTACCAGCATGGGAGACTGGCTGGGAATCCCAAGTTCCGTTGACATTTTTGAACCTTAAAATTGTGTTAGTTTCTCTATGAGATAGTAAAAGAAGGTTCAAATTGAACAGCTGCTGTCAACGGCCATTCTAAGCTGAATGTGCCTGCTCTCGTCAGATCGCAGCAGCAATGCAGCTTAAGGCTTGGCAAGTACCAGCATGGGAGACTGGCTGGGAATCCCAAGTTCTGTTGACCTTTTTGAACCTGAAAATTGTGTTAGTTTCTCTATGAGATAGTAAAAGAAGGTTCAAACTGAACAGCTGCTGTCAACGGCCATTCTAAGCTGAATGTGCCTGCTCTCGTCAGATCGCAGCAGCAATGCAGCTTAAGGCTTGGCATGTACCAGCATGGGAAACTGGCTGGGAATCCTAAGTTCCGTTGACCTTTTTGAGCCTGAAAATTGTGTTAGTTTCTCTATGAGATAGTAAAAGAAGGTTCAAATTGAACAGCTGCTGTCAACGGCCATTCTAAGCTGAATGTGCCTGCTCTCGTCAGATCGCAGCAGCAATGCAGCTTAAGGCTTGGAAAGTACCAGCATGGGAGACTGGCTGGGAATCCCAAGTTCTGTTGACCTTTTTGAACCTGAAAATTGTGTTAGTTTCTCTATGAGATAGTAAAAGAAGGTTCAAATTGAACAGCTGCTGTCAACGCCCATTCTAAGCTAAGGCTTGGCAAGTACCAGCATGGGAGACTGGCTGGGAATCCCAAGTTCCATTGACCTTTTTGAACCTGAAAATTGAGTTAGTTTCTCTAAGAGATAGTAAAAGAAGGTTCAAATTGAACAGCTGCTGTCAACGGCCATTCTAAGCTGAATGTGCATGCTCTTGTCAGATCGCAGCAGCGTTGCAGCTTAAGGCTTGGCAAGTACCAGCATGGGAGACTGGCTGGGAATCCCAAGTTCCGTTGACCTTTTTGAACCTGAAAATGTGTTAGTTTCTCTATGAGATAGTAAAAGAAGGTTCAAATTGAACAGCTGCTGTCAACGGCCATATTAAGCTGAATGTGCCTGCTCTCGTCAGATCGCAGCAGCAATGCAGCTTAAGGCTTGGCAAGTACCAGCATGGGAGACTGGCTGGGAATCCCAAGTTCTGTTGACCTTTTTGAACCTGAAAATTGTGTTAGTTTCTCTATGAGATAGTAAAAGAAAGTAGAAATTAGGCAGCTGCTGTCAACGGCCATTCTAAGCTGAATGTGCCTGCTCTCGTCAGATCGCAGCAGCAATGCAGCTTAAGGCTTGGCAAGTACCAGCATGGGAGACTGGCTGGGAATCCCAAGTTCCGTTGACCTTTTTGAACCTGAAAATTGTTAGTTTCCCTGTCAAAGATGGTAAAAGAAGGTTCAAATTGAACAGCTGCTGTCAACGGCCATTCTAAGCTGAATGTGCCTGCTCTCGTCAGATCGCAGCAGCAATGCAGCTTAAGGCTTGGAAAGTACCAGCATGGGAGACTGGCTGGGAATCCCAAGTTCTGTTGACCTTTTTGAACCTGAAAATTGTGTTAGTTTCTCTATGAGATAGTAAAAGAAGGTTCAAATTGAACAGCTGCTGTCAACGGCCATTCTAAGCTGAATGTGCCTGCTCTCGTCAGATCGCAGCAGCAATGCAGCTTAAGGCTTGGCAAGTACCAGCATGGGAGACTGGCTGGGAATCCCAAGTTCCGTTGACCTTTTTGAACCTGAAAATTGTGTTAGTTTCTCTATGAGATAGTAAAAGAAAGTTCAAATTGAACAGCTGCTGTCAACAGCCATTCTAAGCTGAATGTGCGTGCTCTTGTCAGATCGCAGCAGCGATGCAGCTTAAGGCTTGGCAAGTACCAGCAAGGGAGACTGGCTGGGAATCCCAAGTTCTGTTGACCTTTTTGAACCTGAAAATTGTGTTAGTTTCTCTATGAGATAGTAAAAGAAGGTTCAAATTGAACAGCTGCTGTCAACGGCCATTCTAAGCTGAATGTGCCTGCTCTCGTCAGATCGCAGCAGCAATGCAGCTTAAGGCTTGGCAAGTACCAGCATGGGAGACTGGCTGGGAATCCCAAGTTCTGTTGACATTTTTGAACCTGAAAATTGTGTTAGTTTCTCTATGAGATAGTAAAAGAAGGTTCAAATTGAACAGCTGCTGTCAATGGCCATTCTACTAAGCTTAATGTGCCTGCTCTCGTCAGATCGCAGCAGCAATGCAGCTTAAGGCTTGGCAAGTACCAGCATGGGAGACTGGCTGGGAATCCTAAGTTCTGTTGACATTTTTGAACCTGAAAATTGTGTTAGTTTCTCTATGAGATAGTAAAAGAAGGTTCAAATTGAACAGTTGCTGTCAACGGCCTATCTAAGCTGAATGTGCGTGCTCTTGTCAGATCGCAGCAGCGATGCAGAGATGCAGCTTAAGGCTTGGCAAGTACCAGCATGGGAGACTGGCTGCGAATCCCAACTTCCGTTGACCTTTTTGAACCTGAAAATTGTGTTAGTTTCTCTATGAGATAGTAAAAGAAGGTTCAAATTGAACAGCTGCTGTCAACGGCCATTCTAAGCTGAATGTGCCTGCTCTCGTCAGATCGCAGCAGCAATGCAGCTTAAGGCTTGGCAAGTACCAGCATGGGAGACTGGCTGGCAATCCCAAGTTCCGTTGACCTTTTTGAACCTGAAAATTGTGTTAGTTTCTCTATGAGATAGTAAAAGAAGGTTCAAATTGAACAGCTGCTGTCAACGGCCATTCTAAGCTGAATGTGCGTGCTCTTGTCAGATCGCAGCAGCGATGCAGCTTAAGGCTTGGCAAGTACCAGCATGGGAGACTGGCTGGGAATCCCAAGTTCTGTTGACCTTTTTGAACCTGAAAATTGTGTTAGTTTCTCTATGAGATAGTAAAAGAAGGTTCAAATTGAACAGCTGCTGTCAACGGCCATTCTAAGCTGAATGTGCCTGCTCTCGTCAGATCGCAGCAGCAATGCAGCTTAAGGCTTGGCAAGTTCCAGCATGGGAGACTAGCTGGGAATCCCAAGTTCCGTTGACCTTTTTGAACCTGAAAATTGTGTTAGTTTCTCTATGAGATAGTAAAAGAAGGTTCAAATTGAACAGCTGCTGTCAACAGCCATTCTAAGCTGAATGTGCCTGCTCTGGTCAGATCGCAGCAGCAATGCAGCTTAAGGCTTGGCAAGTACCAGCATGGGAGACTGGCTGGGAATCCCAAGTTCTGTTGACATTTTTGAACCTGAAAATTGTGTTAGTTTCTCTATGAGATAGTAAAAGAAGGTTCAAATTGAACAGCTGCTGTCAACGGCCATTCTACTAAGCCTAATGTGCCTGCTCTCGTCAGATCGCAGCAGCAATGCAGCTTAAGGCTTGGCAAGTACCAGCATGGGAGACTGGCTGGGAATCCCAACTTCCGTTGACCTTTTTGAACCTGAAAATTGTGTTAGTTTCTCTATGAGATAGTAAAAGAAGGTTCAAATTGAACAGCTGCTGTCAACGGCCATTCTAAGCTGAATGTGCGGGCTCTTGTCAGATCGCAGCAGCGATGCAGCTTAAGGCTTGGCAAGTACCAGCATGGGAGACTGGCTGGGAATCCCAAGTTCTGTTGACCTTTTTGAACCTGAAAATTGTGTTAGTTTCTCTATGAGATAGTAAAAGAAGGTTCAAATTGAACAGTTGCTGTCAACGGCCATTCTAAGCTGAATGTGCCTGCTCTCGTCAGATCGCAGCAGCAATGCAGCTTAAGGCTTGGAAAGTACCAGAATGGGAGACTGGCTGGGAATCCCAAGTTCCATTGACCTTTTTGAACCTGAAAATTGTGTTAGTTTCTCTATGAGATAGTAAAAGAAGGTTCAAAATGAACAGCTGCTGTCAACTGCCATTCTAAGCTGAATATGCCTGCTCTCGTCAGATCGCAGCAGCAATGCAGCTTAAGGCTTGGCAAGTACCAGCATGGGAGACTGGCTGGGAATCATAAGTTCCGTTGACCTTTTTTTATCCTTAAAATTGTGTTAGTTTCTCTATGAGATAGTAAAAGAAGGTTCAAATTGAACAGCTGCTGTCAACGGCCATTCTAAGCTGAATGTGCATGCTCTTGTCAGATCGCAGCAGCGTTGCAGCTTAAGGCTTGGCAAGTACCAGCATGGGAGACTGGCTGGGAATCCCAAGTTCTGTTGACCTTTTGGAACCTGAAAATTGTGTTAGTTTCTCTATGAGATAGTAAAAGAAAGTAGAAATTAGGCAGCTGCTGTCAACGGCCATTCTAAGCTGAATGTGCCTTCTCTCGTCAGATCGCAGCAGCAATGCAGCTTAAGGCTTGGCAAGTACCAGCATGGGAGACTGGCTGGGAATCCCAAGTTCCGTTGACCTTTTTGAACCTGAAAATTGTGTTAGTTTCTCTATGAGATAGTAAAAGAAGGTTCAAAATGAACAGCTGCTGTCAACAGCCATTCTAAGCTGAATGCGCGTGCTCTTGTCGGATCGCAGCAGCGATGCAGCTTAAGGATTGGCAAGTACCAGCATGGGAGACTGGCTGCGAATCCCAAGTTCCGTTGACCTTTTTGAACCTGAAAATTGTGTTAGTTTCTCTATGAGATAGTAAAAGAAGGTTCAAATTGAACAGCTGCTGTCAACGGCCATTCTAAGCTGAATGTGTGTGCTCTTGTCAGATCGCAGCAGCGTTGCAGCTTAAGGCTTGGCAAGTACCAGCATGGGAGACTGGCTGGGAATCCCAAGTTCTGTTGACCTTTTTGAACCTGAAAATTATGTTAGTTTCTCTATGAGATAGTAAAAGAAGGTTCAAATTGAACAGCTGCTGTCAACGGCCATTCTAAGCTGAATGTGCCTGTTCTCGTCAGATCGCAGCAGCAATGCAGCTTAAGGCTTGGCAAGTACCAGCATGGGAGACTGGCTGGGAATCCCAAGTTCCGTTGACCTTTTTGAACCTGAAAATTGTGTTAGTTTCTCTATGAGATAGTAAAAGAAGGTTCAAATTGAACAGCTGCTTTCAACGGCCTTTCTAAGCTGAATGTGCCTGCTCTCCTCAGATCGCAGCAGCAATGCAGCTTAAGGCTTGGCAAGTACCAGCATGGGAGACTGTCTGGAAATCCCAAGTTCTGTTGACCTTTTTGAACCTGAAAATTGTGTTAGTTTCTCTATGAGATAGTAAAAGAAGGTTCAAATTGAACAGCTGCTGTCAACGGCCATTCTAAGCTGAATGTGCCTGCTCTCGTCAGATCGCAGCAGCAATGCAGCTTAAGGCTTGGCAAGTACCAGCATGGGAGACTGGCTGTGAATCCCAAGTTCCGTTGAACTTTTTGAACCTGAAAATTGTGTTAGTTTCTCTATGAGATAGTAAAAGAAGGTTCAAATTGAACAGCTGCTGTCAACGGCCATTCTAAGTTGAATGTGCCTGCTCTCGTCAGATAACTGCAGCAATGCAGCTTAAGGCTTGGCAAGTACCAGCATGGGAGACTGGCTGGCAATCCCAAGTTCCGTTGCCCTTTTTGAACCTGAAAATTGTGTTAGTTTCTCTATGAGATAGTAAAAGAAGGTTCAAATTGAACAGCTGCTGTCAACGGCCATTCTAAGCTGAATGTGCGTGCTCTTGTCAGATCGCAGCAGCGATGCAGCTTAAGGCTTGGCAAGTACCAGCATGGGAGACTGGCTGGGAATCCCAAGTTCTGTTGACCTTTTTGAACCTGAAAATTGTGTTAGTTTCTCTATGAGATAGTAAAAGAAGGTTCAAATTGAACAGCTGCTGTCAACGGCCATTCTAAGCTGAATGTGCCTGCTCTCGTCAGATCGCAGCAGCAATGCAGCTTAAGGCTTGGCAAGTACCAGCATGGGAGACTGGCTGGGAATCCCAAGTTCTGTTGACATTTTTGAACCTGAAAATTGTGTTAGTTTCTCTATGAGATAGTAAAAGAAGGTTCAAATTGAACAGCTGCTGTCAACGGCCATTCTACTAAGCTTAATGTGCCTGCTCTCGTCAGATCGCAGCAGCAATGCAGCTTAAGGCTTGGCAAGTACCAGCATGGGAGACTGGCTGGGAATCCCAAGTTCTGTTGACATTTTTGAACCTGAAAATTGTGTTAGTTTCTCTATGAGATAGTAAAAGAAGGTTCAAATTGAACAGCTGCTGTCAACGGCCATTCTAAGCTGAATGTGCCTGCTCTCGTCAGATCGCAGCAGCAATGCAGCTTAAGGCTTGGCAAGTACCAGCATGGGAGACTGGCTGCGAATCCCAAGTTCCGTTGACCTTTTTGAACCTGAAAATTGTGTTAGTTTCTCTATGAGATAGTAAAAGAAGGTTCAAATTGAACAGCTGCTGTCAACGGCCATTCTAAGCTGAATGTGCCTGCTCTCGTCAGATAACTGCAGCAATGCAGCTTAAGGCTTGGCAAGTACCAGCATGGGAGACTGGCTGGCAATCCCAAGTTCCGTTGCCCTTTTTGAACCTGAAAATTGTGTTAGTTTCTCTATGAGATAGTAAAAGAAGGTTCAAATTGAACAGCTGCTGTCAACGGCCATTCTAAGCTGAATGTGCGTGCTCTTGTCAGATCGCAGCAGCGATGCAGCTTAAGGCTTGGCAAGTACCAGCATGGGAGACTGGCTGGGAATTCCAAGTTCTGTTGACCTTTTTGAACCTGAAAATTGTGTTAGTTTCTCTATGAGATAGTAAAAGAAGGTTCATATTGAACAGCTGCTGTCAACGGCCATTCTAAGCTGAATGTGCCTGCTCTCGTCAGATCGCAGCAGCAATGCAGCTTAAGGCTTGGCAAGTACCAGCATGGGAGACTGGCTGGGAATCCCAAGTTCTGTTGACATTTTTGAACCTGAAAATTGTGTTAGTTTCTCTATGAGATAGTAAAAGAAGGTTCAAATTGAACAGCTGCTGTCAACGGCCATTCTACTAAGCTTAATGTGCCTGCTCTCGTCAGATCGCAGCAGCAATGCAGCTTAAGGCTTGGCAAGTACCAGCATGGGAGACTGGCTGGGAATCCCAAGTTCTGTTGACATTTTGGAACCTGAAAATTGTGTTAGTTTCTCTATGAGATAGTAAAAGAAGGTTCAAATTGAACAGCTGCTGTCAACGGCCATTCTAAGCTGAATGTGCCTGCTCTCGTCAGATCGCAGCAGCAATGCAGCTTAAGGCTTGGCAAGTACCAGCATGGGAGACTGGCTGGGAATCCCAAGTTCCGTTGACCTTTTTGAACCTGAAAATTGTGTTAGTTTCTCTATGAGATAGTAAAAGAAGGTTCAAATTGAACAGTTGCTGTCAACGGCCTTTCTAAGCTGAGTGTGCGTGCTCTTGTCAGATCGCAGCAGCGATGCAGCTTAAGGCTTGGCAAGTACCAGCATGGGAGACTGGCTGCGAATCCCAACTTCCATTGACCTTTTTGAACCTGAAAATTGTGTTAGTTTCTCTATGAGATAGTAAAAGAAGGTTCAAATTGAACAGTTGCTGTCAACGGCCATTCTAAGCTGAATGTGCCTCCTCTCGTCAGATCGCAGCAGCAATGCAGCTTAAGGCTTGGCAAGTACCAGCATGGGAGACTGGCTGGGAATCCCAAGTTCTGTTGACCTTTTTGAACCTGAAAATTGTGTTAGTTTCTCTATGAGATAGTAAAAGAAGGTTCAAATTGAACAACTGCTGTCAACGGCCATTCTAAGCTGAATGTGCGTGCTCTTGTCAGATCGCAGCAGCGATGCAGCTTAAGGCTTGGCAAGTACCAGCATGGGAGACTGGCTGGGAATCCCAAGTTCTGTTGACCTTTTTGAACCTGAAAATTGTGTTAGTTTCTCTATGAGATAGTAAAAGAAGGTTCAAATTGAACAGCTGCTGTCAACGGCCATTCTAAGCTGCATGTGCGTGCTCTTGTCAGATCGCAGCAGCAATGCAGCTTAAGGCTTGGCAAGTACCAGCATGGGAGACTGGCTGGGAATCCCAAGTTCCGTTGACCTTTTTGAACCTAAAAAATTGTGTTAGTTTCTCTATGAGATAGTAAAAGAAGGTTCAAATTGAACAGCTGCTGTCAACGGCCATTCTAAGCTGAATGTGCCTGCTCTCGTCAGATCGCAGCAGCAATGCAGCTTAAGGCTTGGCAAGTACCAGCATGGGAGACTGGCTGGGAATCCCAAGTTCTGTTGACCATTTTGAACCTGAAAATTGTTAGTTTCTCTGTCAAAGATGGTAAAAGAAGGTTCAAATTGAACTGCTGCTGTCAACGGCCATTCTAAGCTGAATGTGCCTGCTCTCGTCAGATCGCAGCAGCAATGCAGCTTAAGGCTTGGCAAGTACCAGCATGGGAGACTGGCTGCGAATCCCAAGTTCCGTTGACCTTTTTGAACCTGAAAATTGTGTTAGTTTCTCTATGAGATAGTAAAAGAAGGTTCAAATTGAACAGCTGCTGTCAACGGCCATTCTAAGCTGAATGTGCCTGCTCTCGTCAGATCGCAGCAGCAATGCAGCTTAAGGCTTGGCAAGTACCAGCATGGGAGACTGGCTGGCAATCCCAAGTTCCGTTGACCTTTTTGAACCTGAAAATTGTGTTAGTTTCTCTATGAGATAGTAAAAGAAGGTTCAAATTGAACAGCTGCTGTCAACGGCCATTCTAAGCTGAATGTGTGTGCTCTTGTCAGATCGCAGCAGCGATGCAGCTTAAGGCTTGGCAAGTACCAGCATGGGAGACTGGCTGGGAATCCCAAGTTCTGTTGACCTTTTTGAACCTGAAAATTTTGTTAGTTTCTCTATGAGATAGTAAAAGAAGGTTCAAATTGAACAGCTGCTGTCAACGGCCATTCTAAGCTGAATGTGCCTGCTCTCGTCAGATCGCAGCAGCAATGCAGCTTAAGGCTTGGCAAGTTCCAGCATGGGAGACTAGCTGGGAATCCCAAGTTCCGTTGACCTTTTTGAACCTGAAAATTGTGTTAGTTTCTCTATGAGATAGTAAAAGAAGGTTCAAATTGAACAGCTGCTGTCAACAACCATTCTAAGCTGAATGTGCCTGCTCTGGTCAGATCGCAGCAGCAATGCAGCTTAAGGCTTGGCAAGTACCAGCATGGGAGACTGGCTGGGAATCCCAAGTTCTGTTGACATTTTTGAACCTGAAAATTGTGTTAGTTTCTCTATGAGATAGTAAAAGAAGGTTCAAATTGAACAGCTGCTGTCAACGGCCTTTCTAAGCTGAAAGTGGGTGCTCTTGTCAGATCGCAGCAGCGATGCAGCTTAAGGCTTGGCAAGTACCAGCATGGGAGACTGGCTGCAAATCCCAAGTTCCGTTGACCTTTTTGAACCTGAAAATTGTGTTAGTTTCTCTATGAGATAGTAAAAGAAGGTTCAAATTGAACAGCTGCTGTCAACGGCCATTCTAAGCTGAATGTGCGGGCTCTTGTCAGATCGCAGCAGCGATGCAGCTTAAGGCTTGGCAAGTACCAGCATGGGAGACTGGCTGGGAATCCCAAGTTCTGTTGACCTTTTTGAACCTGAAAATTGTGTTAGTTTCTCTATGAGATAGTAAAAGAAGGTTCAAATTGAACAGTTGCTGTCAACGGCCATTCTAAGCTGAATGTGCCTGCTCTCGTCAGATCGCAGCAGCAATGCAGCTTAAGGCTTGGCAAGTACCAGCATGGGAGACTGGCTGGGAATCCCAAGTTCCGTTGACATTTTTGAACCTGAAAATTGTGTTAGTTTCTCTATGAGATAGTAAAAGAAGGTTCAAAATGAACAGTTGCTGTCAACTGCCATTCTAAGCTGAATGTGCATGCTCTCGTCAGATCGCAGCAGCAATGCAGCTTAAGGCTTGGCAAGTACCAGCATGGGAGACTGGCTGGGAATCATAAGTTCCGTTGACCTTTTTTTAACCTTAAAATTGTGTTAGTTTCTCTATGAGATAGTAAAAGAAGGTTCAAATTGAACAGCTGCTGTCAACGGCCATTCTAAGCTGAATGTGCATGCTCTTGTCAGATCGCAGCAGCGTTGCAGCTTAAGGCTTGGCAAGTACCAGCATGGGAGACTGGCTGGGAATCCCAAGTTCTGTTGACCTTTTTGAACCTGAAAATTGTGTTAGTTTCTCTATGAGATAGTAAAAGAAAGTAGAAATTAGGCAGCTGCTGTCAACGGCCATTCTAAGCTGAATGTGCCTGCTCTTGTCAGATCGCAGCAGCAATGCAGCTTAAGGCTTGGCAAGTACCAGCATGGGAGACTGGCTGCGAATCCCAAGTTCCGTTGACCTTTTTGAACCTGAAAATTGTGTTAGTTTCTCTATGAGATAGTAAAAGAAGGTTCAAATTGAACAGCTGCTGTCAACGGCCATTCTAAGCTGAATGTGCCTGCTCTCGTCAGATCGCAGCAGCAATGCAGCTTAAGGCTTGGCAAGTTCCAGCATGGGAGACTAGCTGGGAATCCCAAGTTCCGTTGCCCTTCTTGAACCTGAAAATTGTGTTAGTTTCTCTATGAGATAGTAAAAGAAGGTTCAAATTGAACAGCTGCTGTCAACGGCCATTCTAAGCTGAATGTGCGTGCTCTTGTCAGATCGCAGCAGCGATGCAGCTTAAGGCTTGGCAAGTACCAGCATGGGAGACTGGCTGGGAATCCCAAGTTCTGCTGACCTTTTTGAACCTGAAAATTGTGTTAGTTTCTCTATGAGATAGTAAAAGAAGGTTCAAATTGAACAGCTGCTGTCAACGGCCATTCTAAGCTGAATGTGCCTGCTCTCGTCAGATCGCAGCAGCAATGCAGCTTAAGGCTTGGCAAGTACCAGCATGGGAGACTGGCTGGGAATCCCAAGTTCTGTTGACATTTTTGAACCTGAAAATTGTGTTAGTTTCTCTATGAGATAGTAAAAGAAGGTTCAAATTGAACAGCTGCTGTCAACGGCCATTCTACTAAGCTTAATGTGCCTGCTCTCGTCAGATCGCAGCAGCAATGCAGCTTAAGGCTTGGCAAGTACCAGCATGGGAGACTGGCTGGGAATCCCAAGTTCTGTTGACATTTTTGAACCTGAAAATTGTGTTAGTTTCTCTATGAGATAGTAAAAGAAGGTTCAAATTGAACAGCTGCTGTCAACGGCCATTCTAAGCTGAATGTGCCTGCTCTCGTCAGATCGCAGCAGCAATGCAGCTTAAGGCTTGGCAAGTACCAGCATGGGAGACTGGCTGGGAATCCCAAGTTCCGTTGACCTTTTTGAACCTGAAAATTGTGTTAGTTTCTCTATGAGATAGTAAAAGAAGGTTCAAATTGAACAGTTGCTGTCAACGGCCTTTCTAAGCTGAATGTGCGTGCTCTTGTCAGATCGCAGCAGCGATGCAGCGATGCAGCTTAAGGCTTGGCAAGTACCAGCATGGGAGACTGGCTGCGAATCCCAACTTCCGTTGACCTTTTTGAACCTGAAAATTGTGTTAGTTTCTCTATGAGATAGTAAAAGAAGGTTCAAATTGAACAGCTGCTGTCAACGGCCATTCTAAGCTCAATGTGCCTCCTCTCGTCAGATCGCAGCAGCGATGCAGCTTAAGGCTTGGCAAGTACCAGCATGGGAGACTGGCTGGGAATCCCAAGTTCTGTTGACCTTTTTGAACCTGAAAATTGTGTTAGTTTCTCTATGATATAGTAAAAGAAGGTTCAAATTGAACAGCTGCTGTCAACGGCCATTCTAAGCTGAATGTGCCTGCTCTCGTCAGATCGCAGCAGCAATGCAGCTTAAGGCTTGGCAAGTACCAGCATGGGAGACTGGCTGGGAATCCCAAGTTCTGTTGACCTTTTTGAACCTGAAAATTGTGTTAGTTTCTCTATGAGATAGTAAAAGAAAGTAGAAATTAGGCAGCTGCTGTCAACGGCCCTTCTAAGCTGAATGTGCGTGCTCTCGTCAGATCACAGCAGCAATGCAGCTTAAGGCTTGGCAAGTACCAGCATGGGAGACTGGCTGGGAATCCCAAGTTCCGTTGACCTTTTTGAACCTGAAAATTGTTAGTTTCCCTGTCAAAGATGGTAAAAGAAGGTTCAAATTGAACAGCTGCTGTCAACGGCCATTCTAAGCTGAATGTGCCTGCTCTCGTCAGATCGCAGCAGCAATGCAGCTTAAGGCTTGGAAAGTACCAGCATGGGAGACTGGCTGGGAATCCCAAGTTCTGTTGACCTTTTTGAACCTGAAAATTGTGTTAGTTTCTCTATGAGATAGTAAAAGAAGGTTCAAATTGAACAGCTGCTGTCAACGGCCATTCTAAGCTGAATGTGCCTGCTCTCGTCAGATCGCAGCAGCAATGCAGCTTAAGGCTTGGCAAGTACCAGCATGGGAGACTGGCTGGGAATCCCAAGTTCCGTTGACCTTTTTGAACCTGAAAATTGTTAGTTTCCCTGTCAAAGATGGTAAAAGAAGGTTCAAATTGAACAGCTGCTGTCAACGGCCATTCTAAGCTGAATGTGCCTGCTCTCGTCAGATCGCAGCAGCAATGCAGCTTAAGGCTTGGCAAGTACCAGCATGGGAGACTGGCTGGGAATCCCAAGTTCCGTTGACCTTTTTGAACCTGAAAATTGTGTTAGTTTCTCTATGAGATAGTAAAAGAAGGTTCAAATTGAACAGCTGCTGTCAACGGCCATTCTAAGCTGAACATGCCTGCTCTCGTCAGATCGCAGCAGCAATGCAGCTTAAGGCTTGGCAAGTACCAGCATGGGAGACTGGCTGGGAATCCCAAGTTCTGTTGACCTTTTTGAACCTTAAAATTGTGTTAGTTTCTCTATGAGATAGTAAAAGAAGGTTCAAATTGAACAGCTGCTGTCAACGGCCATTCTAAGCTGAATGTGCCTCCTCTCGTCAGATCGCAGCAGCAATGCAGCTTAAGGCTTGGCAAGTACCAGCATGGGAGAATGGCTTGGAATCCCAAGTTCTGTTGACCTTTTTGAACCTGAAAATTGTGTTAGTTTCTCTATGAGATAGTAAAAGAAGGTTCAAATTGAACAGCTGCTGTCAACGGCCATTCTAAGCTGAATGTGCCTGCTCTCGTCAGATCGCAGCAGCAATGCAGCTTAAGGCTTGGCAAGTACCAGCATGGGAGACTGGCTGGGAATCCCAAGTTCTGTTGACCTTTTTGAACCTGAAAATTGTGTTAGTTTCTCTATGAGATAGTAAAAGAAAGTAGAAATTAGGCAGCTGCTGTCAACGGCCCTTCTAAGCTGAATGTGCCTGCTCTCGTCAGATCACAGCAGCAATGCAGCTTAAGGCTTGGCAAGTACCAGCATGGGAGACTGGCTGGGAATCCCAAGTTCCGTTGACCTTTTTGAACCTGAAAATTGTTAGTTTCCCTGTCAAAGATGGTAAAAGAAGGTTCAAATTGAACAGCTGCTGTCAACGGCCATTCTAAG
Organism: Engystomops pustulosus; assembly: GCF_040894005.1. Taxonomy (NCBI): domain Eukaryota; kingdom Metazoa; phylum Chordata; class Amphibia; order Anura; family Leptodactylidae; genus Engystomops; species Engystomops pustulosus. The sequence goes on from NC_092419.1 coordinate 65,824,044, forward strand.
CTGAATGTGCCTGCTCTCGTCAGATCGCAGCAGCAATGCAGCTTAAGGCTTGGAAAGTACCAGCATGGGAGACTGGCTGGGAATCCCAAGTTCTGTTGACCTTTTTGAACCTGAAAATTGTGTTAGTTTCTCTATGAGATAGTAAAAGAAGGTTCAAATTGAACAGCTGCTGTCAACGGCCATTCTAAGCTGAATGTGCCTGCTCTCGTCAGATCGCAGCAGCAATGCAGCTTAAGGCTTGGCAAGTACCAGCATGGGAGACTGGCTGGGAATCCCAAGTTCCGTTGACCTTTTTGAACCTGAAAATTGTTAGTTTCCCTGTCAAAGATGGTAAAAGAAGGTTCAAATTGAACAGCTGCTGTCAACGGCCATTCTAAGCTGAATGTGCCTGCTCTCGTCAGATCGCAGCAGCAATGCAGCTTAAGGCTTGGCAAGTACCAGCATGGGAGACTGGCTGGGAATCCCAAGTTCTGTTGACCTTTTTGAACCTGAAAATTGTGTTAGTTTCTCTATGAGATAGTAAAAGAAGGTTCAAATTGAACAGCTGCTGTCAACGGCCATTCTAAGCTGAACATGCCTGCTCTCGTCAGATCGCAGCAGCAATGCAGCTTAAGGCTTGGCAAGTACCAGCATGGGAGACTGGCTGGGAATCCCAAGTTCTGTTGACCTTTTTGAACCTTAAAATTGTGTTAGTTTCTCTATGAGATAGTAAAAGAAGGTTCAAATTGAACAGCTGCTGTCAACGGCCATTCTAAGCTGAATGTGCCTCCTCTCGTCAGATCGCAGCAGCAATGCAGCTTAAGGCTTGGCAAGTACCAGCATGGGAGACTGGCTGCGAATCCCAAGTTCCGTTGACCTTTTTGAACCTGAAAATTGTGTTAGTTTCTCTATGAGATAGTAAAAGAAGGTTCAAATTGAACAGCTGCTGTCAACGGCCATTCTAAGCTGAATGTGCCTGCTCTCGTCAGATCGCAGCAGCAATGCAGCTTAAGGCTTGGCAAGTACCAGCATGGGAGACTGGCTTTCAATCCCAAGTTCCGTTGACCTTTTTGAACCTGAAAATTGTGTTAGTTTCTCTATGAGATAGTAAAAGAAGGTTCAAATTGAACAGCTGCTGTCAACGGCCATTCTAAGCTGAATGTGTGTGCTCTTGTCAGATCGCAGCAGCGATGCAGCTTAAGGCTTGGCAAGTACCAGCATGGGAGACTGGCTGGGAATCCCAAGTACTGTTGACCTTTTTGAACCTGAAAATTGTGTTAGTTTCTCTATGAGATAGTAAAAGAAGGTTCAAATTGAACAGCTGCTGTCAACGGCCATTCTAAGCTGAATGTGCCTGCTCTCGTCAGATCGCAGCAGCAATGCAGCTTAAGGCTTGGCAAGTTCCAGCATGGGAGACTAGCTGGGAATCCCAAGTTCCGTTGACCTTTTTGAACCTGAAAATTGTGTTAGTTTCTCTATGAGAAAGTAAAAGAAGGTTCAAATTGAACAGCTGCTGTCAACGGCCATTCTAAGCTGAATGTGCCTGCTCTCGTCAGATAACTGCAGCAATGCAGCTTAAGGCTTGGCAAGTACCAGCATGGGAGACTGGCTGGCAATCCCAAGTTCCGTTGCCCTTTTTGAACCTGAAAATTGTGTTAGTTTCTCTATGAGATAGTAAAAGAAGGTTCAAATTGAACAGCTGCTGTCAACGGCCATTCTAAGCTGAATGTGCGTGCTCTTGTCAGATCGCAGCAGCGATGCAGCTTAAGGCTTGGCAAGTACCAGCATGGGAGACTGGCTGGGAATCCCAAGTTCTGTTGACCTTTTTGAACCTGAAAATTGTGTTAGTTTCTCTATGAGATAGTAAAAGAAGGTTCAAATTGAACAGCTGCTGTCAACGGCCATTCTAAGCTGAATGTGCCTGCTCTCGTCAGATCGCAGCAGCAATGCAGCTTAAGGCTTGGCAAGTACCAGCATGGGAGACTGGCTGGGAATCCCAAGTTCTGTTGACATTTTTGAACCTGAAAATTGTGTTAGTTTCTCTATGAGATAGTAAAAGAAGGTTCAAATTGAACAGCTGCTGTCAACGGCCATTCTACTAAGCTTAATGTGCCTGCTCTCGTCAGATCGCAGCAGCAATGCAGCTTAAGGCTTGGCAAGTACCAGCATGGGAGACTGGCTGGGAATCCCAAGTTCTGTTGACATTTTTGAACCTGAAAATTGTGTTAGTTTCTCTATGAGATAGTAAAAGAAGGTTCAAATTGAACAGCTGCTGTCAACGGCCATTCTAAGCTGAATGTGCCTGCTCTCGTCAGATCGCAGCAGCAATGCAGCTTAAGGCTTGGCAAGTACCAGCATGGGAGACTGGCTGGGAATCCCAAGTTCCGTTGACCTTTTTGAACCTGAAAATTGTGTTAGTTTCTCTATGAGATAGTAAAAGAAGGTTCAAATTGAACAGTTGCTGTCAACGGCCTTTCTAAGCTGAGTGTGCGTGCTCTTGTCAGATCGCAGCAGCGATGCAGCTTAAGGCTTGGCAAGTACCAGCATGGGAGACTGGCTGCGAATCCCAACTTCCATTGACCTTTTTGAACCTGAAAATTGTGTTAGTTTCTCTATGAGATAGTAAAAGAAGGTTCAAATTGAACAGCTGCTGTCAACGGCCATTCTAAGCTGAATGTGCGGGCTCTTGTCAGATCACAGCAGCGATGCAGCTTAAGGCTTGGCAAGTACCAGCATGGGAGACTGGCTGGGAATCCCAAGTTCTGTTGACCTTTTTGAACCTGAAAATTGTGTTAGTTTCTCTATGAGATAGTAAAAGAAGGTTCAAATTGAACAGTTGCTGTCAACGGCCATTCTAAGCTGAATGTGCCTCCTCTCGTCAGATCGCAGCAGCAATGCAGCTTAAGGCTTGGCAAGTACCAGCATGGGAGACTGGCTGGGAATCCCAAGTTCTGTTGACCTTTTTGAACCTGAAAATTGTGTTAGTTTCTCTATGAGATAGTAAAAGAAGGTTCAAATTGAACAACTGCTGTCAACGGCCATTCTAAGCTGAATGTGCGTGCTCTTGTCAGATCGCAGCAGCGATGCAGCTTAAGGCTTGGCAAGTACCAGCATGGGAGACTGGCTGGGAATCCCAAGTTCTGTTGACCTTTTTGAACCTGAAAATTGTGTTAGTTTCTCTATGAGATAGTAAAAGAAGGTTCAAATTGAACAGCTGCTGTCAACGGCCATTCTAAGCTGCATGTGCGTGCTCTTGTCAGATCGCAGCAGCAATGCAGCTTAAGGCTTGGCAAGTACCAGCATGGGAGACTGGCTGGGAATCCCAAGTTCCGTTGACCTTTTTGAACCTAAAAAATTGTGTTAGTTTCTCTATGAGATAGTAAAAGAAGGTTCAAATTGAACAGCTGCTGTCAACGGCCATTCTAAGCTGAATGTGCCTGCTCTCGTCAGATCGCAGCAGCAATGCAGCTTAAGGCTTGGCAAGTACCAGCATGGGAGACTGGCTGGGAATCCCAAGTTCTGTTGACCATTTTGAACCTGAAAATTGTTAGTTTCTCTGTCAAAGATGGTAAAAGAAGGTTCAAATTGAACTGCTGCTGTCAACGGCCATTCTAAGCTGAATGTGCCTGCTCTCGTCAGATCGCAGCAGCAATGCAGCTTAAGGCTTGGCAAGTACCAGCATGGGAGACTGGCTGCGAATCCCAAGTTCCGTTGACCTTTTTGAACCTGAAAATTGTGTTAGTTTCTCTATGAGATAGTAAAAGAAGGTTCAAATTGAACAGCTGCTGTCAACGGCCATTCTAAGCTGAATGTGCCTGCTCTCGTCAGATCGCAGCAGCAATGCAGCTTAAGGCTTGGCAAGTACCAGCATGGGAGACTGGCTGGCAATCCCAAGTTCCGTTGACCTTTTTGAACCTGAAAATTGTGTTAGTTTCTCTATGAGATAGTAAAAGAAGGTTCAAATTGAACAGCTGCTGTCAACGGCCATTCAAAGCTGAATGTGTGTGCTCTTGTCAGATCGCAGCAGCGATGCAGCTTAAGGCTTGGCAAGTACCAGCATGGGAGACTGGCTGGGAATCCCAAGTTCTGTTGACCTTTTTGAACCTGAAAATTTTGTTAGTTTCTCTATGAGATAGTAAAAGAAGGTTCAAATTGAACAGCTGCTGTCAACGGCCATTCTAAGCTTAATGTGCCTGCTCTCGTCAGATCGCAGCAGCAATGCAGCTTAAGGCTTGGCAAGTTCCAGCATGGGAGACTAGCTGGGAATCCCAAGTTCCGTTGACCTTTTTGAACCTGAAAATTGTTTTAGTTTCTCTATGAGATAGTAAAAGAAGGTTCAAATTGAACAGCTGCTGTCAACAACCATTCTAAGCTGAATGTGCCTGCTCTGGTCAGATCGCAGCAGCAATGCAGCTTAAGGCTTGGCAAGTACCAGCATGGGAGACTGGCTGGGAATCCCAAGTTCTGTTGACATTTTTGAACCTGAAAATTGTGTTAGTTTCTCTATGAGATAGTAAAAGAAGGTTCAAATTGAACAGCTGCTGTCAACGGCCTTTCTAAGCTGAAAGTGGGTGCTCTTGTCAGATCGCAGCAGCGATGCAGCTTAAGGCTTGGCAAGTACCAGCATGGGAGACTGGCTGCAAATCCCAAGTTCCGTTGACCTTTTTGAACCTGAAAATTGTGTTAGTTTCTCTATGAGATAGTAAAAGAAGGTTCAAATTGAACAGCTGCTGTCAACGGCCATTCTAAGCTGAATGTGCGGGCTCTTGTCAGATCGCAGCAGCGATGCAGCTTAAGGCTTGGCAAGTACCAGCATGGGAGACTGGCTGGGAATCCCAAGTTCTGTTGGCCTTTTTGAACCTGAAAATTGTGTTAGTTTCTCTATGAGATAGTAAAAGAAGGTTCAAATTGAACAGTTGCTGTCAACGGCCATTCTAAGCTGAATGTGCCTGCTCTCGTCAGATCGCAGCAGCAATGCAGCTTAAGGCTTGGCAAGTACCAGCATGGGAGACTGGCTGGGAATCCCAAGTTCCGTTGACATTTTTGAACCTGAAAATTGTGTTAGTTTCTCTATGAGATAGTAAAAGAAGGTTCAAATTGAACTGCTGCTGTCAACGGCCATTCTAAGCTGAATGTGCCTGCTCTCGTCAGATCGCAGCAGCAATGCAGCTTAAGGCTTGGCAAGTACCAGCATGGGAGACTGGCTGCGAATCCCAAGTTCCGTTGACCTTTTTGAACCTGAAAATTGTGTTAGTTTCTCTATGAGATAGTAAAAGAAGGTTCAAATTGAACAGCTGCTGTCAACGGCCATTCTAAGCTGAATGTGCCTGCTCTCGTCAGATCGCAGCAGCAATGCAGCTTAAGGCTTGGCAAGTACCAGCATGGGAGACTGGCTGGCAATCCCAAGTTCCGTTGACCTTTTTGAACCTGAAAATTGTGTTAGTTTCTCTATGAGATAGTAAAAGAAGGTTCAAATTGAACAGCTGCTGTCAACGGCCATTCTAAGCTGAATGTGTGTGCTCTTGTCAGATCGCAGCAGCGATGCAGCTTAAGGCTTGGCAAGTACCAGCATGGGAGACTGGCTGGGAATCCCAAGTTCTGTTGACCTTTTTGAACCTGAAAATTTTGTTAGTTTCTCTATGAGATAGTAAAAGAAGGTTCAAATTGAACAGCTGCTGTCAACGGCCATTCTAAGCTTAATGTGCCTGCTCTCGTCAGATCGCAGCAGCAATGCAGCTTAAGGCTTGGCAAGTTCCAGCATGGGAGACTAGCTGGGAATCCCAAGTTCCGTTGACCTTTTTGAACCTGAAAATTGTGTTAGTTTCTCTATGAGATAGTAAAAGAAGGTTCAAATTGAACAGCTGCTGTCAACAACCATTCTAAGCTGAATGTGCCTGCTCTGGTCAGATCGCAGCAGCAATGCAGCTTAAGGCTTGGCAAGTACCAGCATGGGAGACTGGCTGGGAATCCCAAGTTCTGTTGACATTTTTGAACCTGAAAATTGTGTTAGTTTCTCTATGAGATAGTAAAAGAAGGTTCAAATTGAACAGCTGCTGTCAACGGCCTTTCTAAGCTGAAAGTGGGTGCTCTTGTCAGATCGCAGCAGCGATGCAGCTTAAGGCTTGGCAAGTACCAGCATGGGAGACTGGCTGCAAATCCCAAGTTCCGTTGACCTTTTTGAACCTGAAAATTGTGTTAGTTTCTCTATGAGATAGTAAAAGAAGGTTCAAATTGAACAGCTGCTGTCAACGGCCATTCTAAGCTGAATGTGCGGGCTCTTGTCAGATCGCAGCAGCGATGCAGCTTAAGGCTTGGCAAGTACCAGCATGGGAGACTGGCTGGGAATCCCAAGTTCTGTTGACCTTTTTGAACCTGAAAATTGTGTTAGTTTCTCTATGAGATAGTAAAAGAAGGTTCAAATTGAACAGTTGCTGTCAACGGCCATTCTAAGCTGAATGTGCCTGCTCTCGTCAGATCGCAGCAGCAATGCAGCTTAAGGCTTGGCAAGTACCAGCATGGGAGACTGGCTGGGAATCCCAAGTTCCGTTGACATTTTTGAACCTGAAAATTGTGTTAGTTTCTCTATGAGATAGTAAAAGAAGGTTCAAAATGAACAGTTGCTGTCAACTGCCATTCTAAGCTGAATGTGCATGCTCTCGTCAGATCGCAGCAGCAATGCAGCTTAAGGCTTGGCAAGTACCAGCATGGGAGACTGGCTGGGAATCATAAGTTCCGTTGACCTTTTTTTAACCTTAAAATTGTGTTAGTTTCTCTATGAGATAGTAAAAGAAGGTTCAAATTGAACAGCTGCTGTCAACGGCCATTCTAAGCTGAATGTGCATGCTCTTGTCAGATCGCAGCAGCGTTGCAGCTTAAGGCTTGGCAAGTACCAGCATGGGAGACTGGCTGGGAATCCCAAGTTCTGTTGACCTTTTTGAACCTGAAAATTGTGTTAGTTTCTCTATGAGATAGTAAAAGAAAGTAGAAATTAGGCAGCTGCTGTCAACAGCCATTCTAAGCTGAATGTGCCTGCTCTTGTCAGATCGCAGCAGCAATGCAGCTTAAGGCTTGGCAAGTACCAGCATGGGAGACTGGCTGCGAATCCCAAGTTCCGTTGACCTTTTTGAACCTGAAAATTGTGTTAGTTTCTCTATGAGATAGTAAAAGAAGGTTCAAATTGAACAGCTGCTGTCAACAACCATTCTAAGCTGAATGTGGGTGCTCTTGTCAGATCGCAGCAGCGATGCAGCTTAAGGCTTGGCAAGTACCAGCATGGGAGACTGGCTGCAAATCCCAAGTTCCGTTGACCTTTTTGAACCTGAAAATTGTGTTAGTTTCTCTATGAGATAGTAAAAGAAGGTTCAAATTGAACAGCTGCTGTCAACGGCCATTCTAAGCTGAATGTGCGGGCTCTTGTCAGATCGCAGCAGCGATGCAGCTTAAGGCTTGGCAAGTACCAGCATGGGAGACTGGCTGGGAATCCCAAGTTCTGTTGACCTTTTTGAACCTGAAAATTGTGTTAGTTTCTCTATGAGATAGTAAAAGAAGGTTCAAATTGAACAGTTGCTGTCAACGGCCATTCTAAGCTGAATGTGCCTGCTCTCGTCAGATCGCAGCAGCAATGCAGCTTAAGGCTTGGCAAGTACCAGCATGGGAGACTGGCTGGGAATCCCAAGTTCCGTTGACATTTTTGAACCTGAAAATTGTGTTAGTTTCTCTATGAGATAGTAAAAGAAGGTTCAAAATGAACAGTTGCTGTCAACTGCCATTCTAAGCTGAATGTGCATGCTCTCGTCAGATCGCAGCAGCAATGCAGCTTAAGGCTTGGCAAGTACCAGCATGGGAGACTGGCTGGGAATCATAAGTTCCGTTGACCTTTTTTTAACCTTAAAATTGTGTTAGTTTCTCTATGAGATAGTAAAAGAAGGTTCAAATTGAACAGCTGCTGTCAACGGCCATTCTAAGCTGAATGTGCATGCTCTTGTCAGATCGCAGCAGCGTTGCAGCTTAAGGCTTGGCAAGTACCAGCATGGGAGACTGGCTGGGAATCCCAAGTTCTGTTGACCTTTTTGAACCTGAAAATTGTGTTAGTTTCTCTATGAGATAGTAAAAGAAAGTAGAAATTAGGCAGCTGCTGTCAACGGCCATTCTAAGCTGAATGTGCCTGCTCTTGTCAGATCGCAGCAGCAATGCAGCTTAAGGCTTGGCAAGTACCAGCATGGGAGACTGGCTGCGAATCCCAAGTTCCGTTGACCTTTTTGAACCTGAAAATTGTGTTAGTTTCTCTATGAGATAGTAAAAGAAGGTTCAAATTGAACAGCTGCTGTCAACGGCCATTCTAAGCTGAATGTGCCTGCTCTCGTCAGATCGCAGCAGCAATGCAGCTTAAGGCTTGGCAAGTTCCAGCATGGGAGACTAGCTGGGAATCCCAAGTTCCGTTGACCTTTTTGAACCTGAAAATTGTGTTAGTTTCTCTATGAGATAGTAAAAGAAGGTTCAAATTGAACAGCTGCTGTCAACAACCATTCTAAGCTGAATGTGCCTGCTCTGGTCAGATCGCAGCAGCAATGCAGCTTAAGGCTTGGCAAGTACCAGCATGGGAGACTGGCTGGGAATCCCAAGTTCTGTTGACATTTTTGAACCTTAAAATTGTGTTAGTTTCTCTATGAGATAGTAAAAGAAGGTTCAAATTGAACAGCTGCTGTCAACGGCCATTCTAAGCTGAATGTGCATGCTCTTGTCAGATCGCAGCAGCGTTGCAGCTTAAGGCTTGGCAAGTACCAGCATGGGAGACTGGCTGGGAATCCCAAGTTCTGTTGACCTTTTTGAACCTGAAAATTGTGTTAGTTTCTCTATGAGATAGTAAAAGAAAGTAGAAATTAGGCAGCTGCTGTCAACGGCCATTCTAAGCTGAATGTGCCTGCTCTCGTCAGATCGCAGCAGCAATGCAGCTTAAGGCTTGGCAAGTACCAGCATGGGAGACTGGCTGGGAATCCCAAGTTCCGTTGACCTTTTTGAACCTGAAAATTGTGTTAGTTTCTCTATGAGATAGTAAAAGAAGGTTCAAAATGAACAGCTGCTGTCAACAGCCATTCTAAGCTGAATGCGCGTGCGCTTGTCGGATCGCAGCAGCGATGCAGCTTAAGGATTGGTAAGTACCAGCATGGGAGACTGGCTGCGAATCCCAAGTTCCGTTGACCTTTTTGAACCTGAAAATTGTGTTAGTTTCTCTATGAGATAGTAAAAGAAGGTTCAAATTGAACAGCTGCTGTCAACGGCCATTCTAAGCTGAATGTGTGTGCTCTTGTCAGATCGCAGCAGCGTTGCAGCTTAAGGCTTGGCAAGTACCAGCATGGGAGACTGGCTGGGAATCCCAAGTTCTGTTGACCTTTTTGAACCTGAAAATTATGTTAGTTTCTCTATGAGATAGTAAAAGAAGGTTCAAATTGAACAGCTGCTGTCAACGGCCATTCTAAGCTGAATGTGCCTGTTCTCGTCAGATCGCAGCAGCAATGCAGCTTAAGGCTTGGCAAGTACCAGCATGGGAGACTGGCTGGGAATCCCAAGTTCCGTTGACCTTTTTGAACCTGAAAATTGTGTTAGTTTCTCTATGAGATAGTAAAAGAAGGTTCAAATTGAACAGCTGCTTTCAACGGCCATTCTAAGCTGAATGTGCCTGCTCTCCTCAGATCGCAGCAGCAATGCAGCTTAAGGCTTGGCAAGTACCAGCATGGGAGACTGTCTGGAAATCCCAAGTTCTGTTGACCTTTTTGAACCTGAAAATTGTGTTAGTTTCTCTATGAGATAGTAAAAGAAGGTTCAAATTGAACAGCTGCTGTCAACGGCCATTCTAAGCTGAATGTGCCTGCTCTCGTCAGATCGCAGCAGCAATGCAGCTTAAGGCTTGGCAAGTACCAGCATGGGAGACTGGCTGCGAATCCCAAGTTCCGTTGACCTTTTTGAACCTGAAAATTGTGTTAGTTTCTCTATGAGATAGTAAAAGAAGGTTCAAATTGAACAGCTGCTGTCAACGGCCATTCTAAGCTGAATGTGCCTGCTCTCGTCAGATAACTGCAGCAATGCAGCTTAAGGCTTGGCAAGTACCAGCATGGGAGACTGGCTGGCAATCCCAAGTTCCGTTGCCCTTTTTGAACCTGAAAATTGTGTTAGTTTCTCTATGAGATAGTAAAAGAAGGTTCAAATTGAACAGCTGCTGTCAACGGCCATTCTAAGCTGAATGTGCGTGCTCTTGTCAGATCGCAGCAGCGATGCAGCTTAAGGCTTGGCAAGTACCAGCATGGGAGACTGGCTGGGAATCCCAAGTTCTGCTGACCTTTTTGAACCTGAAAATTGTGTTAGTTTCTCTATGAGATAGTAAAAGAAGGTTCAAATTGAACAGCTGCTGTCAACGGCCATTCTAAGCTGAATGTGCCTGCTCTCGTCAGATCGCAGCAGCAATGCAGCTTAAGGCTTGGCAAGTACCAGCATGGAAGACTGGCTGGGAATCCCAAGTTCTGTTGACATTTTTGAACCTGAAAATTGTGTTAGTTTCTCTATGAGATAGTAAAAGAAGGTTCAAATTGAACAGCTGCTGTCAACGGCCATTCTACTAAGCTTAATGTGCCTGCTCTCGTCAGATCGCAGCAGCAATGCAGCTTAAGGCTTGGCAAGTACCAGCATGGGAGACTGGCTGGGAATCCCAAGTTCTGTTGACATTTTTGAACCTGAAAATTGTGTTAGTTTCTCTATGAGATAGTAAAAGAAGGTTCAAATTGAACAGCTGCTGTCAACGGCCATTCTAAGCTGAATGTGCCTGCTCTCGTCAGATCGCAGCAGCAATGCAGCTTAAGGCTTGGCAAGTACCAGCATGGGAGACTGGCTGGGAATCCCAAGTTCCGTTGACCTTTTTGAACCTGAAAATTGTGTTAGTTTCTCTATGAGATAGTAAAAGAAGGTTCAAATTGAACAGTTGCTGTCAACGGCCTTTCTAAGCTGAATGTGCGTGCTCTTGTCAGATCGCAGCAGCGATGCAGCGATGCAGCTTAAGGCTTGGCAAGTACCAGCATGGGAGACTGGCTGCGAATCCCAACTTCCGTTGACCTTTTTGAACCTGAAAATTGTGTTAGTTTCTCTATGAGATAGTAAAAGAAGGTTCAAATTGAACAGCTGCTGTCAACGGCCATTCTAAGCTGAATGTGCGGGCTCTTGTCAGATCGCAGCAGCGATGCAGCTTAAGGCTTGGCAACTACCAGCATGGGAGACTGGCTGGCAATCCCAAGTTCTGTTGACCTTTTTGAACCTGAAAATTGTGTTAGTTTCTCTATGAGATAGTAAAAGAAGGTTCAAATTGAACAGCTGCTGTCAACGGCCATTCTAAGCTGAATGTGCCTGCTCTCGTCAGATCGCAGCAGCAATACAGCTTAAGGCTTGGAAAGTACCAGCATGGGAGACTGGCTGGGAATCCCAAGTTCCGTTGACATTTTTGAACCTTAAAATTGTGTTAGTTTCTCTATGAGATAGTAAAAGAAGGTTCAAATTGAACAGCTGCTGTCAACGGCCATTCTAAGCTGAATGTGCCTGCTCTCGTCAGATCGCAGCAGCAATGCAGCTTAAGGCTTGGCAAGTACCAGCATGGGAGACTGGCTGGGAATCCCAAGTTCTGTTGACCTTTTTGAACCTGAAAATTGTGTTAGTTTCTCTATGAGATAGTAAAAGAAGGTTCAAACTGAACAGCTGCTGTCAACGGCCATTCTAAGCTGAATGTGCCTGCTCTCGTCAGATCGCAGCAGCAATGCAGCTTAAGGCTTGGCATGTACCAGCATGGGAAACTGGCTGGGAATCCTAAGTTCCGTTGACCTTTTTGAGCCTGAAAATTGTGTTAGTTTCTCTATGAGATAGTAAAAGAAGGTTCAAATTGAACAGCTGCTGTCAACGGCCATTCTAAGCTGAATGTGCCTGCTCTCGTCAGATCGCAGCAGCAATGCAGCTTAAGGCTTGGAAAGTACCAGCATGGGAGACTGGCTGGGAATCCCAAGTTCTGTTGACCTTTTTGAACCTGAAAATTGTGTTAGTTTCTCTATGAGATAGTAAAAGAAGGTTCAAATTGAACAGCTGCTGTCAACGCCCATTCTAAGCTAAGGCTTGGCAAGTACCAGCATGGGAGACTGGCTGGGAATCCCAAGTTCCATTGACCTTTTTGAACCTGAAAATTGAGTTAGTTTCTCTAAGAGATAGTAAAAGAAGGTTCAAATTGAACAGCTGCTGTCAACGGCCATTCTAAGCTGAATGTGCATGCTCTTGTCAGATCGCAGCAGCGTTGCAGCTTAAGGCTTGGCAAGTACCAGCATGGGAGACTGGCTGGGAATCCCAAGTTCCGTTGACCTTTTTGAACCTGAAAATGTGTTAGTTTCTCTATGAGATAGTAAAAGAAGGTTCAAATTGAACAGCTGCTGTCAACGGCCATTCTAAGCTGAATGTGCATGCTCTTGTCAGATCGCAGCAGCGTTGCAGCTTAAGGCTTGGCAAGTACCAGCATGGGAGACTGGCTGGGAATCCCAAGTTCTGTTGACCTTTTTGAACCTGAAAATTGTGTTAGTTTCTCTATGAGATAGTAAAAGAAAGTAGAAATTAGGCAGCTGCTGTCAACGGCCATTCTAAGCTGAATGTGCCTGCTCTCGTCAGATCGCAGCAGCAATGCAGCTTAAGGCTTGGCAAGTACCAGCATGGGAGACTGGCTGGGAATCCCACGTTCCGTTGACCTTTTTGAACCTGAAAATTGTTAGTTTCTCTGTCAAAGATGGTAAAAGAAGGTTCAAATTGAACAGCTGCTGTCAACGGCCATATTAAGCTGAATGTGCCTGCTCTCGTCAGATCGCAGCAGCAATGCAGCTTAAGGCTTGGCAAGTACCAGCATGGGAGACTGGCTGGAAATCCCAAGTTCTGTTGACCTTTTTGAACCTGAAAATTGTGTTAGTTTCTCTATGAGATAGTAAAACAAAGTAGAAATTAGGCAGCTGCTGTCAACGGCCATTCTAAGCTGAATGTGCCTGCTCTCGTCAGATCGCAGCAGCAATGCAGCTTAAGGCTTGGCAAGTACCAGCATGGGAGACTGGCTGGGAATCCCAAGTTCCGTTGACCTTTTTGAACCTGAAAATTGTTAGTTTCTCTGTCAAAGATGGTAAAAGAAGGTTCAAATTGAACAGCTGCTGTCAACGGCCATATTAAGCTGAATGTGCCTGCTCTCGTCAGATCGCAGCAGCAATGCAGCTTAAGGTTTGGCAAGTACCAGCATAGGAGACTGGCTGGGAATCCCAAGTTCTGTTGACCTTTTTGAACCTGAAAATTGTGTTAGTTTCTCTATGAGATAGTAAAAGAAGGTTCAAATTGAACAGCTGCTGTCAACGGCCATTCTAAGCTGAATGTGCCTGCTCTCGTCAGATCGCAGCAGCAATGCAGCTTAAGGCTTGGCAAGTACCAGCATGGGAGATTGGCTGGGAATCCCAAGTTCTGTTGACCTTTTTGAACCTGAAAATTGTGTTAGTTTCTCTATGAGATAGTAAAAGAAGGTTCAAATTGAACAGCTGCTGTCAACGGCCATTCTAAGCTGAATGTGTGTGCTCTTGTCAGATCGCAGCAGCGATGCAGCTTAAGGCTTGGCAAGTACCAGCATGGGAGACTGGCTGGGAATCCCAAGTTCTGTTGACCTTTTTGAACCTGAAAATTGTGTTAGTTTCTCTATGAGATAGTAAAAGAAGGTTCAAATTGAACAGCAGCTGTCAATGGCCATTCTAAGCTGAATGTGCCTGCTCTCGTCAGATCGCAGCAGCAATGCAGCTTAAGGCTTGGCAAGTACCAGCATTGGAGTCTGGCAGGGAATCCCAAGTTCCATTGACCTTTTTGAACCTGAAAATTGTGTTAGTTTCTCTATGAGATAGTAAAAGAAGGTTCAAATTGAACAGCTGCTGTCAACGGCCATTCTAAGCTGAATGTGCATGCTCTCGTCAGATCGCAGCAGCAATGCAGCTTAAGGCTTGGCAAGTACCAGCATGGGAGACTGGCTGGGAATCCCAACTTCTGTTGACCTTTTTGAACCTGAAAATTGTGTTAGTTTCTCTATGAGATAGTAAAAGAAGGTTCAAATTGAACAGCTGCTGTCAACGGCCATTCTAAGCTGAATGTGCCTGCTCTCGTCAGATCGCAGCAGCAATGCAGCTTAAGGCTTGGCAAGTACCAGCATGGGAGACTGGCTGGGAATCCCAAGTTCCGTTGACCTTTTTGAACCTGAAAATTGTGTTAGTTTCTCTATGAGATAGTAAAAGAAGGTTCAAATTGAACAGCTGCTGTCAACGCCCATTCTAAGCTAAGGCTTGGCAAGTACCAGCATGGGAGACTGGCTGGGAATCCCAAGTTCCGTTGACCTTTTTGAACCTGAAAATTGTGTTAGTTTCTCTATGAGATAGTAAAAGAAGGTTCAAATTGAACAGCTGCTGTCAACGGCCATTCTAAGCTGAATGTGCCTGCTCTCGTCAGATCGCAGCAGCAATGCAGCTTAAGGCTTGGCAAGTACCAGCATGGGAGACTGGCTGGGAATCATAAGTTCCGTTGACCTTTTTTTAACCTGAAAATTTTGTTAGTTTCTCTATGAGATAGTAAAAGAAGGTTCAAATTGAACAGCTGCTGTCAACGGCCATTCTAAGCTGAATGCGCCTGCTCTCGTCAGATCGCAGCAGCAATGCAGCTTAAGGCTTGGCAAGTACCAGCATGGGAGACTGGCTGGGAATCCCAAGTTCCATTGACTTTTTGAACCTGAAAATTGTGTTAGTTTCTCTATGAGATAGTAAAAGAAGGTTCAAATTAAACAGCTGCTGTCAACTGCCATTCTAAGCTGAATGTGCATGCTCTTGTCAGATCGCAGCAGCGTTGCAGCTTAAGGCTTGGCAAGTACCAGCATGGGAGTCTGGCTGGGAATCCCAAGTTCTGTTGACCTTTTTGAACCTGAAAATTGTGTTAGTTTCTCTATGAGATAGTAAAACAAAGTAGAAATTAGGCAGCTGCTGTCAACGGCCATTCTAAGCTGAATGTGCCTGCTCTCGTCAGATCGCAGCAGCAATGCAGCTTAAGGCTTGGCAAGTACCAGCATGGGAGACTGGCTGGGAATCCCAAGTTCCGTTGACCTTTTTGAACCTGAAAATTGTTAGTTTCTCTGTCAAAGATGGTAAAAGAAGGTTCAAATTGAACAGCTGCTGTCAACGGCCATATTAAGCTGAATGTGCCTGCTCTCGTCAGATCGCAGCAGCAATGCAGCTTAAGGTTTGGCAAGTACCAGCATGGGAGACTGGCTGGGAATCCCAAGTTCTGTTGACCTTTTTGAACCTGAAAATTGTGTTAGTTTCACTATGAGATAGTAAAAGAAGGTTCAAATTGAACAGCTGCTGTCAACGGCCATTCTAAGCTGAATGTGCCTGCTCTCGTCAGATTGCAGCAGCAATGCAGCTTAAGGCTTGGCAAGTACCAGCATGGGAGACTGGCTGGGAATCCCAAGTTCTGTTGACCTTTTTGAACCTGAAAATTGTGTTAGTTTCTCTATGAGATAGTAAAAGAAGGTTCAAATTGAACAGCTGCTGTCAACGGCCATTCTAAGCTGAATGTGTGTGCTCTTGTCAGATCGCAGCAGCGATGCAGCTTAAGGCTTGGCAAGTACCAGCATGGGAGACTGGCTGGGAATCCCAAGTTCTGTTGACCTTTTTGAACCTGAAAATTGTGTTAGTTTCTCTATGAGATAGTAAAAGAAGGTTCAAATTGAACAGCAGCTGTCAATGGCCATTCTAAGCTGAATGTGCCTGCTCTCGTCAGATCGCAGCAGCAATGCAGCTTAAGGCTTGGCAAGTACCAGCATGGGAGTCTGGCAGGGAATCCCAAGTTCCATTGACCTTTTTGAACCTGAAAATTGTGTTAGTTTCTCTATGAGATAGTAAAAGAAGGTTCAAATTGAACAGCTGCTGTCAACGGCCATTCTAAGCTGAATGTGCCTGCTCTCGTCAGATCGCAGCAGCAATGCAGCTTAAGGCTTGGCAAGTACCAGCATGGGAGACTGGCTGGGAATCCCAACTTCTGTTGACCTTTTTGAACCTGAAAATTGTGTTAGTTTCTCTATGAGATAGTAAAAGAAGGTTCAAATTGAACAGCTGCTGTCAACGGCCATTCTAAGCTGAATGTGCCTGCTCTCGTCAGATCGCAGCAGCAATGCAGCTTAAGGCTTGGCAAGTACCAGCATGGGAGACTGGCTGGGAATCCCAAGTTCCGTTGACCTTTTTGAACCTGAAAATTGTGTTAGTTTCTCTATGAGATAGTAAAAGAAGGTTCAAATTGAACAGCTGCTGTCAACGCCCATTCTAAGCTAAGGCTTGGCAAGTACCAGCATGGGAGACTGGCTGGGAATCCCAAGTTCCGTTGACCTTTTTGAACCTGAAAATTGTGTTAGTTTCTCTATGAGATAGTAAAAGAAGGTTCAAATTGAACAGCTGCTGTCAACGGCCATTCTAAGCTGAATGTGCCTGCTCTCGTCAGATCGCAGCAGCAATGCAGCTTAAGGCTTGGCAAGTACCAGCATGGGAGACTGGCTGGGAATCATAAGTTCCGTTGACCTTTTTTTAACCTGAAAATTTTGTTAGTTTCTCTATGAGATAGTAAAAGAAGGTTCAAATTGAACAGCTGCTGTCAACGGCCATTCTAAGCTGAATGTGCCTGCTCTCGTCAGATCGCAGCAGCAATGCAGCTTAAGGCTTGGCAAGTACCAGCATGGGAGACTGGCTGGGAATCCCAAGTTTCATTGACTTTTTGAACCTGAAAATTGTGTTAGTTTCTCTATGAGATAGTAAAAGAAGGTTCAAATTGAACAGCTGCTGTCAACTGCCATTCTAAGCTGAATGTGCATGCTCTTGTCAGATCGCAGCAGCGTTGCAGCTTAAGGCTTGGCAAGTACCAGCATGGGAGTCTGGCTGGGAATCCCAAGTTCTGTTGACCTTTTTGAACCTGAAAATTGTGTTAGTTTCTCTATGAGATAGTAAAAGAAGGTTCAAATTGAACAGCTGCTGTCAACGGCCATTCTAAGCTGAATGTGTGTGCTCTTGTCAGATCACAGCAGCGATGCAGCTTAAGGCTTGGCAAGTACCAGCATGGGAGACTGGCTGGGAATCCCAAGTTCTGTTGACCTTTTTGAACCTGAAAATTGTGTTAGTTTCTCTATGAGATAGTAAAAGAAGGTTCAAATTGAACAGCAGCTGTCAATGGCCATTCTAAGCTGAATGTGCCTGCTCTCGTCAGATCGCAGCAGCAATGCAGCTTAAGGCTTGGCAAGTACCAGCATGGGAGTCTGGCAGGGAATCCCAAGTTCCATTGACCTTTTTGAACCTGAAAATTGTGTTAGTTTCTCTATGAGATAGTAAAAGAAGGTTCAAATTGAACAGCTGCTGTCAACGGCCATTCTAAGCTGAATGTGCCTGCTCTCGTCAGATCGCAGCAGCAATGCAGCTTAAGGCTTGGCAAGTACCAGCATGGGAGACTGGCTGGGAATCCCAACTTCTGTTGACCTTTTTGAACCTGAAAATTGTGTTAGTTTCTCTATGAGATAGTAAAAGAAGGTTCAAATTGAACAGCTGCTGTCAACGGCCATTCTAAGCTGAATGTGCCTGCTCTCGTCAGATCGCAACAGCAATGCAGCTTAAGGCTTGGCAAGTACCAGCATGGGAGACTGGCTGGGAATCCCAAGTTCCGTTGACCTTTTTGAACCTGAAAATTGTGTTAGTTTCTCTATGAGATAGTAAAAGAAGGTTCAAATTGAACAGCTGCTGTCAACGCCCATTCTAAGCTAAGGCTTGGCAAGTACCAGCATGGGAGACTGGCTGGGAATCCCAAGTTCCGTTGACCTTTTTGAACCTGAAAATTGTGTTAGTTTCTCTATGAGATAGTAAAAGAAGGTTCAAATTGAACAGCTGCTGTCAACGGCCATTCTAAGCTGAATGTGCCTGCTCTCGTCAGATCGCAGCAGCAATGCAGCTTAAGGCTTGGCAAGTACAAGCATGGGAGACTGGCTGGGAATCATAAGTTCCGTTGACCTTTTTTTAACCTGAAAATTTTGTTGGTTTCTCTATGAGATAGTAAAAGAAGGTTCAAATTGAACAGCTGCTGTCAACGGCCATTCTAAGCTGAATGCGCCTGCTCTCGTCAGATCGCAGCAGCAATGCAGCTTAAGGCTTGGCAAGTACCAGCATGGGAGACTGGCTGGGAATCCCAAGTTCCATTGACTTTTTGAACCTGAAAATTGTGTTAGTTTCTCTATGAGATAGTAAAAGAAGGTTCAAATTGAACAGCTGCTGTCAACTGCCATTCTAAGCTGAATGTGCATGCTCTTGTCAGATCGCAGCAGCGTTGCAGCTTAAAACTTGGCAAGTACCAGCATGGGAGTCTGGCTGGGAATCCCAAGTTCTGTTGACCTTTTTGAACCTGAAAATTG
The DNA here is from genome assembly GCF_040894005.1 of Engystomops pustulosus. Taxonomy (NCBI): domain Eukaryota; kingdom Metazoa; phylum Chordata; class Amphibia; order Anura; family Leptodactylidae; genus Engystomops; species Engystomops pustulosus. The sequence continues at coordinate 65,842,534 of NC_092419.1, forward strand.
TGTTAGTTTCTCTATGAGATAGTAAAACAAAGTAGAAATTAGGCAGCTGCTGTCAACGGCCATTCTAAGCTGAATGTGCCTGCTCTCGTCAGATCGCAGCAGCAATGCAGCTTAAGGCTTGGCAAGTACCAGCATGGGAGACTGGCTGGGAATCCCAAGTTCCGTTGACCTTTTTGAACCTGAAAATTGTTAGTTTCTCTGTCAAAGATGGTAAAAGAAGGTTCAAATTGAACAGCTGCTGTCAACGGCCATATTAAGCTGAATGTGCCTGCTCTCGTCAGATCGCAGCAGCAATGCAGCTTAAGGTTTGGCAAGTACCAGCATGGGAGACTGGCTGGGAATCCCAAGTTCTGTTGACCTTTTTGAACCTGAAAATTGTGTTAGTTTCTCTATGAGATAGTAAAAGAAGGTTCAAATTGAACAGCTGCTGTCAACGGCCATTCTAAGCTGAATGTGCCTGCTCTCGTCAGATCGCAGCAGCAATGCAGCTTAAGGCTTGGCAAGTACCAGCATGGGAGACTGGCTGGGAATCCCAAGTTCTGTTGACCTTTTTGAACCTGAAAATTGTGTTAGTTTCTCTATGAGATAGTAAAAGAAGGTTCAAATTGAACAGCTGCTGTCAACGGCCATTCTAAGCTGAATGTGTGTGCTCTTGTCAGATCGCAGCAGCGATGCAGCTTAAGGCTTGGCAAGTACCAGCATGGGAGACTGGCTGGGAATCCCAAGTTCTGTTGACCTTTTTGAACCTGAAAATTGTGTTAGTTTCTCTATGAGATAGTAAAAGAAGGTTCAAATTGAACAGCTGCTGTCAATGGCCATTCTAAGCTGAATGTGCCTGCTCTCGTCAGATCGCAGCAGCAATGCAGCTTAAGGCTTGGCAAGTACCAGCATGGGAGTCTGGCAGGGAATCCCAAGTTCCATTGACCTTTTTGAACCTGAAAATTGTGTTAGTTTCTCTATGAGATAGTAAAAGAAGGTTCAAATTGAACAGCTGCTGTCAACGGCCATTCTAAGCTGAATGTGCCTGCTCTCGTCAGATCGCAGCAGCAATGCAGCTTAAGGCTTGGCAAGTACCAGCATGGGAGACTGGCTGGGAATCCCAAGTTCTGTTGACCTTTTTGAACCTGAAAATTGTGTTAGTTTCTCTATGAGATAGTAAAAGAAGGTTCAAAATGAACAGCTGCTGTCAACGGCCATTCTAAGCTGAATGTGCCTGCTCTCGTCAGATCGCAGCAGCAATGCAGCTTAAGGCTTGGCAAGTACCAGCATGGGAGACTGGCTGGGAATCCCAAGTTCCGTTGACCTTTTTGAACCTGAAAATTGTGTTAGTTTCTTTATGAGATAGTAAAAGAAGGTTCAAATTGAACAGCTGCTGTCAACGCCCATTCTAAGCTAAGGCTTGGCAAGTACCAGCATGGGAGACTGGCTGGGAATCCCAAGTTCCGTTGACCTTTTTGAACCTGAAAATTGTTAGTTTCTCTGTCAAAGATGGTAAAAGAAGGTTCAAATTGAACAGCTGCTGTCAACGGCCATTCTAAGCTGAATGTGCCTGCTCTCGTCAGATCGCAGCAGCAATGCAGCTTAAGGCTTGGCAAGTACCAGCATGGGAGACTGGCTGCGAATCCCAAGTTCCGTTGACCTTTTTGAACCTGAAAATTGTGTTAGTTTCTCTATGAGATTGTAAAAGAAGGTTCAAATTGAACAGCTGCTGTCAACGGCCATTCTAAACTGAATGTGCGTGCTCTTGTCAAATCGCAGCAGCGATGCAGCTTAAGGCTTAGCAAGTACCAGCATGGGAAACTGGCTGGGAATCCCAAGTTCTGTTGACATTTTTGAACCTGAAAATTGTGTTAGTTTCTCTATGAGATAGTAAAAGAAGGTTCAAATTGAACAGCTGCTGTCAATGGCCATTCTAAGCTGAATGTGCCTGCTCTCGTCAGATCGCAGCAGCAATGCAGCTTAAGGCTTGGCAAGTACCAGCATGGGAGACTAGCTGGGAATCCCAAGTTCCGTTGACCTTTTTGAACCTGAAAATTGTGTTAGTTTCTCTATGAGATAGTAAAAGAAGGTTAAAATTGAACAGCTGCTGTCAACAGCCATTCAAAGCTGAATGTGCATGCTCTGGTCAGATCGCAGCAGCAATGCAGCTTAAGGCTTTGCAAGTACCAGCATGGGAGACTGGCTGGGAATCCCAAGTTCTGTTGACATTTTTGAACCTGAAAATTGTGTTAGTTTCTCTATGAGATAGTAAAAGAAGGTTCAAATTGAACAGCTGCTGTCAACAGCCATTCAAAGCTGAATGTGCATGCTCTGGTCAGATCGCAGCAGCAATGCAGCTTAAGGCTTTGCAAGTACCAGCATGGGAGACTGGCTGGGAATCCCAACTTCTGTTGACCTTTTTGAACCTGAAAATTGTGTTAGTTTCTCTATGAGATAGTAAAAGAAGGTTCAAATTGAACAGCTGCTGTCAACGGCCATTCTAAGCTGAATGTGCCTGCTCTCGTCAGATCGCAGCAGCAATGCAGCTTAAGGCTTGGCAAGTACCAGCATGGGAGACTGGCTGGGAATCCCAAGTTCCGTTGACCTTTTTGAACCTGAAAATTGTGTTAGTTTCTTTATGAGATAGTAAAAGAAGGTTCAAATTGAACAGCTGCTGTCAACGCCCATTCTAAGCTAAGGCTTGGCAAGTACCAGCATGGGAGACTGGCTGGGAATCCCAAGTTCCGTTGACCTTTTTGAACCTGAAAATTGTTAGTTTCTCTGTCAAAGATGGTAAAAGAAGGTTCAAATTGAACAGCTGCTGTCAACGGCCATTCTAAGCTGAATGTGCCTGCTCTCGTCAGATCGCAGCAGCAATGCAGCTTAAGGCTTGGCAAGTACCAGCATGGGAGACTGGCTGCGAATCCCAAGTTCCGTTGACCTTTTTGAACCTGAAAATTGTGTTAGTTTCTCTATGAGATTGTAAAAGAAGGTTCAACTTGAACAGCTGCTGTCAACGGCCATTCTAAACTGAATGTGCGTGCTCTTGTCAAATCGCAGCAGCGATGCAGCTTAAGGCTTAGCAAGTACCAGCATGGGAAACTGGCTGGGAATCCCAAGTTCTGTTGACATTTTTGAACCTGAAAATTGTGTTAGTTTCTCTATGAGATAGTAAAAGAAGGTTCAAATTGAACAGCTGCTGTCAACGGCCATATTAAGCTGAATGTGCCTGCTCTCGTCAGATCGCAGCAGCAATGCAGCTTAAGGTTTGGCAAGTACCAGCATGGGAGACTAGCTGGGAATCCCAAGTTCCGTTGACCTTTTTGAACCTGAAAATTGTGTTAGTTTCTCTATGAGATAGTAAAAGAAGGTTCAAATTGAACAGCTGCTGTCAACAGCCATTCAAAGCTGAATGTGCATGCTCTGGTCAGATCGCAGCAGCAATGCAGCTTAAGGCTTTGCAAGTACCAGCATGGGAGACTGGCTGGGAATCCCAAGTTCTGTTGACATTTTTGAACCTGAAAATTGTGTTAGTTTCTCTATGAGATAGTAAAAGAAGGTTCAAATTGAACAACTGCTGTCAACGGCCATTCTACTAAGCTTAATGTGCCTGTTCTCTTCAGATCGCAGCAGCAATGCAGCTTAAGGCTTGGCAAGTACCAGCATGGGAGACTGGCTGGGAATCCCAAGTTCCGTTGACCTTTTTGAACCTGAAAATTGTGTTAGTTTCTCTATGAGATAGTAAAAGAAGGTTCAAATTGAACAGCTGCTGTCAACGGCCATTCTAAGCTGAATGTGCCTGCTCTCGTCAGATCGCAGCAGCAATGCAGCTTAAGGCTTGGCAAGTACCAGCATGGGAGACTGGCTGGGAATCCTAAGTTCTGTTGACCTTTTTGAACCTGAAAATTGTGTTAGTTTCTCTATGAGGTAGTAAAATAAGGTTCAAATTGAACAGTTGCTGTCAACGGCCATTCTAAGCTGAATGTGCCTGCTCTCGTCAGATCGCAGCAGCAATGCAGCTTAATGCTTGGCAAGTACCAGCATGGGAGACTAGCTGGGAATCCCAAGTTCCGTTGACCTTTTTGAACCTGAAAATTGTGTTAGTTTCTCTATGAGATAGTAAAAGAAGGTTCAAATTGAACAGCTGCTGTCAACAGCCATTCTAAGCTGAATGTGCCTGCTCTGGTCAGATCGCAGCAGCAATGCAGCTTAAGGCTTTGCAAGTACCAGCATGGGAGACTGGCTGGGAATCCCAAGTTCTGTTGACATTTTTGAACCTGAAAATTGTGTTAGTTTCTCTATGAGATAGTAAAAGAAGGTTCAAATTGAACAGCTGCTGTCAACGGCCATTCTAAGCTGAATGCGCCTGCTCTCGTCAGATCGCAGCAGCAATGCAGCTTAAGGCTTGGCAAGTACCAGCATGGGAGACTGGCTGGGAATCCCAAGTTCCATTGACTTTTTGAACCTGAAAATTGTGTTAGTTTCTCTATGAGATAGTAAAAGAAGGTTCAAATTGAACAGCTGCTGTTAACTGCCATTCTAAGCTGAATGTGCATGCTCTTGTCAGATCGCAGCAGCGTTGCAGCTTAAGGCTTGGCAAGTACCAGCATGGGAGTCTGGCTGGGAATCCCAAGTTCTGTTGACCTTTTTGAACCTGAAAATTGTGTTAGTTTCTCTATGAGATAGTAAAACAAAGTAGAAATTAGGCAGCTGCTGTCAACGGCCATTCTAAGCTGAATGTGCCTGCTCTCGTCAGATCGCAGCAGCAATGCAGCTTAAGGCTTGGCAAGTACCAGCATGGGAGACTGGCTGGGAATCCCAAGTTCCGTTGACCTTTTTGAACCTGAAAATTGTTAGTTTCTCTGTCAAAGATGGTAAAAGAAGGTTCAAATTGAACAGCTGCTGTCAACGGCCATATTAAGCTGAATGTGCCTGCTCTCGTCAGATCGCAGCAGCAATGCAGCTTAAGGTTTGGCAAGTACCAGCATAGGAGACTGGCTGGGAATCCCAAGTTCTGTTGACCTTTTTGAACCTGAAAATTGTGTTAGTTTCTCTATGAGATAGTAAAAGAAGGTTCAAATTGAACAGCTGCTGTCAACGGCCATTCTAAGCTGAATGTGCCTGCTCTCGTCAGATCGCAGCAGCAATGCAGCTTAAGGCTTGGCAAGTACCAGCATGGGAGACTGGCTGGGAATCCCAAGTTCTGTTGACCTTTTTGAACCTGAAAATTGTGTTAGTTTCTCTATGAGATAGTAAAAGAAGGTTCAAATTGAACAGCTGCTGTCAACGGCCATTCTAAGCTGAATGTGTGTGCTCTTGTCAGATCGCAGCAGCGATGCAGCTTAAGGCTTGGCAAGTACCAGCATGGGAGACTGGCTGGGAATGCCAAGTTCTGTTGACCTTTTTGAACCTGAAAATTGTGTTAGTTTCTCTATGAGATAGTAAAAGAAGGTTCAAATTGAACAGCAGCTGTCAATGGCCATTCTAAGCTGAATGTGCCTGCTCTCGTCAGATCGCAGCAGCAATGCAGCTTAAGGCTTGGCAAGTACCAGCATGGGAGTCTGGCAGGGAATCCCAAGTTCCATTGACCTTTTTGAACCTGAAAATTGTGTTAGTTTCTCTATGAGATAGTAAAAGAAGGTTCAAATTGAACAGCAGCTGTCAATGGCCATTCTAAGCTGAATGTGCATGCTCTCGTCAGATCGCAGCAGCAATGCAGCTTAAGGCTTGGCAAGTACCAGCATGGGAGACTGGCTGGGAATCCCAACTTCTGTTGACCTTTTTGAACCTGAAAATTGTGTTAGTTTCTCTATGAGATAGTAAAAGAAGGTTCAAATTGAACAGCTGCTGTCAACGGCCATTCTAAGCTAAGGCTTGGCAAGTACCAGCATGGGAGACTGGCTGGGAATCCCAAGTTCCGTTGACCTTTTTGAACCTGAAAATTGTGTTAGTTTCTCTATGAGATAGTAAAAGAAGGTTCAAATTGAACAGCTGCTGTCAACGGCCATTCTAAGCTGAATGTGCCTGCTCTCGTCAGATCGCAGCAGCAATGCAGCTTAAGGCTTGGCAAGTACCAGCATGGGAGACTGGCTGGGAATCATAAGTTCCGTTGACCTTTTTTTAACCTGAAAATTTTGTTAGTTTCTCTATGAGATAGTAAAAGAAGGTTCAAATTGAACAGCTGCTGTCAACGGCCATTCTAAGCTGAATGCGCCTGCTCTCGTCAGATCGCAGCAGCAATGCAGCTTAAGGCTTGGCAAGTACCAGCATGGGAGACTGGCTGGGAATCCCAAGTTCCATTGACTTTTTGAACCTGAAAATTGTGTTAGTTTCTCTATGAGATAGTAAAAGAAGGTTCAAATTAAACAGCTGCTGTCAACTGCCATTCTAAGCTGAATGTGCATGCTCTTGTCAGATCGCAGCAGCGTTGCAGCTTAAGGCTTGGCAAGTACCAGCATGGGAGTCTGGCTGGGAATCCCAAGTTCTGTTGACCTTTTTGAACCTGAAAATTGTGTTAGTTTCTCTATGAGATAGTAAAACAAAGTAGAAATTAGGCAGCTGCTGTCAACGGCCATTCTAAGCTGAATGTGCCTGCTCTCGTCAGATCGCAGCAGCAATGCAGCTTAAGGCTTGGCAAGTACCAGCATGGGAGACTGGCTGGGAATCCCAAGTTCCGTTGACCTTTTTGAACCTGAAAATTGTTAGTTTCTCTGTCAAAGATGGTAAAAGAAGGTTCAAATTGAACAGCTGCTGTCAACGGCCATATTAAGCTGAATGTGCCTGCTCTCGTCAGATCGCAGCAGCAATGCAGCTTAAGGTTTGGCAAGTACCAGCATGGGAGACTGGCTGGGAATCCCAAGTTCTGTTGACCTTTTTGAACCTGAAAATTGTGTTAGTTTCTCTATGAGATAGTAAAAGAAGGTTCAAATTGAACAGCTGCTGTCAACGGCCATTCTAAGCTGAATGTGCCTGCTCTTGTCAGATTGCAGCAGCAATGCAGCTTAAGGCTTGGCAAGTACCAGCATGGGAGACTGGCTGGGAATCCCAAGTTCTGTTGACCTTTTTGAACCTGAAAATTGTGTTAGTTTCTCTATGAGATAGTAAAAGAAGGTTCAAATTGAACAGCTGCTGTCAACGGCCATTCTAAGCTGAATGTGTGTGCTCTTGTCAGATCACAGCAGCGATGCAGCTTAAGGCTTGGCAAGTACCAGCATGGGAGACTGGCTGGGAATCCCAAGTTCTGTTGACCTTTTTGAACCTGAAAATTGTGTTAGTTTCTCTATGAGATAGTAAAAGAAGGTTCAAATTGAACAGCAGCTGTCAATGGCCATTCTAAGCTGAATGTGCCTGCTCTCGTCAGATCGCAGCAGCAATGCAGCTTAAGGCTTGGCAAGTACCAGCATGGGAGTCTGGCAGGGAATCCCAAGTTCCATTGACCTTTTTGAACCTGAAAATTGTGTTAGTTTCTCTATGAGATAGTAAAAGAAGGTTCAAATTGAACAGCTGCTGTCAACGGCCATTCTAAGCTGAATGTGCCTGCTCTCGTCAGATCGCAGCAGCAATGCAGCTTAAGGCTTGGCAAGTACCAGCATGGGAGACTGGCTGGGAATCCCAAGTTCCGTTGACCTTTTTGAACCTGAAAATTGTGTTAGTTTCTCTATGAGATAGTAAAAGAAGGTTCAAATTGAACAGCTGCTGTCAACGCCCATTCTAAGCTAAGGCTTGGCAAGTACCAGCATGGGAGACTGGCTGGGAATCCCAAGTTCCGTTGACCTTTTTGAACCTGAAAATTGTGTTAGTTTCTCTATGAGATAGTAAAAGAAGGTTCAAATTGAACAGCTGCTGTCAACGGCCATTCTAAGCTCAATGTGCCTGCTCTCGTCAGATCGCAGCAGCAATGCAGCTTAAGGCTTGGCAAGTACCAGCATGGGAGACTGGCTGGGAATCATAAGTTCCGTTGACCTTTTTTTAACCTGAAAATTTTGTTAGTTTCTCTATGAGATAGTAAAAGAAGGTTCAAATTGAACAGCTGCTGTCAACGGCCATTCTAAGCTGAATGTGCCTGCTCTCGTCAGATCGCAGCAGCAATGCAGCTTAAGGCTTGGCAAGTACCAGCATGGGAGACTGGCTGGGAATCCCAAGTTCCATTGACTTTTTGAACCTGAAAATTGTGTTAGTTTCTCTATGAGATAGTAAAAGAAGGTTCAAATTGAACAGCTGCTGTCAACTGCCATTCTAAGCTGAATGTGCATGCTCTTGTCAGATCGCAGCAGCGTTGCAGCTTAAGGCTTGGCAAGTACCAGCATGGGAGTCTGGCTGGGAATCCCAAGTTCTGTTGACCTTTTTGAACCTGAAAATTGTGTTAGTTTCTCTATGAGATAGTAAAAGAAGGTTCAAATTGAACAGCTGCTGTCAACGGCCATTCTAAGCTGAATGTGTGTGCTCTTGTCAGATCACAGCAGCGATGCAGCTTAAGGCTTGGCAAGTACCAGCATGGGAGACTGGCTGGGAATCCCAAGTTCTGTTGACCTTTTTGAACCTGAAAATTGTGTTAGTTTCTCTATGAGATAGTAAAAGAAGGTTCAAATTGAACAGCAGCTGTCAATGGCCATTCTAAGCTGAATGTGCCTGCTCTCGTCAGATCGCAGCAGCAATGCAGCTTAAGGCTTGGCAAGTACCAGCATGGGAGTCTGGCAGGGAATCCCAAGTTCCATTGACCTTTTTGAACCTGAAAATTGTGTTAGTTTCTCTATGAGATAGTAAAAGAAGGTTCAAATTGAACAGCTGCTGTCAACGGCCATTCTAAGCTGAATGTGCCTGCTCTAGTCAGATCGCAGCAGCAATGCAGCTTAAGGCTTGGCAAGTACCAGCATGGGAGACTGGCTGGGAATCCCAACTTCTGTTGACCTTTTTGAACCTGAAAATTGTGTTAGTTTCTCTATGAGATAGTAAAAGAAGGTTCAAATTGAACAGCTGCTGTCAACGGCCATTCTAAGCTGAATGTGCCTGCTCTCGTCAGATCGCAACAGCAATGCAGCTTAAGGCTTGGCAAGTACCAGCATGGGAGACTGGCTGGGAATCCCAAGTTCCGTTGACCTTTTTGAACCTGAAAATTGTGTTAGTTTCTCTATGAGATAGTAAAAGAAGGTTCAAATTGAACAGCTGCTGTCAACGCCCATTCTAAGCTAAGGCTTGGCAAGTACCAGCATGGGAGACTGGCTGGGAATCCCAAGTTCCGTTGACCTTTTTGAACCTGAAAATTGTGTTAGTTTCTCTATGAGATAGTAAAAGAAGGTTCAAATTGAACAGCTGCTGTCAACGGCCATTCTAAGCTGAATGTGCCTGCTCTCGTCAGATCGCAGCAGCAATGCAGCTTAAGGCTTGGCAAGTACAAGCATGGGAGACTGGCTGGGAATCATAAGTTCCGTTGACCTTTTTTTAACCTGAAAATTTTGTTGGTTTCTCTATGAGATAGTAAAAGAAGGTTCAAATTGAACAGCTGCTGTCAACGGCCATTCTAAGCTGAATGCGCCTGCTCTCGTCAGATCGCAGCAGCAATGCAGCTTAAGGCTTGGCAAGTACCAGCATGGGAGACTGGCTGGGAATCCCAAGTTCCATTGACTTTTTGAACCTGAAAATTGTGTTAGTTTCTCTATGAGATAGTAAAAGAAGGTTCAAATTGAACAGCTGCTGTCAACTGCCATTCTAAGCTGAATGTGCATGCTCTTGTCAGATCGCAGCAGCGTTGCAGCTTAAAACTTGGCAAGTACCAGCATGGGAGTCTTGCTGGGAATCCCAAGTTCTGTTGACCTTTTTGAACCTGAAAATTGTGTTAGTTTCTCTATGAGATAGTAAAACAAAGTAGAAATTAGGCAGCTGCTGTCAACGGCCATTCTAAGCTGAATGTGCCTGCTCTCGTCAGATCGCAGCAGCAATGCAGCTTAAGGCTTGGCAAGTACCAGCATGGGAGACTGGCTGGGAATCCCAAGTTCCGTTGACCTTTTTGAACCTGAAAATTGTTAGTTTCTCTGTCAAAGATGGTAAAAGAAGGTTCAAATTGAACAGCTGCTGTCAACGGCCATATTAAGCTGAATGTGCCTGCTCTCGTCAGATCGCAGCAGCAATGCAGCTTAAGGTTTGGCAAGTACCAGCATGGGAGACTGGCTGGGAATCCCAAGTTCTGTTGACCTTTTTGAACCTGAAAATTGTGTTAGTTTCTCTATGAGATAGTAAAAGAAGGTTCAAATTGAACAGCTGCTGTCAACGGCCATTCTAAGCTGAATGTGCCTGCTCTCGTCAGATCGCAGCAGCAATGCAGCTTAAGGCTTGGCAAGTACCAGCATGGGAGACTGGCTGGGAATCCCAAGTTCTGTTGACCTTTTTGAACCTGAAAATTGTGTTAGTTTCTCTATGAGATAGTAAAAGAAGGTTCAAATTGAACAGCTGCTGTCAACGGCCATTCTAAGCTGAATGTGTGTGCTCTTGTCAGATCGCAGCAGCGATGCAGCTTAAGGCTTGGCAAGTACCAGCATGGGAGACTGGCTGGGAATCCCAAGTTCTGTTGACCTTTTTGAACCTGAAAATTGTGTTAGTTTCTCTATGAGATAGTAAAAGAAGGTTCAAATTGAACAGCTGCTGTCAATGGCCATTCTAAGCTGAATGTGCCTGCTCTCGTCAGATCGCAGCAGCAATGCAGCTTAAGGCTTGGCAAGTACCAGCATGGGAGTCTGGCAGGGAATCCCAAGTTCCATTGACCTTTTTGAACCTGAAAATTGTGTTAGTTTCTCTATGAGATAGTAAAAGAAGGTTCAAATTGAACAGCTGCTGTCAACGGCCATTCTAAGCTGAATGTGCCTGCTCTCGTCAGATCGCAGCAGCAATGCAGCTTAAGGCTTGGCAAGTACCAGCATGGGAGACTGGCTGGGAATCCCAACTTCTGTTGACCTTTTTGAACCTGAAAATTGTGTTAGTTTCTCTATGAGATAGTAAAAGAAGGTTCAAATTGAACAGCTGCTGTCAACGGCCATTCTAAGCTGAATGTGCCTGCTCTCGTCAGATCGCAGCAGCAATGCAGCTTAAGGCTTGGCAAGTACCAGCATGGGAGACTGGCTGGGAATCCCAAGTTCCGTTGACCTTTTTGAACCTGAAAATTGTGTTAGTTTCTTTATGAGATAGTAAAAGAAGGTTCAAATTGAACAGCTGCTGTCAACGCCCATTCTAAGCTAAGGCTTGGCAAGTACCAGCATGGGAGACTGGCTGGGAATCCCAAGTTCCGTTGACCTTTTTGAACCTGAAAATTGTGTTAGTTTCTCTATGAGATAGTAAAAGAAGGTTCAAATTGAACAGCTGCTGTCAACGGCCATTCTAAGCTGAATGTGCCTGTTCTCGTCAGATCGCAGCAGCAATGCAGCTTAAGGCTTGGCAAGTACCAGCATGGGAGACTGGCTGGGAATCATAAGTTCCGTTGACCTTTTTTTAACCTGAAAATTTTGTTAGTTTCTCTATGAGATAGTAAAAGAAGGTTCAAATTGAACAGCTGCTGTCAACGGCCATTCTAAGCTGAATGCGCCTGCTCTCGTCAGATCGCAGCAGCAATGCAGCTTAAGGCTTGGCAAGTACCAGCATGGGAGACTGGCTGGGAATCCCAAGTTCCATTGACTTTTTGAACCTGAAAATTGTGTTAGTTTCTCTATGAGATAGTAAAAGAAGGTTCAAATTGAACAGCTGCTGTCAACTGCCATTCTAAGCTGAATGTGCATGCTCTTGTCAGATCGCAGCAGCGTTGCAGCTTAAGGCTTGGCAAGTACCAGCATGGGAGTCTGGCTGGGAATCCCAAGTTCTGTTGACCTTTTTGAACCTGAAAATTGTGTTAGTTTCTCTATGAGATAGTAAAACAAAGTAGAAATTAGGCAGCTGCTGTCAACGGCCATTCTAAGCTGAATGTGCCTGCTCTCTTCAGATCGCAGCAGCAATGCAGCTTAAGGCTTGGCAAGTACCAGCATGGGAGACTGGCTGGGAATCCCAAGTTCCGTTGACCTTTTTGAACCTGAAAATTGTTAGTTTCTCTGTCAAAGATGGTAAAAGAAGGTTCAAATTGAACAGCTGCTGTCAACGGCCATATTAAGCTGAATGTGCCTGCTCTCGTCAGATCGCAGCAGCAATGCAGCTTAAGGTTTGGCAAGTACCAGCATGGGAGACTGGCTGGGAATCCCAAGTTCTGTTGACCTTTTTGAACCTGAAAATTGTGTTAGTTTCTCTATGAGATAGTAAAAGAAGGTTCAAATTGAACAGCTGCTGTCAACGGCCATTCTAAGCTGAATGTGCCTGCTCTCGTCAGATCGCAGCAGCAATGCAGCTTAAGGCTTGGCAAGTACCAGCATGGGAGACTGGCTGGGAATCCCAAGTTCTGTTGACCTTTTTGAACCTAAAAATTGTGTTAGTTTCTCTATGAGATAGTAAAAGAAGGTTCAAATTGAACAGCTGCTGTCAACGGCAATTCTAAGCTGAATGTGTGTGCTCTTGTCAGATCGCAGCAGCGATGCAGCTTAAGGCTTGGCAAGTACCAGCATGGGAGACTGGCTGGGAATCCCAAGTTCTGTTGACCTTTTTGAACCTGAAAATTGTGTTAGTTTCTCTATGAGATAGTAAAAGAAGGTTCAAATTGAACAGCTGCTGTCAATGGCCATTCTAAGCTGAATGTGCCTGCTCTCGTCAGATCGCAGCAGCAATGCAGCTTAAGGCTAGGCAAGTACCAGCATGGGAGTCTGGCAGGGAATCCCAAGTTCCATTGACCTTTTTGAACCTGAAAATTGTGTTAGTTTCTCTATGAGATAGTAAAAGAAGGTTCAAATTGAACAGCTGCTGTCAACGGCCATTCTAAGCTGAATGTGCCTGCTCTCGTCAGATCGCAGCAGCAATGCAGCTTAAGGCTTGGCAAGTACCAGCATGGGAGACTGGCTGGGAATCCCAACTTCTGTTGTCCTTTTTGAACCTGAAAATTGTGTTAGTTTCTCTATGAGATAGTAAAAGAAGGTTCAAATTGAACAGCTGCTGTCAACGGCCATTCTAAGCTGAATGTGCCTGCTCTCGTCAGATCGCAGCAGCAATGCAGCTTAAGGCTTGGCAAGTACCAGCATGGGAGACTGGCTGGGAATCCCAAGTTCCGTTGACCTTTTTGAACCTGAAAATTGTGTTAGTTTCTCTATGAGATAGTAAAAGAAGGTTCAAATTGAACAGCTGCTGTCAACGCCCATTCTAAGCTAAGGCTTGGCAAGTACCAGCATGGGAGACTGGCTGGGAATCCCAAGTTCCGTTGACCTTTTTGAACCTGAAAATTGTGTTAGTTTCTCTATGAGATAGTAAAAGAAGGTTCAAATTGAACAGCTGCTGTCAACGGCCATTCTAAGCTGAATGTGCCTGCTCTCGTCAGATCGCAGCAGCAATGCAGCTTAAGGCTTGGCAAGTACCAGCATGGGAGACTGGCTGGGAATCATAAGTTCCGTTGACCTTTTTTTAACCTGAAAATTTTGTTAGTTTCTCTATGAGATAGTAAAAGAAGGTTCAAATTGAACAGCTGCTGTCAACGGCCATTCTAAGCTGAATGCGCCTGCTCTCGTCAGATCGCAGCAGCAATGCAGCTTAAGGCTTGGCAAGTACCAGCATGGGAGACTGGCTGGGAATCCCAAGTTCCATTGACTTTTTGAACCTGAAAATTGTGTTAGTTTCTCTATGAGATAGTAAAAGAAGGTTCAAATTGAACAGCTGCTGTCAACTGCCATTCTAAGCTGAATGTGCATGCTCTTGTCAGATCGCAGCAGCGTTGCAGCTTAAGGCTTGGCAAGTACCAGCATGGGAGTCTGGCTGGGAATCCCAAGTTCTGTTGACCTTTTTGAACCTGAAAATTGTGTTAGTTTCTCTATGAGATAGTAAAACAAAGTAGAAATTAGGCAGCTGCTGTCAACGGCCATTCTAAGCTGAATGTGCCTGCTCTCGTCAGATCGCAGCAGCAATGCAGCTTAAGGCTTGGCAAGTACCAGCATGGGAGACTGGCTGGGAATCCCAAGTTCCGTTGACCTTTTTGAACCTGAAAATTGTTAGTTTCTCTGTCAAAGATGGTAAAAGAAGGTTCAAATTGAACAGCTGCTGTCAACGGCCATATTAAGCTGAATGTGCCTGCTCTCGTCAGATCGCAGCAGCAATGCAGCTTAAGGTTTGGCAAGTACCAGCATGGGAGACTGGCTGGGAATCCCAAGTTCTGTTGACCTTTTTGAACCTGAAAATTGTGTTAGTTTCTCTATGAGATAGTAAAAGAAGGTTCAAATTGAACAGCTGCTGTCAACGGCCATTCTAAGCTGAATGTGCCTGCTCTCGTCAGATCGCAGCAGCAATGCAGCTTAAGGCTTGGCAAGTACCAGCATGGGAGACTGGCTGGGAATCCCAAGTTCTGTTGACCTTTTTGAACCTGAAAATTGTGTTAGTTTCTCTATGAGATAGTAAAAGAAGGTTCAAATTGAAAAGCTGCTGTCAACGGCCATTCTAAGCTGAATGTGTGTGCTCTTGTCAGATCGCAGCAGCGATGCAGCTTAAGGCTTGGCAAGTACCAGCATGGGAGACTGGCTGGGAATCCCAAGTTCTGTTGACCTTTTTGAACCTGAAAATTGTGTTAGTTTCTCTATGAGATAGTAAAAGAAGGTTCAAATTGAACAGCAGCTGTCAATGGCCATTCTAAGCTGAATGTGCCTGCTCTCGTCAGATCGCAGCAGCAATGCAGCTTAAGGCTTGGCAAGTACCAGCATGGGAGTCTGGCAGGGAATCCCAAGTTCCATTGACCTTTTTGAACCTGAAAATTGTGTTAGTTTCTCTATGAGATAGTAAAAGAAGGTTCAAATTGAACAGCTGCTGTCAACGGCCATTCTAAGCTGAATGTGCCTGCTCTCGTCAGATCGCAGCAGCAATGCAGCTTAAGGCTTGGCAAGTACCAGCATGGGAGACTGGCTGGGAATCCCAACTTCTGTTGACCTTTTTGAACCTGAAAATTGTGTTAGTTTCTCTATGAGATAGTAAAAGAAGGTTCAAATTGAACAGCTGCTGTCAACGGCCATTCTAAGCTGAATGTGCCTGCTCTCGTCAGATCGCAGCAGCAATGCAGCTTAAGGCTTGGCAAGTACCAGCATGGGAGACTGGCTGGGAATCCCAAGTTCCGTTGACCTTTTTGAACCTGAAAATTGTGTTAGTTTCTCTATGAGATAGTAAAAGAAGGTTCAAATTGAACAGCTGCTGTCAACGCCCATTCTAAGCTAAGGCTTGGCAAGTACCAGCATGGGAGACTGGCTGGGAATCCCAAGTTCCGTTGACCTTTTTGAACCTGAAAATTGTGTTAGTTTCTCTATGAGATAGTAAAAGAAGGTTCAAATTGAACAGCTGCTGTCAACGGCCATTCTAAGCTGAATGTGCCTGCTCTCGTCAGATCGCAGCAGCAATGCAGCTTAAGGCTTGGCAAGTACCAGCATGGGAGACTGGCTGGGAATCATAAGTTCCGTTGACCTTTTTTTAACCTGAAAATTTTGTTAGTTTCTCTATGAGATAGTAAAAGAAGGTTCAAATTGAACAGCTGCTGTCAACGGCCATTCTAAGCTGAATGTGCCTGCTCTCGTCAGATCGCAGCAGCAATGCAGCTTAAGGCTTGGCAAGTACCAGCATGGGAGACTGGCTGGGAATCCCAAGTTCCATTGACTTTTTGAACCTGAAAATTGTGTTAGTTTCTCTATGAGATAGTAAAAGAAGGTTCAAATTGAACAGCTGCTGTCAACTGCCATTCTAAGCTGAATGTGCATGCTCTTGTCAGATCGCAGCAGCGTTGCAGCTTAAGGCTTGGCAAGTACCAGCATGGGAGTCTGGCTGGGAATCCCAAGTTCTGTTGACCTTTTTGAACCTGAAAATTGTGTTAGTTTCTCTATGAGATAGTAAAACAAAGTAGAAATTAGGCAGCTGCTGTCAACGGCCATTCTAAGCTGAATGTGCCTGCTCTCGTCAGATCGCAGCAGCAATGCAGCTTAAGGCTTGGCAAGTACCAGCATGGGAGACTGGCTGGGAATCCCAAGTTCCGTTGACCTTTTTGAACCTGAAAATTGTTAGTTTCTCTGTCAAAGATGGTAAAAGAAGGTTCAAATTGAACAGCTGCTGTCAACGGCCATATTAAGCTGAATGTGCCTGCTCTCGTCAGATCGCAGCAGCAATGCAGCTTAAGGTTTGGCAAGTACCAGCATGGGAGACTGGCTGGGAATCCCAAGTTCTGTTGACCTTTTTGAACCTGAAAATTGTGTTAGTTTCTCTATGAGATAGTAAAAGAAGGTTCAAATTGAACAGCTGCTGTCAACGGCCATTCTAAGCTGAATGTGCCTGCTCTCGTCAGATCGCAACAGCAATGCAGCTTAAGGCTTGGCAAGTACCAGCATGGGAGACTGGCTGGGAATCCCAAGTTCTGTTGACCTTTTTGAACCTGAAAATTGTGTTAGTTTCTCTATGAGATAGTAAAAGAAGGTTCAAATTGAACAGCTGCTGTCAACGGCCATTCTAAGCTGAATGTGTGTGCTCTTGTCAGATCACAGCAGCGATGCAGCTTAAGGCTTGGCAAGTACCAGCATGGGAGACTGGCTGGGAATCCCAAGTTCTGTTGACCTTTTTGAACCTGAAAATTGTGTTAGTTTCTCTATGAGATAGTAAAAGAAGGTTCAAATTGAACAGCAGCTGTCAATGGCCATTCTAAGCTGAATGTGCCTGCTCTCGTCAGATCGCAGCAGCAATGCAGCTTAAGGCTTGGCAAGTACCAGCATGGGAGTCTGGCAGGGAATCCCAAGTTCCATTGACCTTTTTGAACCTGAAAATTGTGTTAGTTTCTCTATGAGATAGTAAAAGAAGGTTCAAATTGAACAGCTGCTGTCAACGGCCATTCTAAGCTGAATGTGCCTGCTCTCGTCAGATCGCAGCAGCAATGCAGCTTAAGGCTTGGCAAGTACCAGCATGGGAGACTGGCTGGGAATCCCAACTTCTGTTGACCTTTTTGAACCTGAAAATTGTGTTAGTTTCTCTATGAGATAGTAAAAGAAGGTTCAAATTGAACAGCTGCTGTCAACGGCCATTCTAAGCTGAATGTGCCTGCTCTCGTCAGATCGCAACAGCAATGCAGCTTAAGGCTTGGCAAGTACCAGCATGGGAGACTGGCTGGGAATCCCAAGTTCCGTTGACCTTTTTGAACCTGAAAATTGTGTTAGTTTCTCTATGAGATAGTAAAAGAAGGTTCAAATTGAACAGCTGCTGTCAACGCCCATTCTAAGCTAAGGCTTGGCAAGTACCAGCATGGGAGACTGGCTGGGAATCCCAAGTTCCGTTGACCTTTTTGAACCTGAAAATTGTGTTAGTTTCTCTATGAGATAGTAAAAGAAGGTTCAAATTGAACAGCTGCTGTCAACGGCCATTCTAAGCTGAATGTGCCTGCTCTCGTCAGATCGCAGCAGCAATGCAGCTTAAGGCTTGGCAAGTACCAGCATGGGAGACTGGCTGGGAATCATAAGTTCCGTTGACCTTTTTTTAACCTGAAAATTTTGTTGGTTTCTCTATGAGATAGTAAAAGAAGGTTCAAATTGAACAGCTGCTGTCAACGGCCATTCTAAGCTGAATGCGCCTGCTCTCGTCAGATCGCAGCAGCAATGCAGCTTAAGGCTTGGCAAGTACCAGCATGGGAGACTGGCTGGGAATCCCAAGTTCCATTGACTTTTTGAACCTGAAAATTGTGTTAGTTTCTCTATGAGATAGTAAAAGAAGGTTCAAATTGAACAGCTGCTGTCAACTGCCATTCTAAGCTGAATGTGCATGCTCTTGTCAGATCGCAGCAGCGTTGCAGCTTAAAACTTGGCAAGTACCAGCATGGGAGTCTGGCTGGGAATCCCAAGTTCTGTTGACCTTTTTGAACCTGAAAATTGTGTTAGTTTCTCTATGAGATAGTAAAACAAAGTAGAAATTAGGCAGCTGCTGTCAACGGCCATTCTAAGCTGAATGTGCCTGCTCTCGTCAGATCGCAGCAGCAATGCAGCTTAAGGCTTGGCAAGTACCAGCATGGGAGACTGGCTGGGAATCCCAAGTTCCGTTGACCTTTTTGAACCTGAAAATTGTTAGTTTCTCTGTCAAAGATGGTAAAAGAAGGTTCAAATTGAACAGCTGCTGTCAACGGCCATATTAAGCTGAATGTGCCTGCTCTCGTCAGATCGCAGCAGCAATGCAGCTTAAGGTTTGGCAAGTACCAGCATGGGAGACTGGCTGGGAATCCCAAGTTCTGTTGACCTTTTTGAACCTGAAAATTGTGTTAGTTTCTCTATGAGATAGTAAAAGAAGGTTCAAATTGAACAGCTGCTGTCAACGGCCATTCTAAGCTGAATGTGCCTGCTCTCGTCAGATCGCAGCAGCAATGCAGCTTAAGGCTTGGCAAGTACTAGCATGGGAGACTGGCTGGGAATCCCAAGTTCTGTTGACCTTTTTGAACCTGAAAATTGTGTTAGTTTCTCTATGAGATAGTAAAAGAAGGTTCAAATTGAACAGCTGCTGTCAACGGCCATTCTAAGCTGAATGTGTGTGTTCTTGTCAGATCGCAGCAGCGATGCAGCTTAAGGCTTGGCAAGTACCAGCATGGGAGACTGGCTGGGAATCCCAAGTTCTGTTGACCTTTTTGAACCTGAAAATTGTGTTAGTTTCTCTATGAGATAGTAAAAGAAGGTTCAAATTGAACAGCTGCTGTCAATGGCCATTCTAAGCTGAATGTGCCTGCTCTCGTCAGATCGCAGCAGCAATGCAGCTTAAGGCTTGGCAAGTACCAGCATGGGAGTCTGGCAGGGAATCCCAAGTTCCATTGACCTTTTTGAACCTGAAAATTGTGTTAGTTTCTCTATGAGATAGTAAAAGAAGGTTCAAATTGAACAGCTGCTGTCAACGGCCATTCTAAGCTGAATGTGCCTGCTCTCGTCAGATCGCAGCAGCAATGCAGCTTAAGGCTTGGCAAGTACCAGCATGGGAGACTGGCTGGGAATCCCAACTTCTGTTGACCTTTTTGAACCTGAAAATTGTGTTAGTTTCTCTATGAGATAGTAAAAGAAGGTTCAAATTGAACAGCTGCTGTCAACGGCCATTCTAAGCTGAATGTGCCTGCTCTCGTCAGATCGCAGCAGCAATGCAGCTTAAGGCTTGGCAAGTACCAGCATGGGAGACTGGCTGGGAATCCCAAGTTCTGTTGACCTTTTTGAACCTGAAAATTGTGTTAGTTTCTTTATGAGATAGTAAAAGAAGGTTCAAATTGAACAGCTGCTGTCAACGCCCATTCTAAGCTAAGGTTTGGCAAGTACCAGCATGGGAGACTGGCTGGGAATCCCAAGTTCCGTTGACCTTTTTGAACCTGAAAATTGTGTTAGTTTCTCTATGAGATAGTAAAAGAAGGTTCAAATTGAACAGCTGCTGTCAACGGCCATTCTAAGCTGAATGTGCCTGTTCTCGTCAGATCGCAGCAGCAATGCAGCTTAAGGCTTGGCAAGTACCAGCATGGGAGACTGGCTGGGAATCATAAGTTCCGTTGACCTTTTTTTAACCTGAAAATTTTGTTAGTTTCTCTATGAGATAGTAAAAGAAGGTTCAAATTGAACAGCTGCTGTCAACGGCCATTCTAAGCTGAATGCGCCTGCTCTCGTCAGATCGCAGCAGCAATGCAGCTTAAGGCTTGGCAAGTACCAGCATGGGAGACTGGCTGGGAATCCCAAGTTCCATTGACTTTTTGAACCTGAAAATTGTGTTAGTTTCTCTATGAGATAGTAAAAGAAGGTTCAAATTGAACAGCTGCTGTCAACTGCCATTCTAAGCTGAATGTGCATGCTCTTGTCAGATCGCAGCAGCGTTGCAGCTTAAGGCTTGGCAAGTACCAGCATGGGAGTCTGGCTGGGAATCCCAAGTTCTGTTGACCTTTTTGAACCTGAAAATTGTGTTAGTTTCTCTATGAGATAGTAAAACAAAGTAGAAATTAGGCAGCTGCTGTCAACGGCCATTCTAAGCTGAATGTGCCTGCTCTCTTCAGATCGCAGCAGCAATGCAGCTTAAGGCTTGGCAAGTACCAGCATGGGAGACTGGCTGGGAATCCCAAGTTCCGTTGACCTTTTTGAACCTGAAAATTGTTAGTTTCTCTGTCAAAGATGGTAAAAGAAGGTTCAAATTGAACAGCTGCTGTCAACGGCCATATTAAGCTGAATGTGCCTGCTCTCGTCAGATCGCAGCAGCAATGCAGCTTAAGGTTTGGCAAGTACCAGCATGGGAGACTGGCTGGGAATCCCAAGTTCTGTTGACCTTTTTGAACCTGAAAATTGTGTTAGTTTCTCTATGAGATAGTAAAAGAAGGTTCAAATTGAACAGCTGCTGTCAACGGCCATTCTAAGCTGAATGTGCCTGCTCTCGTCAGATCGCAGCAGCAATGCAGCTTAAGGCTTGGCAAGTACCAGCATGGGAGACTGGCTGGGAATCCCAAGTTCTGTTGACCTTTTTGAACCTGAAAATTGTGTTAGTTTCTCTATGAGATAGTAAAAGAAGGTTCAAATTGAACAGCTGCTGTCAACGGCCATTCTAAGCTGAATGTGTGTGCTCTTGTCAGATCGCAGCAGCGATGCAGCTTAAGGCTTGGCAAGTACCAGCATGGGAGACTGGCTGGGAATCCCAAGTTCTGTTGACCTTTTTGAACCTGAAAATTGTGTTAGTTTCTCTATGAGGTAGTAAAATAAGGTTCAAATTGAACAGTTGCTGTCAACGGCCATTCTAAGCTGAATGTGCCTGCTCTCGTCAGATCGCAGCAGCAATGCAGCTTAAGGCTTGGCAAGTACCAGCATGGGAGACTAGCTGGGAATCCCAAGTTCCGTTGACCTTTTTGAACCTGAAAATTGTGTTAGTTTCTCTATGAGATAGTAAAAGAAGGTTCAAATTGAACAGCTGCTGTCAACAGCCATTCTAAGCTGAATGTGCATGCTCTGGTCAGATCGCAGCAGCAATGCAGCTTAAGGCTTTGCAAGTACCAGCATGGGAGACTGGCTGGGAATCCCAAGTTCTGTTGACATTTTTGAACCTGAAAATTGTGTTAGTTTCTCTATGAGATAGTAAAAGAAGGTTCAAATTGAACAACTGCTGTCAACGGCCATTCTACTAAGCTTAATGTGCCTGCTCTCGTCAGATCGCAGCAGCAATGCAGCTTAAGGCTTGGCAAGTACCAGCATGGGAGACTGGCTGGGAATCCCAAGTTCCGTTGACCTTTTTGAACCTGAAATTTGTGTTAGTTTCTCTATGAGATAGTAAAAGAAGGTTCAAATTGAACAGCTGCTCTCAACGGCCATTCTAAGCTGAATGTGCCTGCTCTCGTCAGATCGCAGCAGCAATGCAGCTTAAGGCTTGGCAAGTACCAGCATGGGAGACTGGCTGGGAATCCTAAGTTCTGTTGACCTTTTTGAACCTGAAAATTGTGTTAGTTTCTCTATGAGGTAGTAAAATAAGGTTCAAATTGAACAGTTGCTGTCAACGGCCATTCTAAGCTGAATGTGCCTGCTCTCGTCAGATCGCAGCAGCAATGCAGCTTAAGGCTTGGCAAGTACCAGCATGGGAGACTGGCTGGGAATCCCATGTTCCGTTGACCTTTTTGAACCTGAAAATTGTGTTAGTTTCTCTATGAGATAGTAAAAGAAGGTTCAAATTGAACAACTGCTGTCAACGGCCATTCTAAGCTGAATGTGCCTGCTCTCGTCAGATCGCAGCAGCAATGCAGCTTAAGGCTTGGCAAGTACCAGCATGGGAGACTGGCTGGGAATCATAAGTTCCGTTGACCTTTTTTTAACCTGAAAATTGTGTTAGTTTCTCTATGAGATAGTAAAAGAAGGTTCAAATTGAACAGCTGCTGTCAACGGCCATTCTAAGCTGAATGCGCCTGCTCTCGTCAGATCGCAGCAGCAATGCAGCTTAAGGCTTGGCAAGTACCAGCATGGGAGACTGGCTGGGAATCCCAAGTTCCATTGACTTTTTGAACCTGAAAATTGTGTTAGTTTCTCTATGAGATAGTAAAAGAAGGTTCAAATTGAACAGCTGCTGTCAACTGCCATTCTAAGCTGAATGTGCATGCTCTTGTCAGATCGCAGCAGCGTTGCAGCTTAAGGCTTGGCAAGTACCAGCATGGGAGTCTGGCTGGGAATCCCAAGTTCTGTTGACCTTTTTGAACCTGAAAATTGTGTTAGTTTCTCTATGAGATAGTTAAACAAAGTAGAAATTAGGCAGCTGCTGTCAACGGCCATTCTAAGCTGAATGTGCCTGCTCTTGTCAGATCGCAGCAGCAATGCAGCTTAAGGCTTGGCAAGTACCAGCATGGGAGACTGGCTGGGAATCCCAAGTTCCGTTGACCTTTTTGAACCTGAAAATTGTTAGTTTCTCTGTCAAAGATGGTAAAAGAAGGTTCAAATTGAACAGCTGCTGTCAACGGCCATTCTAAGCTGAATGTGCCTGCTCTCGTCAGATCGCAGCAGCAATGCAGCTTAAGGCTTGGCAAAAACCAGCATGGGAGACGGGCTGGGAATCCCAAGTTCTGTTGACCTTTTTGAACCTGAAAATTGTGTTAGTTTCTCTATGAGATAGTAAAAGAAGGTTCAAATTGAACAGCTGCTGTGAACGGCCATTCTAAGCTGAATGTGCCTGCTCTCGTCAGATCGCAGCAGCAATGCAGCTTAAGGCTTGGCAAGTACCAGCATGGGAGACTGGCTGGGAATCCCAAGTTCTGTTGACCTTTTTGAACCTGAAAATTGTGTTAGTTTCTCTATGAGATAGTAAAAGAAGGTTCAAACTGAACAGCTGCTGTCAACGGCCATTCTAAGCTGAATGTGCCTGCTCTCGTCAGATCGCAGCAGCAATGCAGCTTAAGGCTTGGCATGTACCAGCATGGGAGACTGGCTGGGAATCCTAAGTTCCGTTGACCTTTTTGAGCCTGAAAATTGTGTTAGTTTCTCTATGAGATAGTAAAAGAAGGTTCAAATTGAACAGCTGCTGTCAACGGCCATTCTAAGCTGAATGTGCCTGCTCTCGTCAGATCGCAGCAGCAATGCAGCTTAAGGCTTGGAAAGTACCAGCATGGGAGACTGGCTGGGAATCCCAAGTTCTGTTGACTTTTTTGAACCTGAAAATTGTGTTAGTTTCTCTATGAGATAGTAAAAGAAGGTTCAAATTGAACAGCTGCTGTCAACGGCCATTCTAAGCTGAATGTGCCTGCTCTCGTCAGATCGCAGCAGCAATGCAGCTTAAGGCTTGGCAAGTACCAGCATGGGAGACTGGCTGGGAATCCCAAGTTCCGTTGACCTTTTTGAACCTGAAAATTGTGTTAGTTTCTCTATGAGATAGTAAAAGAAGGTTCAAATTGAACAGCTGCTGTCAACGCCCATTCTAAGCTAAGGCTTGGCAAGTACCAGCATGGGAGACTGGCTGGGAATCCCAAGTTCCATTGACCTTTTTGAACCTGAAAATTGAGTTAGTTTCTCTATGAGATAGTAAAAGAAGGTTCAAATTGAACAGCTGCTGTCAACGGCCATTCTAAGCTGAATGTGCCTGCTCTCATCAGATCGCAGCAGCAATGCAGCTTAAGGCTTGGCAAGTACCAGCATGGGAGACTGGCTGGGAATCCCAAGTTCCGTTGACCTTTTTGAACCTGAAAATGTGTTAGTTTCTCTATGAGATAGTAAAAGAAGGTTCAAATTGAACAGCTGCTGTCAACGGCCATTCTAAGCTGAATGTGCATGCTCTTGTCAGATCGCAGCAGCGTTGCAGCTTAAGGCTTGGCAAGTACCAGCATGGGAGACTGCCTGGGAATCCCAAATTCTGTTGACCTTTTTGAACCTGAAAATTGTGTTAGTTTCTCTATGAGATAGTAAAAGAAAGTAGAAATTAGGCAGCTGCTGTCAACGGCCATTCTAAGCTGAATGTGCCTGCTCTCGTCAGATCGCAGCAGCAATGCAGCTTAAGGCTTGGCAAGTACCAGCATGGGAGACTGGCTGGGAATCCCACGTTCTGTTGACCTTTTTGAACCTGAAAATTGTTAGTTTCTCTGTCAAAGATGGTAAAAGAAGGTTCAAATTGAACAGCTGCTGTCAACGGCCATTCTAAGCTGAATGTGCCTGCTCTCGTCAGATCGCAGCAGCAATGCAGCTTAAGGTTTGGCAAGTACCAGCATGGGAGACTGGCTGGGAATCCCAAGTTCTGTTGACCTTTTTGAACCTGAAAATTGTGTTAGTTTCTCTATGAGATAGTAAAAGAAGGTTCAAATTGAACAGCTGCTGTCAACGGCCATTCTAAGCTGAATGTGCCTGCTCTCGTCAGATCGCAGCCGCAATGCAGCTTAAGGCTTGGCAAGTACCAGCATGGGAGACTGGCTGGGAATCCCAAGTTCCGTTGACCTTTTTGAACCTGAAAATTGTGTTAGTTTCTCTATGAGATAGTAAAAGAAGGTTCAAATTGAACAGCTGCTGTCAACGCCCATTCTAAGCTGAATGTGCCTGCTCTCATCAGATCGCAGCAGCAATGCAGCTTAAGGCTTGGCAAGTACCAGCATGGGAGACTGGCTGGGAATCCCAAGTTCCGTTGACCTTTTTGAACCTGAAAATGTGTTAGTTTCTCTATGAGATAGTAAAAGAAGGTTCAAATTGAACAGCTGCTGTCAACGGCCATTCTAAGCTGAATGTGTATGCTCTTGTCAGAGCGCAGCAGCGTTTCAGCTTAAGGCTTGGCAAGTACCAGCTTGGGAGACTGCCTGGGAATCCCAAGTTCTGTTGACCTTTTTGAACCTGAAAATTGTGTTAGTTTCTCTATGAGATAGTAAAAGAAAGTAGAAATTAGGCAGCTGCTGTCAACGGCCATTCTAAGCTGAATGTGCCTGCTCTCGTCAGATCGCAGCAGCAATGCAGATTAAGGCTTGGCAAGTACCAGCATGGGAGACTGGCTGGGAATCCCACGTTCCGTTGACCTTTTTGAACCTGAAAATTGTTAGTTTCTCTGTCAAAGATGGTAAAAGAAGGTTCAAATTGAACAGCTGCTGTCAACGGCCATTCTAAGCTGAATGTGCCTGCTCTCGTCAGATCGCAGCAGCAATGCAGCTTAAGGTTTGGCAAGTACCAGCATGGGAGACTGGCTGGGAATCCCAAGTTCTGTTTACCTTTTTGAACCTGAAAATTGTGTTAGTTTCTCTATGAGATAGTAAAAGAAGGTTCAAACTGAACAGCTGCTGTCAACGGCCATTCTAAGCTGAATGTGCCTGCTCTCGTCAGATCGCAGCAGCAATGCAGCTTAAGGCTTGGCAAGTACCAGCATGGGAGACTGGCTGGGAATCCCAAGTTCTGTTGAACGTTTTGAACCTGAAAATTGTGTTAGTTTCTCTATGAGATAGTAAAAGAAGGTTCAAATTGAACAGCTGCTGTCAACGGCCATTCTAAGCTGAATGTGCCTGCTCTCGTCAGATCGCAGCAGCAATGCAGCTTAAGGCTTGGCAAGTACCAGCATGGGAGACTGGCTGGGAATCCCAAGTTCTGTTGACCTTTTTGAACCTGAAAATTGTGTTAGTTTCTCTATGAGATAGTAAAAGAAGGTTCAAATTGAACAACTGCTGTCAACGGCCATTCTAAGCTGAATGTGCCTGCTCTCGTCAGATCGCAGCAGCAATGCAGCTTAAGGCTTGGCAAGTACCAGCATGGGAGACTGGCTGGGAATCTCAAGTTCCGTTGACCTTTTTGAACCTGAAAATTGTGTTAGTTTCTCTATGAGATAGTAAAAGAAGGTTCAAATTGAACAGCTGCTGTCAACGGCCTTTCTAAGCTGAATGTGCGTGCTCTTGTCAGATCGCAGCAGCAATGCAGCTTAAGGCTTGGCAAGTACCAGCATGGGAGACTGGCTGGGAATCCCAAGTTCTGTTGACCTTTTTGAACCTGAAAATTGTGTAAGTTTCTCTATGAGATAGTAAAAGAAGGTTCAAATAGAACAGCTGCTGTCATCGGCCATTCTAAGCTGAATGTGCATGCTCTTGTCAGATCGCAGCAGCGTTGCAGCTTAAGGCTTGGCAAGTACCAGCATGGGAGACTGGCTGGGAATCCCAAGTTCTGTTGACCTTTTTGAACCTGAAAATTGTGTTAGTTTCTCTATGAGATAGTAAAAGAAAGTAGAAATTAGGCAGCTGCTGTCAACGGCCATTCTAAGCTGAATGTGCCTGCTCTCGTCAGATCGCAGCAGCAATGCAGCTTAAGGCTTGGCAAGTACCAGCATGGGAGACTGGCTGGGAATCCCAAGTTCCGTTGACCTTTTTGAACCTGAAAAT
Source organism: Engystomops pustulosus (assembly GCF_040894005.1). NCBI lineage: Eukaryota > Metazoa > Chordata > Amphibia > Anura > Leptodactylidae > Engystomops > Engystomops pustulosus. The sequence goes on from NC_092419.1 coordinate 65,868,911, forward strand.
TGTTAGTTTCTCTGTCAAAGATCTTAAAAGAAGGTTCAAATTGAACAGCTGCTGTCAACAGCCATTCTAAGCTGAATGTGCCTGCTCTCGTCAGATCGCAGCAGCAATGCAGCTTAAGGCTTGGCAAGTACCAGCATGGGAGACTGGCTGGGAATCCCAAGTTCCGTTGACTTTTTTTTAACCTGAAAATTGTGTTAGTTTCTCTATGAGATAGTAAAAGAAGGTTCAAATTGAACAGCTGCTGTCAACGCCCATTCTAAGCTAAGGCTTGGCAAGTACCAGCATGGGAGACTGGCTGGGAATCCCAAGTTCCATTGACCTTTTTGAACCTGAAAATTGAGTTAGTTTCTCTATGAGATAGTAAAAGAAGGTTCAAATTGAACAGCTGCTGTCAACGGCCATTCTAAGCTGAATGTGCATGCTCTTGTCAGATCGCAGCAGCGTTGCAGCTTAAGGCTTGGCAAGTACCAGCATGGGAGACTGGCTGGGAATCCCAAGTTCTGTTGACCTTTTTGAACATGAAAATTGTGTTAGTTTCTCTATGAGATAGTAAAAGAAAGTAGAAATTAGGCAGCTGCTGTCAATGGCCATTCTAAGCTGAATGTGCCTGCTCTCGTCAGATCGCAGCAGCAATGCAGCTTAAGGCTTGGCAAGTACCAGCATGGGAGACTGGCTGGGAATCCCACGTTCCGTTGACCTTTTTGAACCTGAAAATTGTTAGTTTCTCTGTCAAAGATGGTAAAAGAAGGTTCAAATTGAACAGCTGCTGTCAACGGCCATTCTAAGCTGAATGTGCATGCTCTCGTCAGATCGCAGCAGCAATGCAGCTTAAGGCTTGGCAAGTACCAGCATGGGAGACTGGCTGGGAATCCCAAGTTCCGTTGACCTTTTTGAACCTGAAAATTGTGTTAGTTTCTCTATGAGATAGTAAAAGAAGGTTCAAATTGAACAGCTGCTGTCAACGCCCATTCTAAGCTGAATGTGCCTGCTCTCATCAGATCGCAGCAGCAATGCAGCTTAAGGCTTGGCAAGTACCAGCATGGGAGACTGGCTGGGAATCCCAAGTTCCGTTGACCTTTTTGAACCTGAAAATGTGTTAGTTTCTCTATGAGATAGTAAAAGAAGGTTCAAATTGAACAGCTGCTGTCAACGGCCATTCTAAGCTGAATGTGTATGCTCTTGTCAGAGCGCAGCAGCGTTTCAGCTTAAGGCTTGGCAAGTACCAGCTTGGGAGACTGCCTGGGAATCCCAAGTTCTGTTGACCTTTTTGAACCTGAAAATTGTGTTAGTTTCTCTATGAGATAGTAAAAGAAAGTAGAAATTAGGCAGCTGCTGTCAACGGCCATTCTAAGCTGAATGTGCCTGCTCTCGTCAGATCGCAGCAGCAATGCAGATTAAGGCTTGGCAAGTACCAGCATGGGAGACTGGCTGGGAATCCCACGTTCCGTTGACCTTTTTGAACCTGAAAATTGTTAGTTTCTCTGTCAAAGATGGTAAAAGAAGGTTCAAATTGAACAGCTGCTGTCAACGGCCATTCTAAGCTGAATGTGCCTGCTCTCGTCAGATCGCAGCAGCAATGCAGCTTAAGGTTTGGCAAGTACCAGCATGGGAGACTGGCTGGGAATCCCAAGTTCTGTTTACCTTTTTGAACCTGAAAATTGTGTTAGTTTCTCTATGAGATAGTAAAAGAAGGTTCAAACTGAACAGCTGCTGTCAACGGCCATTCTAAGCTGAATGTGCCTGCTCTCGTCAGATCGCAGCAGCAATGCAGCTTAAGGCTTGGCAAGTACCAGCATGGGAGACTGGCTGGGAATCCCAAGTTCTGTTGAACTTTTTGAACCTGAAAATTGTGTTAGTTTCTCTATGAGATAGTAAAAGAAGGTTCAAATTGAACAGCTGCTGTCAACGGCCATTCTAAGCTGAATGTGCCTGCTCTCGTCAGATCGCAGCAGCAATGCAGCTTAAGGCTTGGCAAGTACCAGCATGGGAGACTGGCTGGGAATCCCAAGTTCTGTTGACCTTTTTGAACCTGAAAATTGTGTTAGTTTCTCTATGAGATAGTAAAAGAAGGTTCAAATTGAACAACTGCTGTCAACGGCCATTCTAAGCTGAATGTGCCTGCTCTCGTCAGATCGCAGCAGCAATGCAGCTTAAGGCTTGGCAAGTACCAGCATGGGAGACTGGCTGGGAATCTCAAGTTCCGTTGACCTTTTTGAACCTGAAAATTGTGTTAGTTTCTCTATGAGATAGTAAAAGAAGGTTCAAATTGAACAGCTGCTGTCAACGGCCTTTCTAAGCTGAATGTGCGTGCTCTTGTCAGATCGCAGCAGCAATGCAGCTTAAGGCTTGGCAAGTACTGGCTGGGAATCCCAAGTTCTGTTGACCTTTTTGAACCTGAAAATTGTGTAAGTTTCTCTATGAGATAGTAAAAGAAGGTTCAAATAGAACAGCTGCTGTCATCGGCCATTCTAAGCTGAATGTGCATGCTCTTGTCAGATCGCAGCAGCGTTGCAGCTTAAGGCTTGGCAAGTACCAGCATGGGAGACTGGCTGGGAATCCCAAGTTCTGTTGACCTTTTTGAACCTGAAAATTGTGTTAGTTTCTCTATGAGATAGTAAAAGAAAGTAGAAATTAGGCAGCTGCTGTCAACGGCCATTCTAAGCTGAATGTGCCTGCTCTCGTCAGATCGCAGCAGCAATGCAGCTTAAGGCTTGGCAAGTACCAGCATGGGAGACTGGCTGGGAATCCCAAGTTCCGTTGACCTTTTTGAACCTGAAAATTGTTAGTTTCTCTGTCAAAGATCTTAAAAGAAGGTTCAAATTGAACAGCTGCTGTCAACAGCCATTCTAAGCTGAATGTGCCTGCTCTCGTCAGATCGCAGCAGCAATGCAGCTTAAGGCTTGGCAAGTACCAGCATGGGAGACTGGCTGGGAATCCCAAGTTCCGTTGACTTTTTTTTAACCTGAAAATTGTGTTAGTTTCTCTATGAGATAGTAAAAGAAGGTTCAAATTGAACAGCTGCTGTCAACGCCCATTCTAAGCTAAGGCTTGGCAAGTACCAGCATGGGAGACTGGCTGGGAATCCCAAGTTCCATTGACCTTTTTGAACCTGAAAATTGAGTTAGTTTCTCTATGAGATAGTAAAAGAAGGTTCAAATTGAACAGCTGCTGTCAACGGCCATTCTAAGCTGAATGTGCATGCTCTTGTCAGATCGCAGCAGCGTTGCAGCTTAAGGCTTGGCAAGTACCAGCATGGGAGACTGGCTGGGAATCCCAAGTTCTGTTGACCTTTTTGAACATGAAAATTGTGTTAGTTTCTCTATGAGATAGTAAAAGAAAGTAGAAATTAGGCAGCTGCTGTCAACGGCCATTCTAAGCTGAATGTGCCTGCTCTCGTCAGATCGCAGCAGCAATGCAGCTTAAGGCTTGGCAAGTACCAGCATGGGAGACTGGCTGGGAATCCCACGTTCCGTTGACCTTTTTGAACCTGAAAATTGTTAGTTTCTCTGTCAAAGATGGTAAAAGAAGGTTCAAATTGAACAGCTGCTGTCAACGGCCATTCTAAGCTGAATGTGCATGCGCTTGTCAGATCGCAGCAGCGTTGCAGCTTTAGGCTTGGCAAGTACCAGCATGGGAGACTGGCTGGGAATCCCAAGTTCTGTTGACCTTTTTGAACATGAAAATTGTGTTAGTTTCTCTATGAGATAGTAAAAGAAAGTAGAAATTAGGCAGCTGCTGTCAACGGCCATTCTAAGCTGAATGTGCCTGCTCTCGTCAGATCGCAGCAGCAATGCAGCTTAAGGCTTGGCAAGTACCAGCATGGGAGACTGGCTGGGAATCCCACGTTCCGTTGACCTTTTTGAACCTGAAAATTGTTAGTTTCTCTGTCAAAGATGGTAAAAGAAGGTTCAAATTGAACAGCTGCTGTCAACGGCCATTCTAAGCTGAATGTGCATGCTCTCGTCAGATCGCAGCAGCAATGCAGCTTAAGGTTTGGCAAGTACCAGCATGGGAGACTGGCTGGGAATCCCAAGTTCTGTTGACCTTTTTGAACCTGAAAATTGTGTTAGTTTCTCTATGAGATAGTAAAAGAAGGTTCAAATTGAACAGCTGCTGTCAACGGCCATTCTAAGCTGAATGTGCCTGCTCTCGTCAGATCGCAGCAGCGATGCAGCCTAAGGCTTGGCAAGTACCAGCATGGGAGAGTGGCTGGGAATCCCAAGTTCTGTTGACCTTTTTGAACCTGAAAATTGTGTTAGTTTCTCTATGAGATAGTAAAAGAAGGTTCAAATTGAACAGCTGCTGTCAACGGCCATTCTAAGCTGAATGTGCCTGCTCTCGTCAGATCGCAGCAGCAATGCAGCATAAGGCTTGGCAAGTACCAGCATGGGAGACTGGCTGGGAATCCCACGTTCTGTTGACCTTTTTGAACCTGAAAATTGTGTTAGTTTCTCTATGAGATAGTAAAAGAAGGTTCAAATTGAACAGCTGCTGTCAACGGCCATTCTAAGCTGAATGTGCCTGCTCTCGTCAGATCGCAGCAGCAATGCAGCTTAAGGCTTGGAAAGTACCAGCATGGGAGACTGGCTGGGAATCCCAAGTTCCGTTGACCTTTTTGAACCTGAAAATTGTGTTAGTTTCTCTATGAGATAGTAAAAGAAGGTTCAAATTGAACAGCTGCTGTCAACGGCCATTCTAAGCTGAATGTGCCTGCTCTCGTCAGATCGCAGCAGCAATGCAGCTTAAGGCTTGGCAAGTACCAGCATGGGAGACTGGCTGGGAATCCCAAGTTCCGTTGACCTTTTTGAACCTGAAAATTGTTAGTTTCTCTGTCAAAGATGGTAAAAGAAGGTTCAAATTGAACAGCTGCTGTCAACGGCCATTCTAAGCTGAATGTGCCTGCTCTCGTCAGATCGCAGCAGCAATGCAGCTTAAGGCTTGGCAAGTACCAGCATGGGAGACTGGCTGCGAATCCCAAGTTCCGTTGACCTTTTTGAACCTGAAAATTGTGTTAGTTTCTCTATGAGATTGTAAAAGAAGGTTCAAATTGAACAGCTGCTGTCAACGGCCAATCTAAGCTGAATGTGCGTGCTCTTGTCAAATCGCAGCAGCGATGCAGCTTAAGGCTTAGCAAGTACCAGCATGGGAAACTGGCTGGGAATCCCAAGTTCTGTTGACATTTTTGAACCTGAAAATTGTGTTAGTTTCTCTATGAGATAGTAAAAGAAGGTTCAAATTGAACAGCTGCTGTCAATGGCCATTCTAAGCTGAATGTGCCTGCTCTCGTCAGATCGCAGCAGCAATGCAGCTTAAGGCTTGGCAAGTACCAGCATGGGAGACTGGCTGGGAATCCTAAGTTCTGTTGACCTTTTTGAACCTGAAAATTGTGTTAGTTTCTCTATGAGGTAGTAAAATAAGGTTCAAATTGAACAGTTGCTGTCAACGGCCATTCTAAGCTGAATGTGCCTGCTCTCGTCAGATCGCAGCAGCAATGCAGCTTAAGGCTTGGCAAGTACCAGCATGGGAGACTAGCTGGGAATCCCAAGTTCCGTTGACCTTTTTGAACCTGAAAATTGTGTTAGTTTCTCTATGAGATAGTAAAAGAAGGTTCAAATTGAACAGCTGCTGTCAACAGCCATTCTAAGCTGAATGTGCATGCTCTGGTCAGATCGCAGCAGCAATGCAGCTTAAGGCTTTGCAAGTACCAGCATGGGAGACTGGCTGGGAATCCCAAGTTCTGTTGACATTTTTGAACCTGAAAATTGTGTTAGTTTCTCTATGAGATAGTAAAAGAAGGTTCAAATTGAACAACTGCTGTCAACGGCCATTCTACTAAGCTTAATGTGCCTGCTCTCGTCAGATCGCAGCAGCAATGCAGCTTAAGGATTGGCAAGTACCAGCATGGGAGACTGGCTGGGAATCCCAAGTTCCGTTGACCTTTTTGAACCTGAAATTTGTGTTAGTTTCTCTATGAGATAGTAAAAGAAGGTTCAAATTGAACAGCTGCTCTCAACGGCCAATCTAAGCTGAATGTGCCTGCTCTCGTCAGATCGCAGCAGCAATGCAGCTTAAGGCTTGGCAAGTACCAGCATGGGAGACTGGCTGGGAATCCTAAGTTCTGTTGACCTTTTTGAACTTGAAAATTGTGTTAGTTTCTCTATGAGGTAGTAAAATAAGGTTCAAATTGAACAGTTGCTGTCAACGGCCATTCTAAGCTGAATGTGCCTGCTCTCGTCAGATCGCAGCAGCAATGCAGCTTAAGGCTTTGCAAGTACCAGCATGGGAGACTGGCTGGGTATCCCAAGTTCTGTTGACATTTTTGAACCTGAAAATTGTGTTAGTTTCTCTATGAGATAGTAAAAGAAGGTTCAAATTGAACAGCTGCTGTCAACGGCCATTCTACTAAGCTTAATGTGCCTGCTCTCGTCAGATCGCAGCAGCAATGCAGCTTAAGGCTTGGCAAGTACCAGCATGGGAGACTGGCTGGGAATCCCAAGTTCCGTTGACCTTTTTGAACCTGAAAATTGTGTTAGTTTTTCTATGAGATAGTAAAAGAAGGTTCAAATTGAACAGCTGCTGTCAACGGCCATTCTAAGCTGAATGTGCCTGCTCTCGTCAGATCGCAGCAGCAATGCAGCTTAAGGCTTGGCAAGTACCAGCATGGGAGACTGGCTGGGAATCCCATGTTCCGTTGACCTTTTTGAACCTGAAAATTGTGTTAGTTTCTCTATGAGATAGTAAAAGAAGGTTCAAATTGAACAGCTGCTGTCAACGGCCATTCTAAGCTGAATGCGCCTGCTCTCGTCAGATCGCAGCAGCAATGCAGCTTAAGGCTTGGCAAGTACCAGCATGGGAGACTGGCTGGGAATCCCAAGTTCCATTGACTTTTTGAACCTGAAAATTGTGTTAGTTTCTCTATGAGATAGTAAAAGAAGGTTCAAATTGAACAGCTGCTGTCAACTGCCATTCTAAGCTGAATGTGCATGCTCTTGTCAGATCGCAGCAGCGTTGCAGCTTAAGGCTTGGCAAGTACCAGCATGGGAGTCTGGCTGGGAATCCCAAGTTCTGTTGACCTTTTTGAACCTGAAAATTGTGTTAGTTTCTCTATGAGATAGTTAAACAAAGTAGAAATTAGGCAGCTGCTGTCAACGGCCATTCTAAGCTGAATGTGCCTGCTCTTGTCAGATCGCAGCAGCAATGCAGCTTAAGGCTTGGCAAGTACCAGCATGGGAGACTGGCTGGGAATCCCAAGTTCCGTTGACCTTTTTGAACCTGAAAATTGTTAGTTTCTCTGTCAAAGATGGTAAAAGAAGGTTCAAATTGAACAGCTGCTGTCAACGGCCATTCTAAGCTGAATGTGCCTGCTCTCGTCAGATCGCAGCAGCAATGCAGCTTAAGGCTTGGCAAAAACCAGCATGGGAGACGGGCTGGGAATCCCAAGTTCTGTTGACCTTTTTGAACCTGAAAATTGTGTTAGTTTCTCTATGAGATAGTAAAAGAAGGTTCAAATTGAACAGCTGCTGTGAACGGCCATTCTAAGCTGAATGTGCCTGCTCTCGTCAGATCGCAGCAGCAATGCAGCTTAAGGCTTGGCAAGTACCAGCATGGGAGACTGGCTGGGAATCCCAAGTTCTGTTGACCTTTTTGAACCTGAAAATTGTGTTAGTTTCTCTATGAGATAGTAAAAGAAGGTTCAAACTGAACAGCTGCTGTCAACGGCCATTCTAAGCTGAATGTGCCTGCTCTCGTCAGATCGCAGCAGCAATGCAGCTTAAGGCTTGGCATGTACCAGCATGGGAGACTGGCTGGGAATCCTAAGTTCCGTTGACCTTTTTGAGCCTGAAAATTGTTTTAGTTTCTCTATGAGATAGTAAAAGAAGGTTCAAATTGAACAGCTGCTGTCAACGGCCATTCTAAGCTGAATGTGCCTGCTCTCGTCAGATCGCAGCAGCAATGCAGCTTAAGGCTTGGAAAGTACCAGCATGGGAGACTGGCTGGGAATCCCAAGTTCTGTTGACTTTTTTGAACCTGAAAATTGTGTTAGTTTCTCTATGAGATAGTAAAAGAAGGTTCAAATTGAACAGCTGCTGTCAACGGCCATTCTAAGCTGAATGTGCCTGCTCTCGTCAGATCGCAGCAGCAATGCAGCTTAAGGCTTGGCAAGTACCAGCATGGGAGACTGGCTGGGAATCCCAAGTTCCGTTGACCTTTTTGAACCTGAAAATTGTGTTAGTTTCTCTATGAGATAGTAAAAGAAGGTTCAAATTGAACAGCTGCTGTCAACGCCCATTCTAAGCTAAGGCTTGGCAAGTACCAGCATGGGAGACTGGCTGGGAATCCCAAGTTCCATTGACCTTTTTGAACCTGAAAATTGAGTTAGTTTCTCTATGAGATAGTAAAAGAAGGTTCAAATTGAACAGCTGCTGTCAACGGCCATTCTAAGCTGAATGTGCCTGCTCTCATCAGATCGCAGCAGCAATGCAGCTTAAGGCTTGGCAAGTACCAGCATGGGAGACTGGCTGGGAATCCCAAGTTCCGTTGACCTTTTTGAACCTGAAAATGTGTTAGTTTCTCTATGAGATAGTAAAAGAAGGTTCAAATTGAACAGCTGCTGTCAACGGCCATTCTAAGCTGAATGTGCATGCTCTTGTCAGATCGCAGCAGCGTTGCAGCTTAAGGCTTGGCAAGTACCAGCATGGGAGACTGGCTGGGAATCCCAAATTCTGTTGACCTTTTTGAACCTGAAAATTGTGTTAGTTTCTCTATGAGATAGTAAAAGAAAGTAGAAATTAGGCAGCTGCTGTCAACGGCCATTCTAAGCTGAATGTGCCTGCTCTCGTCAGATCGCAGCAGCAATGCAGCTTAAGGCTTGGCAAGTACCAGCATGGGAGACTGGCTGGGAATCCCACGTTCTGTTGACCTTTTTGAACCTGAAAATTTTTAGTTTCTCTGTCAAAGATGGTAAAAGAAGGTTCAAATTGAACAGCTGCTGTCAACGGCCATTCTAAGCTGAATGTGCCTGCTCTCGTCAGATCGCAGCAGCAATGCAGCTTAAGGTTTGGCAAGTACCAGCATGGGAGACTGGCTGGGAATCCCAAGTTCTGTTGACCTTTTTGAACCTGAAAATTGTGTTAGTTTCTCTATGAGATAGTAAAAGAAGGTTCAAATTGAACAGCTGCTGTCAACGCCCATTCTAAGCTAAGGCTTGGCAAGTACCAGCATGGGAGACTGGCTGGGAATCCCAAGTTCCGTTGACCTTTTTGAACCTGAAAATGTGTTAGTTTCTCTATGAGATAGTAAAAGAAGGTTCAAATTGAACAGCTGCTGTCAACGGCCATTCTAAGCTGAATGTGCATGCTCTTGTCAGATCGCAGCAGCGTTGCAGCTTAAGGCTTGGCAAGTACCAGCATGGGAGACTGGCTGGGAATCCCAAGTTCCGTTGACCTTTTTGAACCTGAAAATGTGTTAGTTTCTCTATGAGATAGTAAAAGAAGGTTCAAATTGAACAGCTGCTGTCAACGGCCATTCTAAGCTGAATGTGCATGCTCTTGTCAGATCGCAGCAGCGTTGCAGCTTAAGGCTTGGCAAGTACCAGCATGGGAGACTGGCTGGGAATCCCAAGTTCTGTTGACCTTTTTGAACCTGAAAATTGTGTTAGTTTCTCTATGAGATAGTAAAAGAAAGTAGAAATTAGGCAGCTGCTGTCAACGGCCATTCTAAGCTGAATGTCCCTGCTCTCGTCAGATCGCAGCAGCAATGCAGCTTAAGGCTTGGCAAGTACCAGCATGGGAGACTGGCTGGGAATCCCACGTTCCGTTGACCTTTTTGAACCTGAAAATTGTTAGTTTCTCTGTCAAAGATGGTAAAAGAAGATTCAAATTGAACAGCTGCTGTCAACGGCCATATTAAGCTGAATGTGCCTGCTCTCGTCAGATCGCAGCAGCAATGCAGCTTAAGGTTTGGCAAGTACCAGCATGGGAGACTGGCTGGGAATCCCAAGTTCTGTTGACCTTTTTGAACCTGAAAATTGTGTTAGTTTCTCTATGAGATAGTAAAAGAAGGTTCAAATTGAACAGCTGCTGTCAACGGCCATTCTAAGCTGAATGTGCCTGCTCTCGTCAGATCGCAGCAGCAATTCAGCTTAAGGCTTGGCAAGTACCAGCATGGGAGACTGGCTGGGAATCCCAAGTTCTGTTGACCTTTTTGAACCTGAAAATTGTGTTAGTTTCTCTATGAGATAGTAAAAGAAGGTTCAAATTGAACAGCTGCTGTCAACGGCCCTTCTAAGCTGAATGTGTGTGCTCTTGTCAGATCGCAGCAGCGATGCAGCTTAAGGCTTGGCAAGTACCAGCATGGGAGACTGACTGGGAATCCCAAGTTCTGTTGACCTTTTTGAACCTGAAAATTGTGTTAGTTTCTCTATGAGATAGTAAAAGAAGGTTCAAATTGAACAGCTGCTGTCAATGGCCATTCTAAGCTGAATGTGCCTGCTCTCGTCAGATCGCAGCAGCAATGCAGCTTAAGGCTTGGCAAGTACCAGCATGGGAGACTGGCAGGGAATCCCAAGTTCCATTGACCTTTTTGAACCTGAAAATTGTGTTAGTTTCTCTATGAGATAGTAAAAGAAGGTTCAAATTGAACAGCTGCTGTCAACGGCCATTCTAAGCTGAATGTGCCTGCTCTCGTCAGATCGCAGCAGCAATGCAGCTTAAGGCTTGGCAAGTACCAGCATGGGAGACTGGCTGGGAATCCCAAGTTCTGTTGACCTTTTTGAACCTGAAAATTGTATTAGTTTCTCTATGAGATAGTAAAAGAAGGTTCAAATTGAACAGCTGCTGTCAACGGCCATTCTAAGCTGAATGTGCTTGCTCTCGTCAGATCGCAGCAGCAATGCAGCTTAAGGCTTGGCAAGTACCAGCATGGGAGACTGGCTGGGAATCCCAAGTTCCGTTGACCTTTTTGAACCTGAAAATTGTGTTAGTTTCTCTATGAGATAGTAAAAGAAGGTTCAAATTGAACAGCTGCTGTCAACGCCCATTCTAAGCTAAGGCTTGGCAAGTACCAGCATGGGAGACTGGCTGGGAATCCCAAGTTCCATTGACCTTTTTGAACCTGAAAATTGAGTTAGTTTCTCTATGAGATAGTAAAAGAAGGTTCAAATTGAACAGCTGCTGTCAACGGCCATTCTAAGCTGAATGTGCCTGCTCTCATCAGATCGCAGCAGCAATGCAGCTTAAGGCTTGGCAAGTACCAGCATGGGAGACTGGCTGGGAATCCCAAGTTCCGTTGACCTTTTTGAACCTGAAAATGTGTTAGTTTCTCTATGAGATAGTAAAAGAAGGTTCAAATTGAACAGCTGCTGTCAACGGCCATTCTAAGCTGAATGTGCATGCTCTTGTCAGATCGCAGCAGCGTTGCAGCTTAAGGCTTGGCAAGTACCAGCATGGGAGACTGCCTGGGAATCCCAAGTTCTGTTGACCTTTTTGAACCTGAAAATTGTGTTAGTTTCTCTATGAGATAGTAAAAGAAAGTAGAAATTAGGCAGCTGCTGTCAACGGCCATTCTAAGCTGAATGTGCCTGCTCTCGTCAGATCGCAGCAGCAATGCAGCTTAAGGCTTGGCAAGTACCAGCATGGGAGACTGGCTGGGAATCCCATGTTCTGTTGACCTTTTTGAACCTGAAAATTGTTAGTTTCTCTGTCAAAGATGGTAAAAGAAGGTTCAAATTGAACAGCTGCTGTCAACGGCCATTCTAAGCTGAATGTGCCTGCTCTCGTCAGATCGCAGCAGCAATGCAGCTTAAGGTTTGGCAAGTACCAGCATGGGAGACTGGCTGGGAATCCCAAGTTCCGTTGACCTTTTTGAACCTGAAAATTGTGTTAGTTTCTCTATGAGATAGTAAAAGAAGGTTCAAATTGAACAGCTGCTGTCAACGCCCATTCTAAGCTAAGGCTTGGCAAGTACCAGCATGGGAGACTGGCTGGGAATCCCAAGTTCCATTGACCTTTTTGAACCTGAAAATTGAGTTAGTTTCTCTATGAGATAGTAAAAGAAGGTTCAAATTGAACAGCTGCTGTCAACGGCCATTCTAAGCTGAATGTGCATGCTCTTGTCAGATCGCAGCAGCGTTGCAGCTTAAGGCTTGGCAAGTACCAGCATGGGAGACTGCCTGGGAATCCCAAGTTCTGTTGACCTTTTTGAACCTGAAAATTGTGTTAGTTTCTCTATGAGATAGTAAAAGAAAGTAGAAATTAGGCAGCTGCTGTCAACGGCCATTCTAAGCTGAATGTGCCTGCTCTCGTCAGATCGCAGCAGCAATGCAGCTTAAGGCTTGGCAAGTACCAGCATGGGAGACTGGCTGGGAATCCCACATTCCGTTGACCTTTTTGAACCTGAAAATTGTTAGTTTCTCTGTCAAATATGGTAAAAGAAGGTTCAAATTGAACAGCTGCTGTCAACGGCCATTCTAAGCTGAATGTGCCTGCTCTCGTCAGATCGCAGCAGCAATGCAGCTTAAGGTTTGGCAAGTACCAGCATGGGAGACTGGCTGGGAATCCCAAGTTCCGTTGACCTTTTTGAACCTGAAAATTGTGTTAGTTTCTCTATGAGATAGTAAAAGAAGGTTCAAACTGAACAGCTGCTGTCAACGGCCATTCTAAGCTGAATGTGCCTGCTCTCGTCAGATCGCAGCAGCAATGCAGCTTAAGGCTTGGCAAGTACCAGCATGGGAGACTGGCTGGGAATCCCAAGTTCCGTTGACCTTTTTGAACCTGAAAATTGTGTTAGTTTCTCTATGAGATAGTAAAAGAAGGTTCAAACTGAACAGCTGCTGTCAACGGCCATTCTAAGCTGAATGTGCCTGCTCTCGTCAGATCGCAGCAGCAATGCAGCTTAAGGCTTGGCAAGTACCAGCATGGGAGACTGGCTGGGAATCCCAAGTTCTGTTGACCTTTTTGAACCTGAAAATTGTGTTAGTTTCTCTATGAGATAGTAAAAGAAGGTTCAAACTGAACAGCTGCTGTCAACGGCCATTCTAAGCTGAATGTGCCTGCTCTCGTCAGATCGCAGCAGCAATGCAGCTTAAGGCTTGGCATGTACCAGCATGGGAGACTGGCTGGGAATCCTAAGTTCCGTTGACCTTTTTGAGCCTGAAAATTGTTTTAGTTTCTCTATGAGATAGTAAAAGAAGGTTCAAATTGAACAGCTGCTGTCAACGGCCATTCTAAGCTGAATGTGCCTGCTCTCGTCAGATCGCAGCAGCAATGCAGCTTAAGGCTTGGAAAGTACCAGCATGGGAGACTGGCTGGGAATCCCAAGTTCTGTTGACTTTTTTGAACCTGAAAATTGTGTTAGTTTCTCTATGAGATAGTAAAAGAAGGTTCAAATTGAACAGCTGCTGTCAACGGCCATTCTAAGCTGAATGTGCCTGCTCTCGTCAGATCGCAGCAGCAATGCAGCTTAAGGCTTGGCAAGTACCAGCATGGGAGACTGGCTGGGAATCCCAAGTTCCGTTGACCTTTTTGAACCTGAAAATTGTGTTAGTTTCTCTATGAGATAGTAAAAGAAGGTTCAAATTGAACAGCTGCTGTCAACGCCCATTCTAAGCTAAGGCTTGGCAAGTACCAGCATGGGAGACTGGCTGGGAATCCCAAGTTCCATTGACCTTTTTGAACCTGAAAATTGAGTTAGTTTCTCTATGAGATAGTAAAAGAAGGTTCAAATTGAACAGCTGCTGTCAACGGCCATTCTAAGCTGAATGTGCCTGCTCTCATCAGATCGCAGCAGCAATGCAGCTTAAGGCTTGGCAAGTACCAGCATGGGAGACTGGCTGGGAATCCCAAGTTCCGTTGACCTTTTTGAACCTGAAAATGTGTTAGTTTCTCTATGAGATAGTAAAAGAAGGTTCAAATTGAACAGCTGCTGTCAACGGCCATTCTAAGCTGAATGTGCATGCTCTTGTCAGATCGCAGCAGCGTTGCAGCTTAAGGCTTGGCAAGTACCAGCATGGGAGACTGCCTGGGAATCCCAAATTCTGTTGACCTTTTTGAACCTGAAAATTGTGTTAGTTTCTCTATGAGATAGTAAAAGAAAGTAGAAATTAGGCAGCTGCTGTCAACGGCCATTCTAAGCTGAATGTGCCTGCTCTCGTCAGATCGCAGCAGCAATGCAGCTTAAGGCTTGGCAAGTACCAGCATGGGAGACTGGCTGGGAATCCCACGTTCTGTTGACCTTTTTGAACCTGAAAATTGTTAGTTTCTCTGTCAAAGATGGTAAAAGAAGGTTCAAATTGAACAGCTGCTGTCAACGGCCATTCTAAGCTGAATGTGCCTGCTCTCGTCAGATCGCAGCAGCAATGCAGCTTAAGGTTTGGCAAGTACCAGCATGGGAGACTGGCTGGGAATCCCAAGTTCTGTTGACCTTTTTGAACCTGAAAATTGTGTTAGTTTCTCTATGAGATAGTAAAAGAAGGTTCAAATTGAACAGCTGCTGTCAACGCCCATTCTAAGCTAAGGCTTGGCAAGTACCAGCATGGGAGACTGGCTGGGAATCCCAAGTTCCGTTGACCTTTTTGAACCTGAAAATGTGTTAGTTTCTCTATGAGATAGTAAAAGAAGGTTCAAATTGAACAGCTGCTGTCAACGGCCATTCTAAGCTGAATGTGCATGCTCTTGTCAGATCGCAGCAGCGTTGCAGCTTAAGGCTTGGCAAGTACCAGCATGGGAGACTGGCTGGGAATCCCAAGTTCCGTTGACCTTTTTGAACCTGAAAATGTGTTAGTTTCTCTATGAGATAGTAAAAGAAGGTTCAAATTGAACAGCTGCTGTCAACGGCCATTCTAAGCTGAATGTGCATGCTCTTGTCAGATCGCAGCAGCGTTGCAGCTTAAGGCTTGGCAAGTACCAGCATGGGAGACTGGCTGGGAATCCCAAGTTCTGTTGACCTTTTTGAACCTGAAAATTGTGTTAGTTTCTCTATGAGATAGTAAAAGAAAGTAGAAATTAGGCAGCTGCTGTCAACGGCCATTCTAAGCTGAATGTCCCTGCTCTCGTCAGATCGCAGCAGCAATGCAGCTTAAGGCTTGGCAAGTACCAGCATGGGAGACTGGCTGGGAATCCCACGTTCCGTTGACCTTTTTGAACCTGAAAATTGTTAGTTTCTCTGTCAAAGATGGTAAAAGAAGATTCAAATTGAACAGCTGCTGTCAACGGCCATATTAAGCTGAATGTGCCTGCTCTCGTCAGATCGCAGCAGCAATGCAGCTTAAGGTTTGGCAAGTACCAGCATGGGAGACTGGCTGGGAATCCCAAGTTCTGTTGACCTTTTTGAACCTGAAAATTGTGTTAGTTTCTCTATGAGATAGTAAAAGAAGGTTCAAATTGAACAGCTGCTGTCAACGGCCATTCTAAGCTGAATGTGCCTGCTCTCGTCAGATCGCAGCAGCAATTCAGCTTAAGGCTTGGCAAGTACCAGCATGGGAGACTGGCTGGGAATCCCAAGTTCTGTTGACCTTTTTGAACCTGAAAATTGTGTTAGTTTCTCTATGAGATAGTAAAAGAAGGTTCAAATTGAACAGCTGCTGTCAACGGCCCTTCTAAGCTGAATGTGTGTGCTCTTGTCAGATCGCAGCAGCGATGCAGCTTAAGGCTTGGCAAGTACCAGCATGGGAGACTGACTGGGAATCCCAAGTTCTGTTGACCTTTTTGAACCTGAAAATTGTGTTAGTTTCTCTATGAGATAGTAAAAGAAGGATCAAATTGAACAGCTGCTGTCAATGGCCATTCTAAGCTGAATGTGCCTGCTCTCGTCAGATCGCAGCAGCAATGCAGCTTAAGGCTTGGCAAGTACCAGCATGGGAGACTGGCAGGGAATCCCAAGTTCCATTGACCTTTTTGAACCTGAAAATTGTGTTAGTTTCTCTATGAGATAGTAAAAGAAGGTTCAAATTGAACAGCTGCTGTCAACGGCCATTCTAAGCTGAATGTGCCTGCTCTCGTCAGATCGCAGCAGCAATGCAGCTTAAGGCTTGGCAAGTACCAGCATGGGAGACTGGCTGGGAATCCCAAGTTCTGTTGACCTTTTTGAACCTGAAAATTGTATTAGTTTCTCTATGAGATAGTAAAAGAAGGTTCAAATTGAACAGCTGCTGTCAACGGCCATTCTAAGCTGAATGTGCTTGCTCTCGTCAGATCGCAGCAGCAATGCAGCTTAAGGCTTGGCAAGTACCAGCATGGGAGACTGGCTGGGAATCCCAAGTTCCGTTGACCTTTTTGAACCTGAAAATTGTGTTAGTTTCTCTATGAGATAGTAAAAGAAGGTTCAAATTGAACAGCTGCTGTCAACGCCCATTCTAAGCTAAGGCTTGGCAAGTACCAGCATGGGAGACTGGCTGGGAATCCCAAGTTCCATTGACCTTTTTGAACCTGAAAATTGAGTTAGTTTCTCTATGAGATAGTAAAAGAAGGTTCAAATTGAACAGCTGCTGTCAACGGCCATTCTAAGCTGAATGTGCCTGCTCTCATCAGATCGCAGCAGCAATGCAGCTTAAGGCTTGGCAAGTACCAGCATGGGAGACTGGCTGGGAATCCCAAGTTCCGTTGACCTTTTTGAACCTGAAAATGTGTTAGTTTCTCTATGAGATAGTAAAAGAAGGTTCAAATTGAACAGCTGCTGTCAACGGCCATTCTAAGCTGAATGTGCATGCTCTTGTCAGATCGCAGCAGCGTTGCAGCTTAAGGCTTGGCAAGTACCAGCATGGGAGACTGCCTGGGAATCCCAAGTTCTGTTGACCTTTTTGAACCTGAAAATTGTGTTAGTTTCTCTATGAGATAGTAAAAGAAAGTAGAAATTAGGCAGCTGCTGTCAACGGCCATTCTAAGCTGAATGTGCCTGCTCTCGTCAGATCGCAGCAGCAATGCAGCTTAAGGCTTGGCAAGTACCAGCATGGGAGACTGGCTGGGAATCCCATGTTCTGTTGACCTTTTTGAACCTGAAAATTGTTAGTTTCTCTGTCAAAGATGGTAAAAGAAGGTTCAAATTGAACAGCTGCTGTCAACGGCCATTCTAAGCTGAATGTGCCTGCTCTCGTCAGATCGCAGCAGCAATGCAGCTTAAGGTTTGGCAAGTACCAGCATGGGAGACTGGCTGGGAATCCCAAGTTCCGTTGACCTTTTTGAACCTGAAAATTGTGTTAGTTTCTCTATGAGATAGTAAAAGAAGGTTCAAATTGAACAGCTGCTGTCAACGCCCATTCTAAGCTAAGGCTTGGCAAGTACCAGCATGGGAGACTGGCTGGGAATCCCAAGTTCCATTGACCTTTTTGAACCTGAAAATTGAGTTAGTTTCTCTATGAGATAGTAAAAGAAGGTTCAAATTGAACAGCTGCTGTCAACGGCCATTCTAAGCTGAATGTGCATGCTCTTGTCAGATCGCAGCAGCGTTGCAGCTTAAGGCTTGGCAAGTACCAGCATGGGAGACTGCCTGGGAATCCCAAGTTCTGTTGACCTTTTTGAACCTGAAAATTGTGTTAGTTTCTCTATGAGATAGTAAAAGAAAGTAGAAATTAGGCAGCTGCTGTCAACGGCCATTCTAAGCTGAATGTGCCTGCTCTCGTCAGATCGCAGCAGCAATGCAGCTTAAGGCTTGGCAAGTACCAGCATGGGAGACTGGCTGGGAATCCCACATTCCGTTGACCTTTTTGAACCTGAAAATTGTTAGTTTCTCTGTCAAATATGGTAAAAGAAGGTTCAAATTGAACAGCTGCTGTCAACGGCCATTCTAAGCTAAATGTGCCTGCTCTCGTCAGATCGCAGCAGCAATGCAGCTTAAGGTTTGGCAAGTACCAGCATGGGAGACTGGCTGGGAATCCCAAGTTCCGTTGACCTTTTTGAACCTGAAAATTGTGTTAGTTTCTCTATGAGATAGTAAAAGAAGGTTCAAACTGAACAGCTGCTGTCAACGGCCATTCTAAGCTGAATGTGCCTGCTCTCGTCAGATCGCAGCAGCAATGCAGCTTAAGGCTTGGCAAGTACCAGCATGGGAGACTGGCTGGGAATCCCAAGTTCTGTTGACCTTTTTGAACCTGAAAATTGTGTTAGTTTCTCTATGAGATAGTAAAAGAAGGTTCAAATTGAACAGCTGCTGTCAACGGCCATTCTAAGCTGAATGTGCCTGCTCTCGTCAGATCGCAGCAGCAATGCAGCTTAAGGCTTGGCAAGTACCAGCATGGGAGACTGGCTGGGAATCCCAAGTTCTGTTGACCTTTTTGAACCTGAAAATTGTGTTAGTTTCTCGATGAGATAGTAAAAGAAGGTTCAAATTGAACAACTGCTGTCAACGGCCATTCTAAGCTGAATGTGCCTGCTCTCGTCAGATCGCAGCAGCAATGCAGCTTAAGGCTTGGCAAGTACCAGCATGGGAGACTGGCTGGGAATCTCAAGTTCCGTTGACCTTTTTGAACCTGAAAATTGTGTTAGTTTCTCTATGAGATAGTAAAAGAAGGTTCAAATTGAACAGCTGCTGTCAACGCCCATTCTAAGCTGAATGTGCCTGCTCTTATCAGATTGCAGGAGCTATGCAGCTTAAGGCTTGGCAAGTACCAGCATGGGAGACTGGCTGGGAATCCCAAGTTCCATTGACCTCTTTGAACCTGAAAATTGTGTTAGTTTCTCTATGAGATAGTAAAAGAAGGTTCAAATTGAACAGCTGCTGTCAACGGCCATTCTAAGCTGAATGTGCATGCTCTTGTCAGATCGCAGCAGCGATGCAGCTTAAGGCTTGGCAAGTACCAGCATGGGAGACTGGCTGGGAATCCTAAGTTCTTTTGACCTTTTTGAACCTGAAAATTGTGTTAGTTTCTCTATGAGATAGTGAAAGAAAGTAGAAATTAGGCAGCTGCTGTCAACGGCCATTCTAAGCTGAATGTGCCTGCTCTCGTCAGATCGCAGCAGCAATGCAGCTTAAGGCTTGGCAAGTACCAGCATGGGAGACTGGCTGGGAATCCCAAGTTCCGTTGACCTTTTTGAACCTGAAAATTGTTAGTTTCTCTGTCAAAGATCTTAAAAGAAGGTTCAAATTGAACAGCTGCTGTCAACAGCCATTCTAAGCTGAATGTTCCTGCTCTCGTCAGATCGCAGCAGCAATGCAGCTTAAGGCTTGGCAAGTACCAGCATGGGAGACTGGCTGGGAATCCCAAGTTCTGTTGACCTTTTTTTAACCTGAAAATTGTGTTAGTTTCTCTATGAGATAGTAAAAGAAGGTTCAAATTGAACAGCTGCTGTCAACGCCCATTCTAAGCTAAGGCTTGGCAAGTACCAG
The DNA here is from genome assembly GCF_040894005.1 of Engystomops pustulosus. Taxonomy (NCBI): domain Eukaryota; kingdom Metazoa; phylum Chordata; class Amphibia; order Anura; family Leptodactylidae; genus Engystomops; species Engystomops pustulosus. The sequence continues at coordinate 65,888,225 of NC_092419.1, forward strand.
CATGGGAGACTGGCTGGGAATCCCAAGTTCCATTGACCTTTTTGAACCTGAAAATTGAGTTAGTTTCTCTATGAGATAGTAAAAGAAGGTTCAAATTGAACAGCTGCTGTCAACGGCCATTCTAAGCTGAATGTGCATGCTCTTGTCAGATCGCAGCAGCGTTGCAGCTTGAGGCTTGGCAAGTACCAGCATGGGAGACTGGCTGGGAATCCCAAGTTCCATTGACCTTTTTGAACCTGAAAATGTGTTAGTTTCTTTATGAGATAGTAAAAGAAGGTTCAAATTGAGCAGCTGCTGTCAATGGCCATTCTAAGCTGAATGTGCCTGCTCTCGTCGGATCGCAGCAGCGATGCAGCTTAAGGCTTGGCAAGTACCAGCATGGGAGACTGGCTGGGAATCCCAAGTTCTGTTGACCTTTTTGAACCTGAAAATTGTGTTAGTTTCTCTATGAGATAGTAAAAGAAGGTTCAAATTGAACAGCTGCTGTCAACGGCCATTCTAAGCTGAATGTGACTGCTCTCGTCAGATCGCAGCAGCAATGCAGCTTAAGGCTTGGCAAGTACCAGCATGGGACACTGGCTGGGAATCCCACGTTCTGTTGACCTTTTTGAACCTGAAAATTGTGTTAGTTTCTCTATGAGATAGTAAAAGAAGGTTCAAATTGAACAGCTGCTGTCAACGGCCATTCTAAGCTGAATGTGCCTGCTCTCGTCAGATCGCAGCAGCAATGCAGCTTAAGGCTTGGAAAGTACCAGCATGGGAGACTGGCTGGGAATCCCAAGTTCCGTTGACCTTTTTGAACCTGAAAATTGTGTTCGTTTCTCTATGAGATAGTAAAAGAAGGTTCAAATTGAACAGCTGCTGTCAACGGCCATTCTGAGCTGAATGTGCCTGCTCTCGTCAGATCGCAGCAGCAATGCAGCTTAAGGCTTGGCAAGTACCAGCATGGGAGACTGGCTGGGAATCCCAAGTTCCGTTGACCTTTTTGAACCTGAAAATTGTTAGTTTCTCTGTCAAAGATGGTAAAAGAAGGTTCAAATTGAACAGCTGCTGTCAACGGCCATTCTAAGCTGAATGTGCCTGCTCTCGTCAGATCGCAGCAGCAATGCAGCTTAAGGCTTGGCAAGTACCAGCATGGGAGACTGGCTGCGAATCCCAAGTTCCGTTGACCTTTTTGAACCTGAAAATTGTGTTAGTTTCTCTATGAGATTGTAAAAGAAGGTTCAAATTGAACAGCTGCTGTCAACGGCCATTCTAAGCTGAATGTGCGTGCTCTTGTCAAATCGCAGCAGCGATGCAGCTTAAGGCTTAGCAAGTACCAGCATGGGAAACTGGCTGGGAATCCCAAGTTCTGTTGACATTTTTGAACCTGAAAATTGTGTTAGTTTCTCTATGAGATAGTAAAAGAAGGTTCAAATTGAACAGCTGCTGTCAATGGCCATTCTAAGCTGAATGTGCCTGCTCTCGTCAGATCGCAGCAGCAATGCAGCTTAAGGCTTGGCAAGTACCAGCATGGGAGACTAGCTGGGAATCCCAAGTTCCGTTGACCTTTTTGAACCTGAAAATTGTGTTAGTTTCTCTATGAGATAGTAAAAGAAGGTTCAAATTGAACAGCTGCTGTCAACAGCCATTCTAAGCTGAATGTGCATGCTCTGGTCAGATCGCAGCAGCAATGCAGCTTAAGGCTTTGCAAGTACCAGCATGGGAGACTGGCTGGGAATCCCAAGTTCTGTTGACATTTTTGAACCTGAAAATTGTGTTAGTTTCTCTATGAGATAGTAAAAGAAGGTTCAAATTGAACAACTGCTGTCAACGGCCATTCTACTAAGCTTAATGTGCCTGCTCTCGTCAGATCGCAGCAGCAATGCAGCTTAAGGCTTGGCAAGTACCAGCATGGGAGACTGGCTGGGAATCCCAAGTTCCGTTGACCTTTTTGAACCTGAAAATTGTGTTAGTTTCTCTATGAGATAGTAAAAGAAGGTTCAAATTGAACAGCTGCTGTCAACGGCCATTCTAAGCTGAATGTGCCTGCTCTCGTCAGATCGCAGCAGCAATGCAGCTTAAGGCTTGGCAAGTACCAGCATGGGAGACTGGCTGGGAATCCTAAGTTCTGTTGACCTTTTTGAACCTGAAAATTGTGTTAGTTTCTCTATGAGGTAGTAAAATAAGGTTCAAATTGAACAGTTGCTGTCAACGGCCATTCTAAGCTGAATGTGCCTGCTCTCGTTAGATCGCAGCAGCAATGCAGCTTAAGGCTTGGCAAGTACCAGCATGGGAGACTAGCTGGGAATCCCAAGTTCTGTTGACCTTTTTGAACCTGAAAAATGTGTTAGTTTCTCTATGAGATAGTAAAAGAAGGTTCAAATTGAACAGCTGCTGTCAACAGCCATTCTAAGCTGAATATGCCTGCTCTCGTCAGATCGCAGCAGCAATGCAGCTTAAGGCTTTGCAAGTACCAGCATGGGAGACTGGCTGGGAATCCCAAGTTCTGTTGACATTTTTGAACCTGAAAATTGTGTTAGTTTCTCTATGAGATAGTAAAAGAAGGTTCAAATTGAACAGCTGCTCTCAACGGCCATTCTACTAAGCTTAATGTGCCTGCTCTCGTCAGATCGCAGCAGCAATGCAGCTTAAGGCTTGGCAAGTACCAGCATGGGAGACTGGCTGGGAATCCTAAGTTCTGTTGACCTTTTTGAACCTGAAAATTGTGTTAGTTTCTCTATGAGATAGTAAAAGAAGGTTCAAATTGAACAGCTGCTGTCAACGGCCATTCTAAGCTGAATGTGCCTGCTCTCGTCAGATCGCAGCAGCAATGCAGCTTAAGCCTTGGAAAGTACCAGCATGGGAGACTGGCTGGGAATCCCAAGTTCTGTTGACCTTTTTGAACCTGAAAATTTTGTTAGTTTCTCTATGAGATAGTAAAAGAAGGTTCAAATTGAACAGCTGCTGTCAACGGCCATTCTAAGCTGAATGTGCCTGCTCTCGTCGGATCGCAGCAGCGATGCAGCTTAAGGCTTGGCAAGTACCAGCATGGGAGACTGGCTGGGAATCCCAAGTTCTGTTGACCTTTTTGAACCTGAAAATTGTGTTAGTTTCTCTATGAGATAGTAAAAGAAGGTTCAAATTGAACAGCTGCTGTCAACGGCCATTCTAAGCTGAATGTGCCTGCTCTCGTCAGATCGCAGCAGCAATGCAGCTTAAGGCTTGGCAAGTACCAGCATGGGACACTGGCTGGGAATCCCACGTTCTGTTGACCTTTTTGAACCTGAAAATTGTGTTAGTTTCTCTATGAGATAGTAAAAGAAGGTTCAAATTGAACAGCTGCTGTCAACGGCCATTCTAAGCTGAATGTGCCTGCTCTCGTCAGATCCCAGCAGCAATGCAGCTTAGGGCTTGGAAAGTACCAGCATGGGAGACTGGCTGGGAATCCCAAGTTCCGTTGACCTTTTTGAACCTGAAAATTGTGTTAGTTTCTCTATGAGATAGTAAAAGAAGGTTCAAATTGAACAGCTGCTGTCAACGGCCATTCTAAGCTGAATGTGCCTGCTCTCGTCAGATCGCAGCAGCAATGCAGCTTAAGGCTTGGCAAGTACCAGCATGGGAGACTGGCTGGGAATCCCAAGTTCCGTTGACCTTTTTGAACCTGAAAATTGTTAGTTTCTCTGTCAAAGATGGTAAAAGAAGGTTCAAATTGAACAGCTGCTGTCAACGGCCATTCTAAGCTGAATGTGCCTGCTCTCGTCAGATCGCAGCAGCAATGCAGCTTAAGGCTTGGCAAGTACCAGCATGGGAGACTGGCTGCGAATCCCAAGTTCCGTTGACCTTTTTGAACCTGAAAATTGTGTTAGTTTCTCTATGAGATTGTAAAAGAAGGTTCAAATTGAACAGCTGCTGTCAACGGCCATTCTAAGCTGAATGTGCGTGCTCTTGTCAAATCGCAGCAGCGATGCAGCTTAAGGCTTAGCAAGTACCAGCATGGGAAACTGGCTGGGAATCCCAAGTTCTGTTGACATTTTTGAACCTGAAAATTGTGTTAGTTTCTCTATGAGATAGTAAAAGAAGGTTCAAATTGAACAGCTGCTGTCAATGGCCATTCTAAGCTGAATGTGCCTGCTCTCGTCAGATCGCAGCAGCAATGCAGCTTAAGGCTTGGCAAGTACCAGCATGGGAGACTGGCTGGGAATCATAAGTTCTTTTGACCTTTTTGAACCTGAAAATTGTGTTAGTTTCTCTATGAGGTAGTAAAATAAGGTTCAAATTGAACAGTTGCTGTCAACGGCCATTCTAAGCTGAATGTGCCTGCTCTCGTCAGATCGCAGCAGCAATGCAGCTTAAGGCTTGGCAAGTACCAGCATGGGAGACTAGCTGGGAATCCCAAGTTCCGTTGACCTTTTTGAACCTGAAAATTGTGTTAGTTTCTCTATGAGATAGTAAAAGAAGGTTCAAATTGAACAGCTGCTGTCAACAGCCATTCTAAGCTGAATGTGCATGCTCTGGTCAGATCGCAGCAGCAATGCAGCTTAAGGCTTTGCAAGTACCAGCATGGGAGACTGGCTGGGAATCCCAAGTTCTGTTGACATTTTTGAACCTGAAAATTGTGTTAGTTTCTCTATGAGATAGTAAAAGAAGGTTCAAATTGAACAACTGCTGTCAACGGCCATTCTACTAAGCTTAATGTGCCTGCTCTCGTCAGATCGCAGCAGCAATGCAGCTTAAGGCTTGGCAAGTACCAGCATGGGAGACTGGCTGGGAATCCCAAGTTCCGTTGACCTTTTTGAACCTGAAAATTGTGTTAGTTTCTCTATGAGATAGTAAAAGAAGGTTCAAATTGAACAGCTGCTGTCAACGGCCATTCTAAGCTGAATGTGCCTGCTCTCGTCAGATCGCAGCAGCAATGCAGCTTAAGGCTTGGCAAGTACCAGCATGGGAGACTGGCTGGGAATCCTAAGTTCTGCTGACCTTTTTGAACCTGAAAATTGTGTTAGTTTCTCTATGAGATAGTAAAAGAAGGTTCAAATTGAACAGCTGCTGTCAACAGCCATTCTAAGCTTAATGTGCCTGCTCTGGTCAGATCGCAGCAGCAATGCAGCTTAAGGCTTTGCAAGTACCAGCATGGGAGACAGGCTGGGAATCCCAAGTTCTGTTGACATTTTTGAACCTGAAAATTGTGTTAGTTTCTCTATGAGATAGTAAAAGAAGGTTCAAATTGAACAGCTGCTGTCAACGGCCATTCTACTAAGCTTAATGTGCCTGCTCTCGTCAGATCGCAGCAGCAATGCAGCTTAAGGCTTGGCAAGTACCAGCATGGGAGACTGGCTGGGAATCCCAAGTTCCGTTGACCTTTTTGAACCTGAAAATTGTGTTAGTTTCTCTATGAGATAGTAAAAGAAGGTTCAAATTGAACAGCTGCTGTCAACGGCCATTCTAAGCTGAATGTGCCTGCTCTCGTCAGATCGCAGCAGCAATGCAGCTTAAGGCTTGGCAAGTACCAGCATGGGAGACTGGCTGGGAATCCCAAGTTCCGTTGACCTTTTTGAACCTGAAAATTGTGTTAGTTTCTCTATGAGATAGTAAAAGAAGGTTCAAATTGAACAGCTGCTGTCAACGGCCATTCTAAGCTGAATGTGCCTGCTCTCGTCAGATCGCAGCAGCAATGCAGCTTAAGGCTTGGCAAGTACCAGCATGGGAGACTGGCTGGGAATCATAAGTTCCGTTGACCTTTTTTTAACCTGAAAATTGTGTTAGTTTCTCTATGAGATAGTAAAAGAAGGTTCAAATTGAACAGCTGCTGTCAACGGCCATTCTAAGCTGAATGCGCCTGCTCTCGTCAGATCGCAGCAGCAATGCAGCTTAAGGCTTGGCAAGTACCAGCATGGGAGACTGGCTGGGAATCCCAAGTTCCATTGACTTTTTGAACCTGAAAATTGTGTTAGTTTCTCTATGAGATAGTAAAAGAAGGTTCAAATTGAACAGCTGCTGTCAACTGCCATTCTAAGCTGAATGTGCATGCTCTTGTCAGATCGCAGCAGCGTTGCAGCTTAAGGCTTTGCAAGTACCAGCATGGGAGTCTGGCTGGGAATCCCAAGTTCTCTTGACCTTTTTGAACCTGAAAATTGTGTTAGTTTCTCTATGAGATAGTAAAACAAAGTAGAAATTAGGCAGCTGCTGTCAACGGCCATTCTAAGCTGAATGTGCCTGCTCTCGTCAGATCGCAGCAGCAATGCAGCTTAAGGCTTGGCAAGTACCAGCATGGGAGACTGGCTGGGAATCCCAAGTTCCGTTGACCTTTTTGAACCTGAAAATTGTTAGTTTCTCTGTCAAAGATGGTAAAAGAAGGTTCAAATTGAACAGCTGCTGTCAACGGCCATTCTAAGCTGAATGTGCCTGCTCTCGTCAGATCGCAGCAGCAATGCAGCTTAAGGCTTGGCAAAAACCAGCATGGGAGACTGGCTGGGAATCCCAAGTTCTGTTGACCTTTTTGAACCTGAAAATTGTGTTAGTTTCTCTATGAGATAGTAAAAGAAGGTTCAAATTGAACAGCTGCTGTCAACGGCCATTCTAAGCTGAATGTGCCTGCTCTCGTCAGATCGCAGCAGCAATGCAGCTTAAGGCTTGGCAAGTACCAGCATGGGAGACTGGCTGGGAATCCCAAGTTCTGTTGACCTTTTTGAACCTGAAAATTGTGTTAGTTTCTCTATGAGATAGTAAAAGAAGGTTCAAACTGAACAGCTGCAGTCAACGGCCATTCTAAGCTGAATGTGCCTGCTCTCGTCAGATCGCAGCAGCAATGCAGCTTAAGGCTTGGCATGTACCAGCATGGGAGACTGGCTGGGAATCCTAAGTTCCGTTGACCTTTTTGAGCCTGAAAATTGTGTTAGTTTCTCTATGAGATAGTAAAAGAAGGTTCAAATTGAACAGCTGCTGTCAACGGCCATTCTAAGCTGAATGTGCCTGCTCTCGTCAGATCGCAGCAGCAATGCAGCTTAAGGCTTGGAAAGTACCAGCATGGGACACTGGCTGGGAATCCCAAGTTCTGTTGACCTTTTTGAACCTGAAAATTGTGTTAGTTTCTCTATGAGATAGTAAAAGAAGGTTCAAATTGAACAGCTGCTGTCAACGCCCATTCTAAGCTAAGGCTTGGCAAGTACCAGCATGGGAGACTGGCTGGGAATCCCAAGTTCCATTGACCTTTTTGAACCTGAAAATTGAGTTAGTTTCTCTATGAGATAGTAAAAGAAGGTTCAAATTGAACAGCTGCTGTCAACGGCCATTCTAAGCTGAATGTGCATGCTCTTGTCAGATCGCAGCAGCGTTGCAGCTTAAGGCTTGGCAAGTACCAGCATGGGAGACTGGCTGGGAATCCCAAGTTCCGTTGACCTTTTTGAACCTGAAAATGTGTTAGTTTCTCTATGAGATAGTAAAAGAAGGTTCAAATTGAACAGCTGCTGTCAACGGCCATTCTAAGCTGAATGTGCATGCTCTTGTCAGATCGCAGCAGCGTTGCAGCTTAAGGCTTGGCAAGTACCAGCATGGGAGACTGGCTGGGAATCCCAAGTTCTGTTGACCTTTTTGAACCTGAAAATTGTGTTAGTTTCTCTATGAGATAGTAAAAGAAAGTAGAAATTAGGCAACTGCTGTCAACGGCCATTCTAAGCTGAATGTGCCTGCTCTCGTCAGATCGCAGCAGCAATGCAGCTTAAGGATTGGCAAGTACCAGCATGGGAGACTGGCTGGGAATCCCACGTTCTGTTGACCTTTTTGAACCTGAAAATTGTTAGTTTCTCTGTCAAAGATGGTAAAAGAAGGTTCAAATTAAACAGCTGCTGTCAACGGCCATTCTAAGCTGAATGTGCCTGCTCTCGTCAGATCGCAGCAGCAATGCAGCTTAAGGTTTGGCAAGTACCAGCATGGGAGACTGGCTGGGAATCCCAAGTTCTGTTGACCTTTTTGAACCTGAAAATTGTGTTAGTTTCTCTATGAGATAGTAAAAGAAGGTTCAAATTGAACAGCTGCTGTCAACGCCCATTCTAAGCTAAGGCTTGGCAAGTACCAGCATGGGAGACTGGCTGGGAATCCCAAGTTCCGTTGACCTTTTTGAACCTGAAAATGTGTTAGTTTCTCTATGAGATAGTAAAAGAAGGTTCAAATTGAACAGCTGCTGTCAACGGCCATTCTAAGCTGAATGTGCATGCTCTTGTCAGATCGCAGCAGCGTTGCAGCTTAAGGCTTGGCAAGTACCAGCATGGGAGACTGGCTGGGAATCCCAAGTTCTGTTGACCTTTTTGAACCTGAAAATTGTGTTAGTTTCTCTATGAGATAGTAAAAGAAAGTAGAAATTAGGCAGCTGCTGTCAACGGCCATTCTACGCTTAATGTGCCTGCTCTCGTCAGATCGCAGCAGCAATGCAGCTTAAGGCTTGGCAAGTACCAGCATGGGAGACTGGCTGGGAATCCCACGTTCCGTTGACCTTTTTGAACCTGAAAATTGTTAGTTTCTCTGTCAAAGATGGTAAAAGAAGGTTCAAATTGAACAGCTGCTGTCAACGGCCATATTAAGCTGAATGTGCCTGCTCTCGTCAGATCGCAGCAGCAATGCAGCTTAAGGTTTGGCAAGTACCAGCATGGGAGACTGGCTGGGAATCCCACATTCTGTTGACCTTTTTGAACCTGAAAATTGTGTTAGTTTCTCTATGAGATAGTAAAAGAAGGTTCAAATTGAACAGCTGCTGTCAACGGCCATTCTAAGCTGAATGTGCCTGCTCTCGTCAGATCGCAGCAGCAATGCAGCTTAAGGCTTGGCAAGTACCAGCATGGGAGACTGGCTGGGAATCCCAAGTTCTGTTGACCTTTTTGAACCTGAAAATTGTGTTAGTTTCTCTATGAGATAGTAAAAGAAGGTTCAAATTGAACAGCTGCTGTCAACGGCCCTTCTAAGCTGAATGTGTGTGCTCTTGTCAGATCGCAGCAGCGATGCAGCTTAAGGCTTGGCAAGTACCAGCATGGGAGACTGGCTGGGAATCCCAAGTTCTGTTGACCTTTTTGAACCTGAAAATTGTGTTAGTTTCTCTATGAGATAGTAAAAGAAGGTTCAAATTGAACAGCTGCTGTCAACGCCCATTCTAAGCTAAGGCTTGGCAAGTACCAACATGGGAGACTGGCTGGGAATCCCAAGTTCCATTGACCTTTTTGAACCTGAAAATTGAGTTAGTTTCTCTATGAGATAGTAAAAGAAGGTTCAAATTGAACAGCTGCTGTCAACGGCCATTCTAAGCTGAATGTGCATGCTCTTGTCAGATCGCAGCAGCGTTGCAGCTTAAGGCTTGGCAAGTACCAGCATGGGAGACTGGCTGGGAATCCCAAGTTCCGTTGACCTTTTTGAACCTGAAAATGTGTTAGTTTCTCTATGAGATAGTAAAAGAAGGTTCAAATTGAACAGCTGCTGTCAACGGCCATTCTAAGCTGAATGTGCATGCTCTTGTCAGATCGCAGCAGCGTTGCAGCTTAAGGCTTGGCAAGTACCAGCATGGGAGACTGGCTGGGAATCCCAAGTTCTGTTGACCTTTTTGAACCTGAAAATTGTGTTAGTTTCTCTATGAGATAGTAAAAGAAAGTAGAAATTAGGCAGCTGCTGTCAACGGCCATTCTAAGCTTAATGTGCCTGCTCTCGTCAGATCGCAGCAGCAATGCAGCTTAAGGCTTGGCAAGTACCAGCATGGGAGACTGGCTGGGAATCCCACGTTCCGTTGACCTTTTTGAACCTGAAAATTGTTAGTTTCTCTGTCAAAGATGGTAAAAGAAGGTTCAAATTGAACAGCTGCTGTCAACGGCCATATTAAGCTGAATGTGCCTGCTCTCGTCAGATTGCAGCAGCAATGCAGCTTAAGGTTTGGCAAGTACCAGCATGGGAGACTGGCTGGGAATCCCACATTCTGTTGACCTTTTTGAACCTGAAAATTGTGTTAGTTTCTCTATGAGATAGTAAAAGAAGGTTCAAATTGAACAGCTGCTGTCAACGGCCATTCTAAGCTGAATGTGCCTGCTCTCGTCAGATCGCAGCAGCAATGCAGCTTAAGGCTTGGCAAGTACCAGCATGGGAGACTGGCTGGGAATCCCAAGTTCTGTTGACCTTTTTGAACCTGAAAATTGTGTTAGTTTCTCTATGAGATAGTAAAAGAAGGTTCAAATTGAACAGCTGCTGTCAACGGCCCTTCTAAGCTGAATGTGTGTGCTCTTGTCAGATCGCAGCAGCAATGCAGCTTAAGGCTTGGCAAGTACCAGCATGGGAGACTGGCTGGGAATCCCAAGTTCTGTTGACCTTTTTGAACCTGAAAATTGTGTTAGTTTCTCTATGAGATAGTAAAAGAAGGTTCAAATTGAACAGCTGCTGTCAATGGCCATTCTAAGCTGAATGTGCCTGCTCTCGTCAGATCGCAGCAGCAATGCAGCTTAAGGCTTGGCAAGTACCAGCATGGGAGACTGGCAGGGAATCCCAAGTTCCATTGACCTTTTTGAACCTGAAAATTGTGTTAGTTTCTCTATGAGATAGTAAAAGAAGGTTCAAATTGAACAGCTGCTGTCAACGGCCATTCTAAGCTGAATGTGCCTGCTCTCGTCAGATCGCAGCAGCAATGCAGCTTAAGGCTTGGCAAGTACCAGCATGGGAGACTGGCTGGGAATCCCAAGTTCTGTTGACCTTTTTGAACCTGAAAATTGTATTAGTTTCTCTATGAGATAGTAAAAGAAGGTTCAAATTGAACAGCTGCTGTCAACGGCCATTCTAAGCTGAATGTGCCTGCTCTCGTCAGATCGCAGCAGCAATGCAGCTTAAGGCTTGGCAAGTACCAGCATGGGAGACTGGCTGGGAATCCCAAGTTCCGTTGACCTTTTTGAACCTGAAAATTGTGTTAGTTTCTCTATGAGATAGTAAAAGAAGGTTCAAATTGAACAGCTGCTGTCAACGGCCATTCTAAGCTGAATGTGCATGCTCTTGTCAGATCGCAGCAGCGTTGCAGCTTAAGGCTTGGCAAGTACCAGCATGGGAGACTGCCTGGGAATCCCAAGTTCTGTTGACCTTTTTGAACCTGAAAATTGTTAGTTTCTCTGTCAAATATGGTAAAAGAAGGTTCAAATTGAACAGCTGCTGTCAACGGCCATTCTAAGCTGAATGTGCCTGCTCTCGTCAGATCGCAGCAGCAATGCAGCTTAAGGTTTGGCAAGTACCAGCATGGGAGACTGGCTGGGAATCCCAAGTTCCGTTGACCTTTTTGAACCTGAAAATTGTGTTAGTTTCTCTATGAGATAGTAAAAGAAGGTTCAAACTGAACAGCTGCTGTCAACGGCCATTCTAAGCTGAATGTGCCTGCTCTCGTCAGATCGCAGCAGCAATGCAGCTTAAGGCTTGGCAAGTACCAGCATGGGAGACTGGCTGGGAATCCCAAGTTCTGTTGACCTTTTTGAACCTGAAAATTGTGTTAGTTTCTCTATGAGATAGTAAAAGAAGGTTCAAATTGAACAGCTGCTGTCAACGGCCATTCTAAGCTGAGTGTGCCTGCTCTCGTCAGATCGCAGCAGCAATGCAGCTTAAGGCTTGGCAAGTACCAGCATGGGAGACTGGCTGGGAATCCCAAGTTCTGTTGACCTTTTTGAACCTGAAAATTGTGTTAGTTTCTCTATGAGATAGTAAAAGAAGGTTCAAATTGAACAACTGCTGTCAACGGCCATTCTAAGCTGAATGTGCCTGCTCTCGTCAGATCGCAGCAGCAATGCAGCTTAAGGCTTGGCAAGTACCAGCATGGGAGACTGGCTGGGAATCTCAAGTTCCGTTGACCTTTTTGAACCTGAAAATTGTGTTAGTTTCTCTATGAGATAGTAAAAGAAGGTTCAAATTGAACAGCTGCTGTCAACGCCCATTCTAAGCTGAATGTGCCTGCTCTTGTCAGATTGCAGGAGCAATGCAGCTTAAGGCTTGGCAAGTACCTGCATGGGAGACTGGCTGGGAATCCCAAGTTCCGTTGACCTTTTTGAACCTGAAAATGGTGTTAGTTTCTCTATGAGATAGTAAAAGAGGGTTCAAATTGAACAGCTGCTGTCAACGGCCATTCTAAGCTGAATGTGCGTGCTCGTGTCAGATCGCAGCAGCGATGCAGCTTAAGGCTTGGCAAGTACCAGCATGGGAGACTGGATGGGAATCCCAAGTTCTGTTGACCTTTTTGAACCTGAAAATTGTGTAAGTTTCTCTATGAGATAGTAAAAGAAGGTTCAAATTGAACAGCTGCTGTCAACGGCCATTCTAAGCTTAATGTGCATGCTCTTGTCAGATCGCAGCAGCGTTGCAGCTTAAGGCTTGGCAAGTACCAGCATGGGAGACTGGCTGGGAATCCTAAGTTCTTTTGACCTTTTTGAACCTGAAAATTGTGTTAGTTTCTCTATGAGATAGTGAAAGAAAGTAGAAATTAGGCAGCTGCTGTCAACGGCCATTCTAAGCTGAATGTGCCTGCTCTCGTCAGATCGCAGCAGCAATGCAGCTTAAGGCTTGGCAAGTACCAGCATGGGAGACTGGCTGGGAATCCCAAGTTCCGTTGACCTTTTTTTAACCTGAAAATTGTGTTAGTTTCTCTATGAGATAGTAAAAGAAGGTTCAAATTGAACAGCTGCTGTCAACGCCCATTCTAAGCTAAGGCTTGGCAAGTACCAGCATGGGAGACTGGCTGGGAATCCCAAGTTCCATTGACCTTTTTGAACCTGAAAATTGAGTTAGTTTCTCTATGAGATAGTAAAAGAAGGTTCAAATTGAACAGCTGCTGTCAACGGCCATTCTAAGCTGAATGTGCATGCTCTTGTCAGATCGCAGCAGCGTTGCAGCTTAAGGCTTGGCAAGTACCAGCATGGGAGACTGGCTGGGAATCCCAAGTTCCATTGACCTTTTTGAACCTGAAAATGGGTTAGTTTCTTTATGAGATAGTAAAAGAAGGTTCAAATTGAACAGCTGCTGTCAACGGCCATTCTAAGCTGAATGTGCATGCTCTTGTCAGATCGCAGCAGCGTTGCAGCTTAAGGCTTGGCAAGTACCAGCATGGGAGACTGGCTGGGAATCCCAAGTTCTGTTGACCTTTTTGAACATGAAAATTGTGTTAGTTTCTCTATGAGATAGTAAAAGAAAGTAGAAATTAGGCAGCTGCTGTCAACGGCCATTCTAAGCTGAATGTGCCTGCTCTCGTCAGATCGCAGCAGCAATGCAGCTTAAGGCTTGGCAAGTACCAGCATGGGAGACTGGCTGGGAATCCCAAGTTCTGTTGACCTTTTTGAACCTGAAAATTGTGTTAGTTTCTCTATGAGATAGTAAAAGAAGGTTCAAATTGAACAGCTGCTGTCAACGGCCATTCTAAGCTGAATGTGCCTGCTCTCGTCAGATCGCAGCAGCAATGCAGCTTAAGGCTTGGCAAGTACCAGCATGGGACACTGGCTGGGAATCCCACGTTCTGTTGACCTTTTTGAACCTGAAAATTGTGTTAGTTTCTCTATGAGATAGTAAAAGAAGGTTCAAATTGAACAACTGCTGTCAACGGCCATTCTAAGCTGAATGTGCCTGCTCTCGTCAGATCGCAGCAGCAATGCAGCTTAAGTCTTGGAAAGTACCAGCATGGGAGACTGGCTGGGAATCCCAAGTTCCGTTGACCTTTTTGAACCTGAAAATTGTGTTAGTTTCTCTATGAGATAGTAAAAGAAGGTTCAAATTGAACAGCTGCTGTCAACGGCCATTCTAAGCTGAATGTGCCTGCTCTCGTCAGATCGCAGCAGCATAAGGCTTGGCAAGTACAAGCATGGGAGACTGGCAGGGAATCCCAAGTTCCGTTGACCTTTTTGAACCTGAAAATTGTGTTAGTTTCTCTATGAGATAGTAAAAGAAGGTTCAAATTGAACAGCTGCTGTCAACGGCCATTCTAAGCTCAATGTGCCTGCTCTCGTCAGATCGCAGCAGCAATGCAGCTTAAGGCTTGGCAAGTACCAGCATGGGAGACTGGCTGGCAATCCCAAATTCCGTTGACCTTTTTGAACCTGAAAATTGTGTTAGTTTCTCTATGAGATAGTAAAAGAAGGTTCAAATTGAACAGCTGCTGTCAACGGCCATTCTAAGCTGAATGTGCCTGCTCTCGTCAGATCGCAGCAGCAATGCAGCTTAAGGCTTGGAAAGTACCAGCATGGGAGACTGGCTGGGAATCCCAAGTTCCGTTGACCTTTTTGAACCTGAAAATTGTGTTAGTTTCTCTATGAGATAGTAAAAGAAGGTTCAAATTGAACAGCTGCTGTCAACGGCCATTCTAAGCTGAATGTGCCTGCTCTCGTCAGATCGCAGCAGCAATGCAGCTTAAGGCTTGGCAAGTACCAGCATGGGAGACTGGCTGGGAATCCCAAGTTCCGTTGACCTTTTTGAACCTGAAAATTGTTAGTTTCTCTGTCAAAGATGGTAAAAGAAGGTTCAAATTGAACAGCTGCTGTCAACGGCCATTCTAAGCTGAATGTGCCTGCTCTCGTCAGATCGCAGCAGCAATGCAGCTTAAGGCTTGGCAAGTACCAGCATGGGAGACTGGCTGCGAATCCCAAGTTCCGTTGACCTTTTTGAACCTGAAAATTGTGTTAGTTTCTCTATGAGATTGTAAAAGAAGGTTCAAATTGAACAGCTGCTGTCAACGGCCATTCTAAGCCGAATGTGCGTGCTCTTGTCAAATCGCAGCAGCGATGCAGCTTAAGGCTTAGCAAGTACCAGCATGGGAAACTGGCTGGGAATCCCAAGTTCTGTTGACATTTTTGAACCTGAAAATTGTGTTAGTTTCTCTATGAGATAGTAAAAGAAGGTTCAAATTGAACAGCTGCTGTCAATGGCCATTCTAAGCTGAATGTGCCTGCTCTCGTCAGATCGCAGCAGCAATGCAGCTTAAGGCTTGGCAAGTACCAGCATGGGAGACTGGCTGGGAATCCTAAGATCTGTTGACCTTTTTGAACCTGAAAATTGTGTTAGTTTCTCTATGATGTAGTAAAATAAGGTTCAAATTGAACAGTTGCTGTCAACGGCCATTCTAAGCTGAATGTGCCTGCTCTCGTCAGATCGCAGCAGCAATGCAGCTTAAGGCTTGGCAAGTACCAGCATGGGAGACTAGCTGGGAATCCCAAGTTCCGTTGACCTTTTTGAACCTGAAAATTGTGTTAGTTTTTCTATTAATAGTAAAAGAAGGTTCAAATTGAACAGCTGCTGTCAACAGCCATTCTAAGCTGAATGTGCATGCTCTGGTCAGATCGCAGCAGCAATGCAGCTTAAGGCTTTGCAAGTACCAGCATGGGAGACTGGCTGGGAATCCCAAGTTCTGTTGACATTTTTGAACCTGAAAATTGTGTTAGTTTCTCTATGAGATAGTAAAAGAAGGTTCAAATTGAACAACTGCTGTCAACGGCCATTCTACTAAGCTTAATGTGCCTGCTCTCGTCAGATCGCAGCAGCAATGCAGCTTAAGGCTTGGCAAGTACCAGCATGGGAGACTGGCTGGGAATCCCAAGTTCCGTTGACCTTTTTGAACCTGAAAATTGTGTTAGTTTCTCTATGAGATAGTAAAAGAAGGTTCAAATTGAACAGCTGCTGTCAACGGCCATTCTAAGCTGAATGTGCCTGCTCTCGTCAGATCGCAGCAGCAATGCAGCTTAAGGCTTGGCAAGTACCACCATGGGAGACTGGCTGGGAATCCTAAGTTCTGTTGACCTTTTTGAACCTGAAAATTGTGTTAGTTTCTCTATGAGGTAGTAAAAGAAGGTTCAAATTGAACAGTTGCTGTCAACGGCCATTCTAAGCTGAATGTGCCTGCTCTCGTCAGATCGCAGCAGCAATGCAGCTTAAGGCTTGGCAAGTACCAGCATGGGAGACTAGCTGGGAATCCCAAGTTCCGTTGACCTTTTTGAACCTGAAAATTGTGTTAGTTTCTCTATGAGATAGTAAAAGAAGGTTCAAATTGAACAGCTGCTGTCAACAGCCATTCTAAGCTGAATGTGCCTGCTCTGGTCAGATCGCAGCAGCAATGCAGCTTAAGGCTTTGCAAGTACCAGCATGGGAGACTGGCTGGGAATCCCAAGTTCTGTTGACATTTTTGAACCTGAAAATTGTGTTAGTTTCTCTATGAGATAGTAAAAGAAGGTTCAAATTGAACAGCTGCTGTCAACGGCCATTCTACTAAGCTTAATGTGCCTGCTCTCGTCAGATCGCAGCAGCAATGCAGCTTAAGGCTTGGCAAGTACCAGCATGGGAGACTGGCTGGGAATCCCAAGTTCCGTTGACCTTTTTGAACCTGAAAATTGTGTTAGTTTCTCTATGAGATAGTAAAAGAAGGTTCAAATTGAACAGCTGCTGTCAACGGCCATTCTAAGCTGAATGTGCTTGCTCTCGTCAGATCGCAGCAGCAATGCAGCTTAAGGCTTGGCAAGTACCAGCATGGGAGACTGGCTGGGAATCCCAAGTTCCGTTGACCTTTTTGAACCTGAAAATTGTGTTAGTTTCTCTATGAGATAGTAAAAGAAGGTTCAAATTGAACAGCTGCTGTCAACGGCCATTCTAAGCTGAATGTGCCTGCTCTCGTCAGATCGCAGCAGCAATGCAGCTTAAGGCTTGGCAAGTACCAGCATGGGAGACTGGCTGGGAATCATAAGTTCCGTTGACCTTTTTTTAACCTGAAAATTGTGTTAGTTTCTCTATGAGATAGTAAAAGAAGGTTCAAATTGAACAGCTGCTGTCAACGGCCATTCTAAGCTGAATGCGCCTGCTCTCGTCAGATCGCAGCAGCAATGCAGCTTAAGGCTTGGCAAGTACCAGCATGGGAGACTGGCTGGGAATCCCAAGTTCCATTGACTTTTTGAACCTGAAAATTGTGTTAGTTTCTCTATGAGATAGTAAAAGAAGGTTCAAATTGAACAGCTGCTGTCAACTGCCATTCTAAGCTGAATGTGCATGCTCTTGTCAGATCGCAGCAGCGTTGCAGCTTAAGGCTTGGCAAGTACCAGCATGGGAGTCTGGCTGGGAATCCCAAGTTCTGTTGACCTTTTTGAACCTGAAAATTGTGTTAGTTTCCCTATGGGATAGTAAAACAAAGTAGAAATGAGGCAGCTGCTGTCAACGGCCATTCTAAGCTGAATGTGCCTGCTCTCGTCAGATCGCAGCAGCAATGCAGCTTAAGGCTTGGCAAGTACCAGCATGGGAGACTGGCTGGGAATCCCAAGTTCCGTTGACCTTTTTGAACCTGAAAATTGTTAGTTTCTCTGTCAAAGATGGTAAAAGAAGGTTCAAATTGAACAGCTGCTGTCAACGGCCATTCTAAGCTGAATGTGCCTGCTCTCGTCAGATCGCAGCAGCAATGCAGCTTAAGGCTTGGCAAAAACCAGCATGGGAGACTGGCTGGGAATCCCAAGTTCTGTTGACCTTTTTGAACCTGAAAATTGTGTTAGTTTCTCTATGAGATAGTAAAAGAAGGTTCAAATTGAACAGCTGCTGTCAACGGCCATTCTAAGCTGAATGTGCCTGCTCTCGTCAGATCGCAGCAGCAATGCAGCTTAAGGCTTGGCAAGTACCAGCATGGGAGACTGGCTGGGAATCCCAAGTTCTGTTGACCTTTTTGAACCTGAAAATTGTGTTAGTTTCTCTATGAGATAGTAAAAGAAGGTTCAAACTGAACAGCTGCTGTCAACGGCCATTCTAAGATGAATGTGCCTGCTCTCGTCAGATCGCAGCAGCAATGCAGCTTAAGGCTTGGCATGTACCAGCATGGGAGACTGGCTGGGAATCCTAAGTTCCGTTGACCTTTTTGAGCCTGAAAATTGTGTTAGTTTCTCTATGAGATAGTAAAAGAAGGTTCAAATTGAACAGCTGCTGTCAACGGCCATTCTAAGCTGAATGTGCCTGCTCTCGTCAGATCGCAGCAGCAATGCAGCTTAAGGCTTGGAAAGTACCAGCATGGGAGACTGGCTGGGAATCCCAAGTTCTGTTGACCTTTTTGAACCTGAAAATTGTGTTAGTTTCTCTATGAGATAGTAAAAGAAGGTTCAAATTGAACAGCTGCTGTCAACGCCCATTCTAAGCTAAGGCTTGGCAAGTACCAGCATGGGAGACTGGCTGGGAATCCCACGTTCCATTGACCTTTTTGAACCTGAAAATTGAGTTAGTTTCTCTATGAGATAGTAAAAGAAGGTTCAAATTGAACAGCTGCTGTCAACGGCCGTTCTAAGCTGAATGTGCATGCTTTTGTCAGATCGCAGCAGCGTTGCAGCTTAAGGCTTGGCAAGTACCAGCATGGGAGACTGCCTGGGAATCCCAAGTTCTGTTGACCTTTTTGAACCTGAAAATTGTGTTAGTTTCTCTATGAGATAGTAAAAGAAAGTAGAAATTAGGCAGCTGCTGTCAACGGCCATTCTAAGCTGAATGTGCCTGCTCTCGTCAGATCGCAGCAGCAATGCAGCTTAAGGCTTGGCAAGTACCAGCATGGGAGACTGGCTGGGAATCCCACATTCCGTTGACCTTTTTGAACCTGAAAATTGTTAGTTTCTCTGTCAAATATGGTAAAAGAAGGTTCAAATTGAACAGCTGCTGTCAACGGCCATTCTAAGCTGAATGTGCCTGCTCTCGTCAGATCGCAGCAGCAATGCAGCTTAAGGTTTGGCAAGTACCAGCATGGGAGACTGGCTGGGAATCCCAAGTTCCGTTGACCTTTTTGAACCTGAAAATGTGTTAGTTTCTCTATGAGATAGTAAAAGAAGGTTCAAATTGAACAGCTGCTGTCAACGGCCATTCTAAGCTGAATGTGCATGCTCTTGTCAGATCGCAGCAGCGTTGCAGCTTAAGGCTTGGCAAGTACCAGCATGGGAGACTGGCTGGGAATCCCAAGTTCTGTTGACCTTTTTGAACCTGAAAATTGTGTTAGTTTCTCTATGAGATAGTAAAAGAATGTAGAAATTAGGCAGCTGCTGTCAACGGCCATTCTAAGCTGAATGTGCCTGCTCTCGTCAGAGCGCAGCAGCAATGCAGCTTAAGGCTTGGCAAGTACCAGCATGGGAGACTGGCTGGGAATCCCACGTTCCGTTGACCTTTTTGAACCTGAAAATTGTTAGTTTCTCTGTCAAAGATGGTAAAAGAAGGTTCAAATTGAACAGCTGCTGTCAACGGCCATATTAAACTGAATGTGCCTGCTCTCGTCAGATCGCAGCAGCAATGCAGCTTAAGGTTTGGCAAGTACCAGCATGGGAGACTGGCTGGGAATCCCAAGTTCTGTTGACCTTTTTGAACCTGAAAATTGTGTTAGTTTCTCTATGAGATAGTAAAAGAAGGTTCAAATTGAACAGCTGCTGTCAACGGCCCTTCTAAGCTGAATGTGCCTGCTCTCGTCAGATCGCAGCAGCAATGCAGCTTAAGGCTTGGCAAGTACCTGCATGGGAGACTGGCTGGGAATCCCAAGTTCTGTTGACCTTTTTGAACCTGAAAATTGTGTTAGTTTCTCTATGAGATAGTAAAAGAAGGTTCAAATTGAACAGCTGCTGTCAACGGCCCTTCTAAGCTGAATGTGTGTGCTCTTGTCAGATCGCAGCAGCGATGCAGCTTAAGGCTTGGCAAGTACCAGCATAGGAGACTGACTGGGAATCCCAAGTTCTGTTGACCTTTTTGAACCTGAAAATTGTGTTAGTTTCTCTATGAGATAGTAAAAGAAGGTTCAAATTGAACAGCTGCTGTCAACTGCCATTCTAAGCTGAATGTGCATGCTCTTGACAGATCGCAGCAGCGTTGCAGCTTAAGGCTTGGCAAGTACCAGCATGGGAGTCTGGCTGGGAATCCCAAGTTCTCTTGACCTTTTTGAACCTGAAAATTGTGTTAGTTTCTCTATGAGATAGTAAAACAAAGTAGAAATTAGGCAGCTGCTGTCAACGGCCATTCTAAGCTGAATGTGCCTGCTCTCGTCAGATCGCAGCAGCAATGCAGCTTAAGGCTTGGCAAGTACCAGCATGGGAGACTGGCTGGGAATCCCAAGTTCCGTTGACCTTTTTGAACCTGAAAATTGTTAGTTTCTCTGTCAAAGATGGTAAAAGAAGGTTCAAATTGAACAGCTGCTGTCAACGGCCATTCTAAGCTGAATGTGCCTGCTCTCGTCAGATCGCAGCAGCAATGCAGCTTAAGGCTTGGCAAAAACCAGCATGGGAGACTGGCTGGGAATCCCAAGTTCTGTTGACCTTTTTGAACCTGAAAATTGTGTTAGTTTCTCTATGAGATAGTAAAAGAAGGTTCAAATTGAACAGCTGCTGTCAACGGCCATTCTAAGCTGAATGTGCCTGCTCTCGTCAGATCGCAGCAGCAATGCAGCTTAAGGCTTGGCAAGTACCAGCATGGGAGACTGGCTGGGAATCCCAAGTTCTGTTGACCTTTTTGAACCTGAAAATTGTGTTAGTTTCTCTATGAGATAGTAAAAGAAGGTTCAAACTGAACAGCTGCTGTCAACGGCCATTCTAAGCTGAATGTGCCTGCTCTCGTCAGATCGCAGCAGCAATGCAGCTTAAGGCTTGGCATGTACCAGCATGGGAGACTGGCTGGGAATCCTAAGTTCCGTTGACCTTTTTGAGCCTGAAAATTGTGTTAGTTTCTCTATGAGATAGTAAAAGAAGGTTCAAATTGAACAGCTGCTGTCAACAGCCATTCTAAGCTGAATGTGCCTGCTCTCGTCAGATCGCAGCAGCGTTGCAGCTTAAGGCTTGGCAAGTACCAGCATGGGAGACTGGCTGGGAATCCCAAGTTCTGTTGACCTTTTTGAACCTGAAAATTGTGTTAGTTTCTCTATGAGATAGTAAAAGAAGGTTCAAATTGAACAGCTGCTGTCAACGCCCATTCTAAGCTAAGGCTTGGCAAGTACCAGCATGGGAGACTGGCTGGGAATCCCAAGTTCCATTGACCTTTTTGAACCTGAAAATTGAGTTAGTTTCTCTATGAGATAGTAAAAGAAGGTTCAAATTGAACAGCTGCTGTCAACGGCCATTCTAAGCTGAATGTGCATGCTCTTGTCAGATCGCAGCAGCGTTGCAGCTTAAGGCTTGGCAAGTACCAGCATGGGAGACTGGCTGGGAATCCCAAGTTCCGTTGACCTTTTTGAACCTGAAAATGTGTTAGTTTCTCTATGAGATAGTAAAAGAAGGTTCAAATTGAACAGCTGCTGTCAACGGCCATTCTAAGCTGAATGTGCATGCTCTTGTCAGATCGCAGCAGCGTTGCAGCTTAAGGCTTGGCAAGTACCAGCATGGGAGACTGGCTGGGAATCCCAAGTTCTGTTGACCTTTTTGAACCTGAAAATTGTGTTAGTTTCTCTATGAGATAGTAAAAGAAAGTAGAAATTAGGCAGCTGCTGTCAACGGCCATTCTAAGCTGAATGTGCCTGCTCTCGTCAGATCGCAGCAGCAATGCAGCTTAAGGCTTGGCAAGTACCAGCATGGGAGACTGGCTGGGAATCCCACGTTCCATTGACCTTTTTGAACCTGAAAATTGTTAGTTTCTCTGTCAAAGATGGTAAAAGAAGGTTCAAATTGAACAGCTGCTGTCAACGGCCATATTAAGCTGAATGTGCCTGCTTTCGTCAGATCGCAGCAGCAATGCAGCTTAAGGTTTGGCAAGTACCAGCATGGGAGACTGGCTGGAAATCCCAAGTTCTGTTGACCTTTTTGAACCTGAAAATTGTGTTAGTTTCTCTATGAGATAGTAAAAGAAGGTTCAAATTGAACAGCTGCTGTCAACGGCCATTCTAAGCTGAATGTGCCTGCTCTCGTCAGATCGCAGCAGCAATGCAGCTT
The DNA here is from genome assembly GCF_040894005.1 of Engystomops pustulosus. Classification (NCBI taxonomy): domain Eukaryota; kingdom Metazoa; phylum Chordata; class Amphibia; order Anura; family Leptodactylidae; genus Engystomops; species Engystomops pustulosus. The sequence continues at coordinate 65,910,070 of NC_092419.1, forward strand.
AAGGCTTGGCAAGTACCAGCATGGGAGACTGGCTGGGAATCCCAAGTTCTGTTGACCTTTTTGAACCTGAAAATTGTGTTAGTTTCTCTATGAGATAGTAAAAGAAGGTTCAAATTGAACAGCTGCTGTCAACGGCCCTTCTAAGCTGAATGTGCCTGCTCTTGTCAGATCGCAGCAGCGATGCAGCTTAAGGCTTGGCAAGTACCAGCATGGGAGACTGACTGGGAATCCCAAGTTCTGTTGACCTTTTTGAACCTGAAAATTGTGTTAGTTTCTCTATGAGATAGTAAAAGAAGGTTCAAATTGAACAGCTGCTGTCAATGGCCATTCTAAGCTGAATGTGCCTGCTCTCGTCAGATCGCAGCAGCAATGCAGCTTAAGGCTTGGCAAGTACCAGCATGGGAGACTGGCAGGGAATCCCAAGTTCCATTGACCTTTTTGAACCTGAAAATTGTGTTAGTTTCTCTATGAGATAGTAAAAGAAGGTTCAAATTGAACAGCTGCTGTCAACGGCCATTCTAAGCTGAATGTGCCTGCTCTCGTCAGATCGCAGCAGCAATGCAGCTTAAGGCTTGGCAAGTACCAGCATGGGAGACTGGCTGGGAATCCCAAGTTCTGTTGACCTTTTTGAACCTGAAAATTGTATTAGTTTCTCTATGAGATAGTAAAAGAAGGTTCAAATTGAACAGCTGCTGTCAACGGCCATTCTAAGCTGAATGTGCCTGCTCTCGTCAGATCGCAGCAGCAATGCAGCTTAAGGCTTGGCAAGTACCAGCATGGGAGACTGGCTGGGAATCCCAAGTTCCGTTGACCTTTTTGAACCTGAAAATTGTGTTAGTTTCTCTATGAGATAGTAAAAGAAGGTTCAAATTGAACAGCTGCTGTCAACGCCCATTCTAAGCTAAGGCTTGGCAAGTACCAGCATGGGAGACTGGCTGGGAATCCCAAGTTCCATTGACCTTTTTGAACCTGAAAATTGAGTTAGTTTCTCTATGAGATAGTAAAAGAAGGTTCAAATTGAACAGCTGCTGTCAACGGCCATTCTAAGCTGAATGTGCCTGCTCTCATCAGATCGCAGCAGCAATGCAGCTTAAGGCTTGGCAAGTACCAGCATGGGAGACTGGCTGGGAATCCCAAGTTCCGTTGACCTTTTTGAACCTGAAAATGTGTTAGTTTCTCTATGAGATAGTAAAAGAAGGTTCAAATTGAACAGCTGCTGTCAACGGCCATTCTAAGCTGAATGTGCATGCTCTTGTCAGATCGCAGCAGCGTTGCAGCTTAAGGCTTGGCAAGTACCAGCATGGGAGACTGCTTGGGAATCCCAAGTTCTGTTGACCTTTTTGAACCTGAAAATTGTGTTAGTTTCTCTATGAGATAGTAAAAGAAAGTAGAAATTAGGCAGCTGCTGTCAACGGCCATTCTAAGCTGAATGTGCCTGCTCTCGTCAGATCGCAGCAGCAATGCAGCTTAAGGCTTGGCAAGTACCAGCATGGGAGACTGGCTGGAAATCCCACGTTCTGTTGACCTTTTTGAACCTGAAAATTGTTAGTTTCTCTGTCAAAGATGGTAAAAGAAGGTTCAAATTGAACAGCTGCTGTCAACGGCCATTCTAAGCTGAATGTGCCTGCTCTCGTCAGAACGCAGCAGCAATGCAGCTTAAGGTTTGGCAAGTACCAGCATGGGAGACTGGCTGGGAATCCCAAGTTCTGTTGACCTTTTTGAACCTGAAAATTGTGTTAGTTTCTCTATGAGATAGTAAAAGAAGGTTCAAATTGAACAGCTGCTGTCAACGCCCATTCTAAGCTAAGGCTTGGCAAGTACCAGCATGGGAGACTGGCTGGGAATCCCAAGTTCCATTGACCTTTTTGAACCTGAAAATTGAGTTAGTTTCTCTATGAGATAGTAAAAGAAGGTTCAAATTGAACAGCTGCTGTCAACGGCCATTCTAAGCTGAATGTGCATGCTCTTGTCAGATCGCAGCAGCGTTGCAGCTTAAGGCTTGGCAAGTACCAGCATGGGAGACTGGCTGGGAATCCCAAGTTCCGTTGACCTTTTTGAACCTGAAAATGTGTTAGTTTCTCTATGAGATAGTAAAAGAAGGTTCAAATTGAACAGCTGCTGTCAACGGCCATTCTAAGCTGAATGTGCATGCTCTTGTCAGATCGCAGCAGCGTTGCAGCTTAAGGCTTGGCAAGTACCAGCATGGGAGACTGGCTGGGAATCCCAAGTTCTGTTGACCTTTTTGAACCTGAAAATTGTGTTAGTTTCTCTATGAGATAGTAAAAGAAAGTAGAAATTAGGCAGCTGCTGTCAACGGCCATTCTAAGCTGAATGTGCCTGCTCTCGTCAGATCGCAGCAGCAATGCAGCTTAAGGCTTGGCAAGTACCAGCATGGGAGACTGGCTGGGAATCCCACGTTCCATTGACCTTTTTGAACCTGAAAATTGTTAGTTTCTCTGTCAAAGATGGTAAAAGAAGGTTCAAATTGAACAGCTGCTGTCAACGGCCATATTAAGCTGAATGTGCCTGCTTTCGTCAGATCGCAGCAGCAATGCAGCTTAAGGTTTGGCAAGTACCAGCATGGGAGACTGGCTGGAAATCCCAAGTTCTGTTGACCTTTTTGAACCTGAAAATTGTGTTAGTTTCTCTATGAGATAGTAAAAGAAGGTTCAAATTGAACAGCTGCTGTCAACGGCCATTCTAAGCTGAATGTGCCTGCTCTCGTCAGATCGCAGCAGCAATGCAGCTTAAGGCTTGGCAAGTACCAGCATGGGAGACTGGCTGGGAATCCCAAGTTCTGTTGACCTTTTTGAACCTGAAAATTGTGTTAGTTTCTCTATGAGATAGTAAAAGAAGGTTCAAATTGAACAGCTGCTGTCAACGGCCCTTCTAAGCTGAATGTGTGTGCTCTTGTCAGATCGCAGCAGCGATGCAGCTTAAGGCTTGGCAAGTACCAGCATGGGAGACTGACTGGGAATCCCAAGTTCTGTTGACCTTTTTGAACCTGAAAATTGTGTTAGTTTCTCTATGAGATAGTAAAAGAAGGTTCAAATTGAACAGCTGCTGTCAATGGCCATTCTAAGCTGAATGTGCCTGCTCTCGTCAGATCGCAGCAGCAATGCAGCTTAAGGCTTGGCAAGTACCAGCATGGGAGACTGGCAGGGAATCCCAAGTTCCATTGACCTTTTTGAACCTGAAAATTGTGTTAGTTTCTCTATGAGATAGTAAAAGAAGGTTCAAATTGAACAGCTGCTGTCAACGGCCATTCTAAGCTGAATGTGCCTGCTCTCGTCAGATCGCAGCAGCAATGCAGCTTAAGGCTTGGCAAGTACCAGCATGGGAGACTGGCTGGGAATCCCAAGTTCTGTTGACCTTTTTGAACCTGAAAATTGTATTAGTTTCTCTATGAGATAGTAAAAGAAGGTTCAAATTGAACAGCTGCTGTCAACGGCCATTCTAAGCTGAATGTGCCTGCTCTCGTCAGATCGCAGCAGCAATGCAGCTTAAGGCTTGGCAAGTACCAGCATGGGAGACTGGCTGGGAATCCCAAGTTCCGTTGACCTTTTTGAACCTGAAAATTGTGTTAGTTTCTCTATGAGATAGTAAAAGAAGGTTCAAATTGAACAGCTGCTGTCAACGCCCATTCTAAGCTAAGGCTTGGCAAGTACCAGCATGGGAGACTGGCTGGGAATCCCAAGTTCCATTGACCTTTTTGAACCTGAAAATTGAGTTAGTTTCTCTATGAGATAGTAAAAGAAGGTTCAAATTGAACAGCTGCTGTCAACGGCCATTCTAAGCTGAATGTGCCTGCTCTCATCAGATCGCAGCAGCAATGCAGCTTAAGGCTTGGCAAGTACCAGCATGGGAGACTGGCTGGGAATCCCAAGTTCCGTTGACCTTTTTGAACCTGAAAATGTGTTAGTTTCTCTATGAGATAGTAAAAGAAGGTTCAAATTGAACAGCTGCTGTCAACGGCCATTCTAAGCTGAATGTGCATGCTCTTGTCAGATCGCAGCAGCGTTGCAGCTTAAGGCTTGGCAAGTACCAGCATGGGAGACTGCTTGGGAATCCCAAGTTCTGTTGACCTTTTTGAACCTGAAAATTGTGTTAGTTTCTCTATGAGATAGTAAAAGAAAGTAGAAATTAGGCAGCTGCTGTCAACGGCCATTCTAAGCTGAATGTGCCTGCTCTCGTCAGATCGCAGCAGCAATGCAGCTTAAGGCTTGGCAAGTACCAGCATGGGAGACTGGCTGGAAATCCCACGTTCTGTTGACCTTTTTGAACCTGAAAATTGTTAGTTTCTCTGTCAAAGATGGTAAAAGAAGGTTCAAATTGAACAGCTGCTGTCAACGGCCATTCTAAGCTGAATGTGCCTGCTCTCGTCAGAACGCAGCAGCAATGCAGCTTAAGGTTTGGCAAGTACCAGCATGGGAGACTGGCTGGGAATCCCAAGTTCTGTTGACCTTTTTGAACCTGAAAATTGTGTTAGTTTCTCTATGAGATAGTAAAAGAATGTTCAAATTGAACAGCTGCTGTCAACGCCCATTCTAAGCTAAGGCTTGGCAAGTACCAGCATGGGAGACTGGCTGGGAATCCCAAGTTCCATTGACCTTTTTGAACCTGAAAATTGAGTTAGTTTCTCTATGAGATAGTAAAAGAAGGTTCAAATTGAACAGCTGCTGTCAACGGCCATTCTAAGCTGAATGTGCATGCTCTTGTCAGATCGCAGCAGCGTTGCAGCTTAAGGCTTGGCAAGTACCAGCATGGGAGACTGGCTGGGAATCCCAAGTTCCGTTGACCTTTTTGAACCTGAAAATGTGTTAGTTTCTCTATGAGATAGTAAAAGAAGGTTCAAATTGAACAGCTGCTGTCAACGGCCATTCTAAGCTGAATGTGCATGCTCTTGTCAGATCGCAGCAGCGTTGCAGCTTAAGGCTTGGCAAGTACCAGCATGGGAGACTGGCTGGGAATCCCAAGTTCTGTTGACCTTTTTGAACCTGAAAATTGTGTTAGTTTCTCTATGAGATAGTAAAAGAAAGTAGAAATTAGGCAGCTGCTGTCAACGGCCATTCTAAGCTGAATGTGCCTGCTCTCGTCAGATCGCAGCAGCAATGCAGCTTAAGGCTTGGCAAGTACCAGCATGGGAGACTGGCTGGGAATCCCACGTTCCGTTGACCTTTTTGAACCTGAAAATTGTTAGTTTCTCTGTCAAAGATGGTAAAAGAAGGTTCAAATTGAACAGCTGCTGTCAACGGCCATATTAAGCTGAATGTGCCTGCTCTCGTCAGATCGCAGCAGCAATGCAGCTTAAGGTTTGGCAAGTACCAGCATGGGAGACTGGCTGGGAATCCCAAGTTCTGTTGACCTTTTTGAACCTGAAAATTGTGTTAGTTTCTCTATGAGATAGTAAAAGAAGGTTCAAATTGAACAGCTGCTGTCAACGGCCATTCTAAGCTGAATGTGCCTGCTCTCGTCAGATCGCAGCAGCAATGCAGTTTAAGGCTTGGCAAGTACCAGCATGGGAGACTGGCTGGGAATCCCAAGTTCTGTTGACCTGTTTGAACCTGAAAATTGTGTTAGTTTCTCTATGAGATAGTAAAAGAAGGTTCAAATTGAACAGCTGCTGTCAACGGCCCTTCTAAGCTGAATGTGTGTGCTCTTGTCAGATCGCAGCAGCAATGCAGCTTAAGGCTTGGCAAGTACCAGCATGGGAGACTGGCAGGGAATCCCAAGTTCCATTGACCTTTTTGAACCTGAAAATTGTGTTAGTTTCTCTATGAGATAGTAAAAGAAGGTTCAAATTGAACAGCTGCTGTCAACGGCCATTCTAAGCTGAATGTGCCTGCTCTCGTCAGATCGCAGCAGCAATGCAGCTTAAGGCTTGGCAAGTACCAGCATGGGAGACTGGCTGGGAATCCCAAGTTCTGTTGACCTTTTTGAACCTGAAAATTGTATTAGTTTCTCTATGAGATAGTAAAAGAAGGTTCAAATTGAACAGCTGCTGTCAACGGCCATTCTAAGCTGAATGTGCCTGCTCTCGTCAGATCGCAGCAGCAATGCAGCTTAAGGCTTGGCAAGTACCAGCATGGGAGACTGGCTGGGAATCCCAAGTTCCGTTGACCTTTTTGAACCTGAAAATTGTGTTAGTTTCTCTATGAGATAGTAAAAGAAGGTTCAAATTGAACAGCTGCTGTCAACGCCCATTCTAAGCTAAGGCTTGGCAAGTACCAGCATGGGAGACTGGCTGGGAATCCCAAGTTCCATTGACCTTTTTGAACCTGAAAATTGAGTTAGTTTCTCTATGAGATAGTAAAAGAAGGTTCAAATTGAACAGCTGCTGTCAACGGCCATTCTAAGCTGAATGTGCCTGCTCTCATCAGATCGCAGCAGCAATGCAGCTTAAGGCTTGGCAAGTACCAGCATGGGAGACTGGCTGGGAATCCCAAGTTCCGTTGACCTTTTTGAACCTGAAAATGTGTTAGTTTCTCTATGAGATAGTAAAAGAAGGTTCAAATTGAACAGCTGCTGTCAACGGCCATTCTAAGCTGAATGTGCATGCTCTTGTCAGATCGCAGCAGCGTTGCAGCTTAAGGCTTGGCAAGTACCAGCATGGGAGACTGGCTGGGAATCCCAAGTTCTGTTGACCTTTTTGAACCTGAAAATTGTGTTAGTTTCTCTATGAGATAGTAAAAGAAAGTAGAAATTAGGCAGCTGCTGTCAACGGCCATTCTAAGCTGAATGTGCCTGCTCTCGTCAGATCGCAGCAGCAATGCAGCTTAAGGCTTGGCAAGTACCAGCATGGGAGACTGGCTGGGAATCCCACGTTCCATTGACCTTTTTGAACCTGAAAATTGTTAGTTTCTCTGTCAAAGATGGTAAAAGAAGGTTCAAATTGAACAGCTGCTGTCAACGGCCATATTAAGCTGAATGTGCCTGCTTTCGTCAGATCGCAGCAGCAATGCAGCTTAAGGTTTGGCAAGTACCAGCATGGGAGACTGGCTGGAAATCCCAAGTTCTGTTGACCTTTTTGAACCTGAAAATTGTGTTAGTTTCTCTATGAGATAGTAAAAGAAGGTTCAAATTGAACAGCTGCTGTCAACGGCCATTCTAAGCTGAATGTGCCTGCTCTCGTCAGATCGCAGCAGCAATGCAGCTTAAGGCTTGGCAAGTACCAGCATGGGAGACTGGCTGGGAATCCCAAGTTCCGTTGACCTTTTTGAACCTGAAAATTGTGTTAGTTTCTCTATGAGATAGTAAAAGAAGGTTCAAATTGAACAGCTGCTGTCAACGCCCATTCTAAGCTAAGGCTTGGCAAGTACCAGCATGGGAGACTGGCTGGGAATCCCAAGTTCCATTGACCTTTTTGAACCTGAAAATTGAGTTAGTTTCTCTATGAGATAGTAAAAGAAGGTTCAAATTGAACAGCTGCTGTCAACGGCCATTCTAAGCTGAATGTGCCTGCTCTCATCAGATCGCAGCAGCAATGCAGCTTAAGGCTTGGCAAGTACCAGCATGGGAGACTGGCTGGGAATCCCAAGTTCCGTTGACCTTTTTGAACCTGAAAATGTGTTAGTTTCTCTATGAGATAGTAAAAGAAGGTTCAAATTGAACAGCTGCTGTCAACGGCCATTCTAAGCTGAATGTGCATGCTCTTGTCAGATCGCAGCAGCGTTGCAGCTTAAGGCTTGGCAAGTACCAGCATGGGAGACTGCTTGGGAATCCCAAGTTCTGTTGACCTTTTTGAACCTGAAAATTGTGTTAGTTTCTCTATGAGATAGTAAAAGAAAGTAGAAATTAGGCAGCTGCTGTCAACGGCCATTCTAAGCTGAATGTGCCTGCTCTCGTCAGATCGCAGCAGCAATGCAGCTTAAGGCTTGGCAAGTACCAGCATGGGAGACTGGCTGGAAATCCCACGTTCTGTTGACCTTTTTGAACCTGAAAATTGTTAGTTTCTCTGTCAAAGATGGTAAAAGAAGGTTCAAATTGAACAGCTGCTGTCAACGGCCATTCTAAGCTGAATGTGCCTGCTCTCGTCAGAACGCAGCAGCAATGCAGCTTAAGGTTTGGCAAGTACCAGCATGGGAGACTGGCTGGGAATCCCAAGTTCTGTTGACCTTTTTGAACCTGAAAATTGTGTTAGTTTCTCTATGAGATAGTAAAAGAATGTTCAAATTGAACAGCTGCTGTCAACGCCCATTCTAAGCTAAGGCTTGGCAAGTACCAGCATGGGAGACTGGCTGGGAATCCCAAGTTCCATTGACCTTTTTGAACCTGAAAATTGAGTTAGTTTCTCTATGAGATAGTAAAAGAAGGTTCAAATTGAACAGCTGCTGTCAACGGCCATTCTAAGCTGAATGTGCATGCTCTTGTCAGATCGCAGCAGCGTTGCAGCTTAAGGCTTGGCAAGTACCAGCATGGGAGACTGGCTGGGAATCCCAAGTTCCGTTGACCTTTTTGAACCTGAAAATGTGTTAGTTTCTCTATGAGATAGTAAAAGAAGGTTCAAATTGAACAGCTGCTGTCAACGGCCATTCTAAGCTGAATGTGCATGCTCTTGTCAGATCGCAGCAGCGTTGCAGCTTAAGGCTTGGCAAGTACCAGCATGGGAGACTGGCTGGGAATCCCAAGTTCTGTTGACCTTTTTGAACCTGAAAATTGTGTTAGTTTCTCTATGAGATAGTAAAAGAAAGTAGAAATTAGGCAGCTGCTGTCAACGGCCATTCTAAGCTGAATGTGCCTGCTCTCGTCAGATCGCAGCAGCAATGCAGCTTAAGGCTTGGCAAGTACCAGCATGGGAGACTGGCTGGGAATCCCACGTTCCGTTGACCTTTTTGAACCTGAAAATTGTTAGTTTCTCTGTCAAAGATGGTAAAAGAAGGTTCAAATTGAACAGCTGCTGTCAACGGCCATATTAAGCTGAATGTGCCTGCTCTCGTCAGATCGCAGCAGCAATGCAGCTTAAGGTTTGGCAAGTACCAGCATGGGAGACTGGCTGGGAATCCCAAGTTCTGTTGACCTTTTTGAACCTGAAAATTGTGTTAGTTTCTCTATGAGATAGTAAAAGAAGGTTCAAATTGAACAGCTGCTGTCAACGGCCATTCTAAGCTGAATGTGCCTGCTCTCGTCAGATCGCAGCAGCAATGCAGTTTAAGGCTTGGCAAGTACCAGCATGGGAGACTGGCTGGGAATCCCAAGTTCTGTTGACCTGTTTGAACCTGAAAATTGTGTTAGTTTCTCTATGAGATAGTAAAAGAAGGTTCAAATTGAACAGCTGCTGTCAACGGCCCTTCTAAGCTGAATGTGTGTGCTCTTGTCAGATCGCAGCAGCAATGCAGCTTAAGGCTTGGCAAGTACCAGCATGGGAGACTGGCAGGGAATCCCAAGTTCCATTGACCTTTTTGAACCTGAAAATTGTGTTAGTTTCTCTATGAGATAGTAAAAGAAGGTTCAAATTGAACAGCTGCTGTCAACGGCCATTCTAAGCTGAATGTGCCTGCTCTCGTCAGATCGCAGCAGCAATGCAGCTTAAGGCTTGGCAAGTACCAGCATGGGAGACTGGCTGGGAATCCCAAGTTCTGTTGACCTTTTTGAACCTGAAAATTGTATTAGTTTCTCTATGAGATAGTAAAAGAAGGTTCAAATTGAACAGCTGCTGTCAACGGCCATTCTAAGCTGAATGTGCCTGCTCTCGTCAGATCGCAGCAGCAATGCAGCTTAAGGCTTGGCAAGTACCAGCATGGGAGACTGGCTGGGAATCCCAAGTTCCGTTGACCTTTTTGAACCTGAAAATTGTGTTAGTTTCTCTATGAGATAGTAAAAGAAGGTTCAAATTGAACAGCTGCTGTCAACGCCCATTCTAAGCTAAGGCTTGGCAAGTACCAGCATGGGAGACTGGCTGGGAATCCCAAGTTCCATTGACCTTTTTGAACCTGAAAATTGAGTTAGTTTCTCTATGAGATAGTAAAAGAAGGTTCAAATTGAACAGCTGCTGTCAACGGCCATTCTAAGCTGAATGTGCCTGCTCTCATCAGATCGCAGCAGCAATGCAGCTTAAGGCTTGGCAAGTACCAGCATGGGAGACTGGCTGGGAATCCCAAGTTCCGTTGACCTTTTTGAACCTGAAAATGTGTTAGTTTCTCTATGAGATAGTAAAAGAAGGTTCAAATTGAACAGCTGCTGTCAACGGCCATTCTAAGCTGAATGTGCATGCTCTTGTCAGATCGCAGCAGCGTTGCAGCTTAAGGCTTGGCAAGTACCAGCATGGGAGACTGGCTGGGAATCCCAAGTTCTGTTGACCTTTTTGAACCTGAAAATTGTGTTAGTTTCTCTATGAGATAGTAAAAGAAAGTAGAAATTAGGCAGCTGCTGTCAACGGCCATTCTAAGCTGAATGTGCCTGCTCTCGTCAGATCGCAGCAGCAATGCAGCTTAAGGCTTGGCAAGTACCAGCATGGGAGACTGGCTGGGAATCCCACGTTCCATTGACCTTTTTGAACCTGAAAATTGTTAGTTTCTCTGTCAAAGATGGTAAAAGAAGGTTCAAATTGAACAGCTGCTGTCAACGGCCATATTAAGCTGAATGTGCCTGCTTTCGTCAGATCGCAGCAGCAATGCAGCTTAAGGTTTGGCAAGTACCAGCATGGGAGACTGGCTGGAAATCCCAAGTTCTGTTGACCTTTTTGAACCTGAAAATTGTGTTAGTTTCTCTATGAGATAGTAAAAGAAGGTTCAAATTGAACAGCTGCTGTCAACGGCCATTCTAAGCTGAATGTGCCTGCTCTCGTCAGATCGCAGCAGCAATGCAGCTTAAGGCTTGGCAAGTACCAGCATGGGAGACTGGCTGGGAATCCCAAGTTCTGTTGACCTTTTTGAACCTGAAAATTGTGTTAGTTTCTCTATGAGATAGTAAAAGAAGGTTCAAATTGAACAGCTGCTGTCAACGGCCCTTCTAAGCTGAATGTGTGTGCTCTTGTCAGATCGCAGCAGCGATGCAGCTTAAGGCTTGGCAAGTACCAGCATGGGAGACTGACTGGGAATCCCAAGTTCTGTTGACCTTTTTGAACCTGAAAATTGTGTTAGTTTCTCTATGAGATAGTAAAAGAAGGTTCAAATTGAACAGCTGCTGTCAATGGCCATTCTAAGCTGAATGTGCCTGCTCTCGTCAGATCGCAGCAGCAATGCAGCTTAAGGCTTGGCAAGTACCAGCATGGGAGACTGGCAGGGAATCCCAAGTTCCATTGACCTTTTTGAACCTGAAAATTGTGTTAGTTTCTCTATGAGATAGTAAAAGAAGGTTCAAATTGAACAGCTGCTGTCAACGGCCATTCTAAGCTGAATGTGCCTGCTCTCGTCAGATCGCAGCAGCAATGCAGCTTAAGGCTTGGCAAGTACCAGCATGGGAGACTGGCTGGGAATCCCAAGTTCTGTTGACCTTTTTGAACCTGAAAATTGTATTAGTTTCTCTATGAGATAGTAAAAGAAGGTTCAAATTGAACAGCTGCTGTCAACGGCCATTCTAAGCTGAATGTGCCTGCTCTCGTCAGATCGCAGCAGCAATGCAGCTTAAGGCTTGGCAAGTACCAGCATGGGAGACTGGCTGGGAATCCCAAGTTCCGTTGACCTTTTTGAACCTGAAAATTGTGTTAGTTTCTCTATGAGATAGTAAAAGAAGGTTCAAATTGAACAGCTGCTGTCAACGCCCATTCTAAGCTAAGGCTTGGCAAGTACCAGCATGGGAGACTGGCTGGGAATCCCAAGTTCCATTGACCTTTTTGAACCTGAAAATTGAGTTAGTTTCTCTATGAGATAGTAAAAGAAGGTTCAAATTGAACAGCTGCTGTCAACGGCCATTCTAAGCTGAATGTGCCTGCTCTCATCAGATCGCAGCAGCAATGCAGCTTAAGGCTTGGCAAGTACCAGCATGGGAGACTGGCTGGGAATCCCAAGTTCCGTTGACCTTTTTGAACCTGAAAATGTGTTAGTTTCTCTATGAGATAGTAAAAGAAGGTTCAAATTGAACAGCTGCTGTCAACGGCCATTCTAAGCTGAATGTGCATGCTCTTGTCAGATCGCAGCAGCGTTGCAGCTTAAGGCTTGGCAAGTACCAGCATGGGAGACTGCTTGGGAATCCCAAGTTCTGTTGACCTTTTTGAACCTGAAAATTGTGTTAGTTTCTCTATGAGATAGTAAAAGAAAGTAGAAATTAGGCAGCTGCTGTCAACGGCCATTCTAAGCTGAATGTGCCTGCTCTCGTCAGATCGCAGCAGCAATGCAGCTTAAGGCTTGGCAAGTACCAGCATGGGAGACTGGCTGGAAATCCCACGTTCTGTTGACCTTTTTGAACCTGAAAATTGTTAGTTTCTCTGTCAAAGATGGTAAAAGAAGGTTCAAATTGAACAGCTGCTGTCAACGGCCATTCTAAGCTGAATGTGCCTGCTCTCGTCAGAACGCAGCAGCAATGCAGCTTAAGGTTTGGCAAGTACCAGCATGGGAGACTGGCTGGGAATCCCAAGTTCTGTTGACCTTTTTGAACCTGAAAATTGTGTTAGTTTCTCTATGAGATAGTAAAAGAAGGTTCAAATTGAACAGCTGCTGTCAACGCCCATTCTAAGCTAAGGCTTGGCAAGTACCAGCATGGGAGACTGGCTGGGAATCCCAAGTTCCATTGACCTTTTTGAACCTGAAAATTGAGTTAGTTTCTCTATGAGATAGTAAAAGAAGGTTCAAATTGAACAGCTGCTGTCAACGGCCATATTAAGCTGAATGTGCCTGCTCTCGTCAGATCGCAGCAGCAATGCAGCTTAAGGTTTGGCAAGTACCAGCATGGGAGACTGGCTGGGAATCCCAAGTTCTGTTGACCTTTTTGAACCTGAAAATTGTGTTAGTTTCTCTATGAGATAGTAAAAGAAGGTTCAAATTGAACAGCTGCTGTCAACGGCCATTCTAAGCTGAATGTGCCTGCTCTCGTCAGATCGCAGCAGCAATGCAGCTTAAGGCTTGGCAAGTACCAGCATGGGAGACTGGCTGGGAATCCCAAGTTCTGTTGACCTTTTTGAACCTGAAAATTGTGTTAGTTTCTCTATGAGATAGTAAAAGAAGGTTCAAATTGAACAGCTGCTGTCAACGGCCCTTCTAAGCTGAATGTGTGTGCTCTTGTCAGATCGCAGCAGCAATGCAGCTTAAGGCTTGGCAAGTACCAGCATGGGAGACTGGCAGGGAATCCCAAGTTCCATTGACCTTTTTGAACCTGAAAATTGTGTTAGTTTCTCTATGAGATAGTAAAAGAAGGTTCAAATTGAACAGCTGCTGTCAACGGCCATTCTAAGCTGAATGTGCCTGCTCTCGTCAGATCGCAGCAGCAATGCAGCTTAAGGCTTGGCAAGTACCAGCATGGGAGACTGGCTGGGAATCCCAAGTTCTGTTGACCTTTTTGAACCTGAAAATTGTATTAGTTTCTCTATGAGATAGTAAAAGAAGGTTCAAATTGAACAGCTGCTGTCAACGGCCATTCTAAGCTGAATGTGCCTGCTCTCGTCAGATCGCAGCAGCAATGCAGCTTAAGGCTTGGCAAGTACCAGCATGGCAGACTGGCTGGGAATCCCAAGTTCCGTTGACCTTTTTGAACCTGAAAATTGTGTTAGTTTCTCTATGAGATAGTAAAAGAAGGTTCAAATTGAACAGCTGCTGTCAACGCCCATTCTAAGCTAAGGCTTGGCAAGTACCAGCATGGGAGACTGGCTGGGAATCCCAAGTTCCATTGACCTTTTTGAACCTGAAAATTGAGTTAGTTTCTCTATGAGATAGTAAAAGAAGGTTCAAATTGAACAGCTGCTGTCAACGGCCATTCTAAGCTGAATGTGCCTGCTCTCATCAGATCGCAGCAGCAATGCAGCTTAAGGCTTGGCAAGTACCAGCATGGGAGACTGGCTGGGAATCCCAAGTTCCGTTGACCTTTTTGAACCTGAAAATGTGTTAGTTTCTCTATGAGATAGTAAAAGAAGGTTCAAATTGAACAGCTGCTGTCAACGGCCATTCTAAGCTGAATGTGCATGCTCTTGTCAGATCGCAGCAGCGTTGCAGCTTAAGGCTTGGCAAGTACCAGCATGGGAGACTGCCTGGGAATCCCAAGTTCTGTTGACCTTTTTGAACCTGAAAATTGTGTTAGTTTCTCTATGAGATAGTAAAAGAAAGTAGAAATTAGGCAGCTGCTGTCAACGGCCATTCTAAGCTGAATGTGCCTGCTCTCGTCAGATCGCAGCAGCAATGCAGCTTAAGGCTTGGCAAGTACCAGCATGGGAGACTGGCTGGGAATCCCATGTTCTGTTGACCTTTTTGAACCTGAAAATTGTTAGTTTCTCTGTCAAAGATGGTAAAAGAAGGTTCAAATTGAACAGCTGCTGTCAACGGCCATTCTAAGCTGAATGTGCCTGCTCTCGTCAGATCGCAGCAGCAATGCAGCTTAAGGTTTGGCAAGTACCAGCATGGGAGACTGGCTGGGAATCCCAAGTTCCGTTGACCTTTTTGAACCTGAAAATTGTGTTAGTTTCTCTATGAGATAGTAAAAGAAGGTTCAAATTGAACAGCTGCTGTCAACGCCCATTCTAAGCTAAGGCTTGGCAAGTACCAGCATGGGAGACTGGCTGGGAATCCCAAGTTCCATTGACCTTTTTGAACCTGAAAATTGAGTTAGTTTCTCTATGAGATAGTAAAAGAAGGTTCAAATTGAACAGCTGCTGTCAACAGCCATTCTAAGCTGAATGTGCATGCTCTTGTCAGATCGCAGCAGCAATGCAGCTTAAGGCTTGGCAAGTACCAGCATGGGAGACTAGCTGGGAATCCCAAGTTCCATTGACCTTTTTGAACCTGAAAATTGTGTTAGTTTCTCTATGAGATAGTAAAAGAAGGTTCAAATTGAACAGCTGCTGTCAACAGCCATTCTAAGCTGAATGTGCATGCTCTGGTCAGATCGCAGCAGCAATGCAGCTTAAGGCTTTGCAAGTACCAGCATGGGAGACTGGCTGGGAATCCCAAGTTCTGTTGACATTTTTGAACCTGAAAATCGTGTTAGTTTCTCTATGAGATAGTAAAAGAAGGTTCAAATTGAACAACTGCTGTCAACGGCCATTCTACTAAGCTTAATGTGCCTGCTCTCGTCAGATCGCAGCAGCAATGCAGCTTAAGGCTTGGCAAGTACCAGCATGGGAGACTGGCTGGGAGTCCCAAGTTCCGTTGACCTTTTTGAACCTGAAAATTGTGTTAGTTTCTCTATGAGATAGTAAAAGAAGGTTCAAATTGAACAGCTGCTGTCAACGGCCATTCTAAGCTGAATGTGCCTGCTCTCGTCAGATCGCAGCAGCAATGCAGCTTAAGGCTTGGCAAGTACCAGCATGGGAGACTGGCTGGGAATCCTAAGTTCTGTTGACCTTTTTGAACCTGAAAATTGTGTTAGTTTCTCTATGAGGTAGTAAAATAAGGTTCAAATTGAACAGTTGCTGTCAACGGCCATTCTAAGCTGAATGTGCCTGCTCTCGTCAGATCGCAGCAGCAATGCAGCTTAAGGCTTGGCAAGTACCAGCATGGGAGACTAGCTGGGAATCCCAAGTTCCGTTGACCTTTTTGAACCTGAAAATTGTGTTAGTTTCTCTATGAGATAGTAAAAGAAGGTTCAAATTGAACAGCTGCTGTCAACAGCCATTCTAAGCTGAATGTGCATGCTCTGGTCAGATCGCAGCAGCAATGCAGCTTAAGGCTTTGCAAGTACCAGCATGGGAGACTGGCTGGGAATCCCAAGTTCTGTTGACATTTTTGAACCTGAAAATCGTGTTAGTTTCTCTATGAGATAGTAAAAGAAGGTTCAAATTGAACAACTGCTGTCAACGGCCATTCTACTAAGCTTAATGTGCCTGCTCTCGTCAGATCGCAGCAGCAATGCAGCTTAAGGCTTGGCAAGTACCAGCATGGGAGACTGGCTGGGAGTCCCAAGTTCCGTTGACCTTTTTGAACCTGAAAATTGTGTTAGTTTCTCTATGAGATAGTAAAAGAAGGTTCAAATTGAACAGCTGCTGTCAACGGCCATTCTAAGCTGAATGTGCCTGCTCTCGTCAGATCGCAGCAGCAATGCAGCTTAAGGCTTGGCAAGTACCAGCATGGGAGACTGGCTGGGAATCATAAGTTCCGTTGACCTTTTTTTAACCTGAAAATTGTGTTAGTTTCTCTATGAGATAGTAAAAGAAGGTTCAAATTGAACAGCTGCTGTCAACGGCCATTCTAAGCTGAATGCGCCTGCTCTCGTCAGATCGCAGCAGCAATGCAGCTTAAGGCTTGGCAAGTACCAGCATGGGAGACTGGCTGGGAATCCCAAGTTCCATTGACTTTTTGAACCTGAAAATTGTGTTAGTTTCTCTATGAGATAGTAAAAGAAGGTTCAAATTGAACAGCTGCTGTCAACTGCCATTCTAAGCTGAATGTGCATGCTCTTGTCAGATCGCAGCAGCGTTGCAGCTTAAGGCTTGGCAAGTACCAGCATGGGAGTCTGGCTGGGAATCCCAAGTTCTCTTGACCTTTTTGAACCTGAAAATTGTGTTAGTTTCTCTATGAGATAGTAAAACAAAGTAGAAATTAGGCAGCTGCTGTCAACGGCCATTCTAAGCTGAATGTGCCTGCTCTCGTCAGATCGCAGCAGCAATGCAGCTTAAGGCTTGGCAAGTACCAGCATGGGAGACTGGCTGGGAATCCCAAGTTCCGTTGACCTTTTTGAACCTGAAAATTGTTAGTTTCTCTGTCAAAGATGGTAAAAGAAGGTTCAAATTGAACAGCTGCTGTCAACGGCCATTCTAAGCTGAATGTGCCTGCTCTCGTCAGATCGCAGCAGCAATGCAGCTTAAGGCTTGGCAAAAACCAGCATGGGAGACTGGCTGGGAATCCCAAGTTCTGTTGACCTTTTTGAACCTGAACATTGTGTTAGTTTCTCTATGAGATAGTAAAAGAAGGTTCAAATTGAACAGCTGCTGTCAACGGCCATTCTAAGCTGAATGTGCCTGCTCTCGTCAGATCGCAGCAGCAATGCAGCTTAAGGCTTGGCAAGTACCAGCATGGGAGACTGGCTGGGAATCCCAAGTTCTGTTGACCTTTTTGAACCTGAAAATTGTGTTAGTTTCTCTATGAGATAGTAAAAGAAGGTTCAAACTGAACAGCTGCTGTCAACGGCCATTCTAAGCTGAATGTGCCTGCTCTCGTCAGATCGCAGCAGCAATGCAGCTTAAGGCTTGGCATGTACCAGCATGGGAGACTGGCTGGGAATCCTAAGTTCCGTTGACCTTTTTGAGCCTGAAAATTGTGTTAGTTTCTCTATGAGATAGTAAAAGAAGGTTCAAATTGAACAGCTGCTGTCAACGGCCATTCTAAGCTGAATGTGCCTGCTCTCGTCAGATCGCAGCAGCGTTGCAGCTTAAGGCTTGGCAAGTACCAGCATGGGAGACTGGCTGGGAATCCCAAGTTCTGTTGACCTTTTTGAACCTGAAAATTGTGTTAGTTTCTCTATGAGATAGTAAAAGAAGGTTAAAATTGAACAGCTGCTGTCAACGCCCATTCTAAGCTAAGGCTTGGCAAGTACCAGCATGGGAGACTGGCTGGGAATCCCAAGTTCCATTGACCTTTTTGAACCTGAAAATTGAGTTAGTTTCTCTATGAGATAGTAAAAGAAGGTTCAAATTGAACAGCTGCTGTCAACGGCCATTCTAAGCTGAATGTGCATGCTCTTGTCAGATCGCAGCAGCGTTGCAGCTTAAGGCTTGGCAAGTACCAGCATGGGAGACTGGCTGGGAATCCCAAGTTCCGTTGACCTTTTTGAACCTGAAAATGTGTTAGTTTCTCTATGAGATAGTAAAAGAAGGTTCAAATTGAACAGCTGCTGTCAACGGCCATTCTAAGCTGAATGTGCATGCTCTTGTCAGATCGCAGCAGCGTTGCAGCTTAAGGCTTGGCAAGTACCAGCATGGGAGACTGGCTGGGAATCCCAAGTTCCGTTGACCTTTTTGAACCTGAAAATGTGTTAGTTTCTCTATGAGATAGTAAAAGAAGGTTCAAATTGAACAGCTGCTGTCAACGGCCATTCTAAGCTGAATGTGCCTGCTCTCGTCAGATCGCAGCAGCAATGCAGCTTAAGGCTTGGCAAGTACCAGCATGGGAGACTGGCTGGGAATCCCACGTTCCGTTGACCTTTTTGAACCTGAAAATTGTTAGTTTCTCTGTCAAAGATGGTAAAAGAAGGTTCAAATTGAACAGCTGCTGTCAACGGCCATATTAAGCTGAATGTGCCTGCTTTCGTCAGATCGCAGCAGCAATGCAGCTTAAGGTTTGGCAAGTACCAGCATGGGAGACTGGCTGGAAATCCCAAGTTCTGTTGACCTTTTTGAACCTGAAAATTGTGTTATTTTCTCTATGAGATAGTAAAAGAAGGTTCAAATTGAACAGCTGCTGTCAACGGCCATTCTAAGCTGAATGTGCCTGCTCTCGTCAGATCGCAGCAGCAATGCAGCTTAAGGCTTGGCAAGTACCAGCATGGGAGACTGGCTGGGAATCCCAAGTTCTGTTGACCTTTTTGAACCTGAAAATTGTGTTAGTTTCTCTATGAGATAGTAAAAGAAGGTTCAAATTGAACAGCTGCTGTCAACGGCCCTTCTAAGCTGAATGTGTGTGCTCTTGTCAGATTGCAGCAGCGATGCAGCTTAAGGCTTGGCAAGTACCAGCATGGGAGACTGACTGGGAATCCCAAGTTCTGTTGACCTTTTTGAACCTGAAAATTGTGTTAGTTTCTCTATGAGATAGTAAAAGAAGGTTCAAATTGAACAGCTGCTGTCAATGGCCATTCTAAGCTGAATGTGCCTGCTCTCGTCAGATCGCAGCAGCAATGCAGCTTAAGGCTTGGCAAGTACCAGCATGGGAGACTGGCAGGGAATCCCAAGTTCCATTGACCTTTTTGAACCTGAAAATTGTGTTAGTTTCTCTATGAGATAGTAAAAGAAGGTTCAAATTGAACAGCTGCTATCAACGGCCATTCTAAGCTGAATGTGCCTGCTCTCGTCAGATCGCAGCAGCAATGCAGCTTAAGGCTTGGCAAGTACCAGCATGGGAGACTGGCTGGGAATCCCAAGTTCTGTTGACCTTTTTGAACCTGAAAATTGTATTAGTTTCTCTATGAGATAGTAAAAGAAGGTTCAAATTGAACAGCTGCTGTCAACGGCCATTCTAAGCTGAATGTGCCTGCTCTCGTCAGATCGCAGCAGCAATGCAGCTTAAGGCTTGGCAAGTACCAGCATGGGAGACTGGCTGGGAATCCCAAGTTCCGTTGACCTTTTTGAACCTGAAAATTGTGTTAGTTTCTCTATGAGATAGTAAAAGAAGGTTCAAATTGAACAGCTGCTGTCAACGCCCATTCTAAGCTAAGGCTTGGCAAGTACCAGCATGGGAGACTGGCTGGGAATCCCAAGTTCCATTGACCTTTTTGAACCTGAAAATTGAGTTAGTTTCTCTATGAGATAGTAAAAGAAGGTTCAAATTGAACAGCTGCTGTCAACGGCCATTCTAAGCTGAATGTGCCTGCTCTCATCAGATCGCAGCAGCAATGCAGCTTAAGGCTTGGCAAGTACCAGCATGGGAGACTGGCTGGGAATCCCAAGTTCCGTTGACCTTTTTGAACCTGAAAATGTGTTAGTTTCTCTATGAGATAGTAAAAGAAGGTTCAAATTGAACAGCTGCTGTCAACGGCCATTCTAAGCTGAATGTGCATGCTCTTGTCAGATCGCAGCAGCGTTGCAGCTTAAGGCTTGGCAAGTACCAGCATGGGAGACTGCTTGGGAATCCCAAGTTCTGTTGACCTTTTTGAACCTGAAAATTGTGTTAGTTTCTCTATGAGATAGTAAAAGAAAGTAGAAATTAGGCAGCTGCTGTCAACGGCCATTCTAAGCTGAATGTGCCTGCTCTCGTCAGATCGCAGCAGCAATGCAGCTTAAGGCTTGGCAAGTACCAGCATGGGAGACTGGCTGGGAATCCCACGTTCTGTTGCCCTTTTTGAACCTGAAAATTGTTAGTTTCTCTGTCAAAGATGGTAAAAGAAGGTTCAAATTGAACAGCTGCTGTCAACGGCCATTCTAAGCTGAATGTGCCTGCTCTCGTCAGAACGCAGCAGCAATGCAGCTTAAGGCTTGGCAAGTACCAGCATGGGAGACTGGCTGGGAATCCCAAGTTCCATTGACTTTTTGAACCTGAAAATTGTGTTAGTTTCTCTATGAGATAGTAAAAGAAGGTTCAAATTGAACAGCTGCTGTCAACTGCCATTCTAAGCTGAATGTGCATGCTCTTGTCAGATCGCAGCAGCGTTGCAGCTTAAGGCTTGGCAAGTACCAGCATGGGAGTCTGGCTGGGAATCCCAAGTTCTCTTGACCTTTTTGAACCTGAAAATTGTGTTAGTTTCTCTATGAGATAGTAAAACAAAGTAGAAATTAGGCAGCTGCTGTCAACGGCCATTCTAAGCTGAATGTGCCTGCTCTCGTCAGATCGCAGCAGCAATGCAGCTTAAGGCTTGGCAAGTACCAGCATGGGAGACTGGCTGGGAATCCCAAGTTCCGTTGACCTTTTTGAACCTGAAAATTGTTAGTTTCTCTGTCAAAGATGGTAAAAGAAGGTTCAAATTGAACAGCTGCTGTCAACGGCCATTCTAAGCTGAATGTGCCTGCTCTCGTCAGATCGCAGCAGCAATGCAGCTTAAGGCTTGGCAAAAACCAGCATGGGAGACTGGCTGGGAATCCCAAGTTCTGTTGACCTTTTTGAACCTGAAAATTGTGTTAGTTTCTCTATGAGATAGTAAAAGAAGGTTCAAATTGAACAGCTGCTGTCAACGGCCATTCTAAGCTGAATGTGCCTGCTCTCGTCAGATCGCAGCAGCAATGCAGCTTAAGGCTTGGCAAGTACCAGCATGGGAGACTGGCTGGGAATCCCAAGTTCTGTTGACCTTTTTGAACCTGAAAATTGTGTTAGTTTCTCTATGAGATAGTAAAAGAAGGTTCAAACTGAACAGCTGCTGTCAACGGCCATTCTAAGCTGAATGTGCCTGCTCTCGTCAGATCGCAGCAGCAATGCAGCTTAAGGCTTGGCATGTACCAGCATGGGAGACTGGCTGGGAATCCTAAGTTCCGTTGACCTTTTTGAGCCTGAAAATTGTGTTAGTTTCTCTATGAGATAGTAAAAGAAGGTTCAAATTGAACAGCTGCTGTCAACAGCCATTCTAAGCTGAATGTGCCTGCTCTCGTCAGATCGCAGCAGCGTTGCAGCTTAAGGCTTGGCAAGTACCAGCATGGGAGACTGGCTGGGAATCCCAAGTTCTGTTGACCTTTTTGAACCTGAAAATTGTGTTAGTTTCTCTATGAGATAGTAAAAGAAGGTTCAAATTGAACAGCTGCTGTCAACGCCCATTCTAAGCTAAGGCTTGGCAAGTACCAGCATGGGAGACTGGCTGGGAATCCCAAGTTCCATTGACCTTTTTGAACCTGAAAATTGAGTTAGTTTCTCTATGAGATAGTAAAAGAAGGTTCAAATTGAACAGCTGCTGTCAACGGCCATTCTAAGCTGAATGTGCATGCTCTTGTCAGATCGCAGCAGCGTTGCAGCTTAAGGCTTGGCAAGTACCAGCATGGGAGACTGGCTGGGAATCCCAAGTTCCGTTGACCTTTTTGAACCTGAAAATGTGTTAGTTTCTCTATGAGATAGTAAAAGAAGGTTCAAATTGAACAGCTGCTGTCAACGGCCATTCTAAGCTGAATGTGCATGCTCTTGTCAGATCGCAGCAGCGTTGCAGCTTAAGGCTTGGCAAGTACCAGCATGGGAGACTGGCTGGGAATCCCAAGTTCTGTTGACCTTTTTGAACCTGAAAATTGTGTTAGTTTCTCTATGAGATAGTAAAAGAAAGTAGAAATTAGGCAGCTGCTGTCAACGGCCATTCTAAGCTGAATGTGCCTGCTCTCGTCAGATCGCAGCAGCAATGCAGCTTAAGGCTTGGCAAGTACCAGCATGGGAGACTGGCTGGGAATCCCACGTTCCATTGACCTTTTTGAACCTGAAAATTGTTAGTTTCTCTGTCAAAGATGGTAAAAGAAGGTTCAAATTGAACAGCTGCTGTCAACGGCCATATTAAGCTGAATGTGCCTGCTTTCGTCAGATCGCAGCAGCAATGCAGCTTAAGGTTTGGCAAGTACCAGCATGGGAGACTGGCTGGAAATCCCAAGTTCTGTTGACCTTTTTGAACCTGAAAATTGTGTTAGTTTCTCTATGAGATAGTAAAAGAAGGTTCAAATTGAACAGCTGCTGTCAACGGCCATTCTAAGCTGAATGTGCCTGCTCTCGTCAGATCGCAGCAGCAATGCAGCTTAAGGCTTGGCAAGTACCAGCATGGGAGACTGGCTGGGAATCCCAAGTTCTGTTGACCTTTTTGAACCTGAAAATTGTGTTAGTTTCTCTATGAGATAGTAAAAGAAGGTTCAAATTGAACAGCTGCTGTCAATGGCCATTCTAAGCTGAATGTGCCTGCTCTCGTCAGATCGCAGCAGCAATGCAGCTTAAGGCTTGGCAAGTACCAGCATGGGAGACTGGCAGGGAATCCCAAGTTCCATTGACCTTTTTGAACCTGAAAATTGTGTTAGTTTCTCTATGAGATAGTAAAAGAAGGTTCAAATTGAACAGCTGCTGTCAACGGCCATTCTAAGCTGAATGTGCCTGCTCTCGTCAGATCGCAGCAGCAATGCAGCTTAAGGCTTGGCAAGTACCAGCATGGGAGACTGGCTGGGAATCCCAAGTTCTGTTGACCTTTTTGAACCTGAAAATTGTATTAGTTTCTCTATGAGATAGTAAAAGAAGGTTCAAATTGAACAGCTGCTGTCAACGGCCATTCTAAGCTGAATGTGCCTGCTCTCGTCAGATCGCAGCAGCAATGCAGCTTAAGGCTTGGCAAGTACCAGCATGGGAGACTGGCTGGGAATCCCAAGTTCCGTTGACCTTTTTGAACCTGAAAATTGTGTTAGTTTCTCTATGAGATAGTAAAAGAAGGTTCAAATTGAACAGCTGCTGTCAACGCCCATTCTAAGCTAAGGCTTGGCAAGTACCAGCATGGGAGACTGGCTGGGAATCCCAAGTTCCATTGACCTTTTTGAACCTGAAAATTGAGTTAGTTTCTCTATGAGATAGTAAAAGAAGGTTCAAATTGAACAGCTGCTGTCAACGGCCATTCTAAGCTGAATGTGCCTGCTCTCATCAGATCGCAGCAGCAATGCAGCTTAAGGCTTGGCAAGTACCAGCATGGGAGACTGGCTGGGAATCCCAAGTTCCGTTGACCTTTTTGAACCTGAAAATGTGTTAGTTTCTCTATGAGATAGTAAAAGAAGGTTCAAATTGAACAGCTGCTGTCAACGGCCATTCTAAGCTGAATGTGCATGCTCTTGTCAGATCGCAGCAGCGTTGCAGCTTAAGGCTTGGCAAGTACCAGCATGGGAGACTGCTTGGGAATCCCAAGTTCTGTTGACCTTTTTGAACCTGAAAATTGTGTTAGTTTCTCTATGAGATAGTAAAAGAAAGTAGAAATTAGGCAGCTGCTGTCAACGGCCATTCTAAGCTGAATGTGCCTGCTCTCGTCAGATCGCAGCAGCAATGCAGCTTAAGGCTTGGCAAGTACCAGCATGGGAGACTGGCTGGGAATCCCACGTTCTGTTGCCCTTTTTGAACCTGAAAATTGTTAGTTTCTCTGTCAAAGATGGTAAAAGAAGGTTCAAATTGAACAGCTGCTGTCAACGGCCATTCTAAGCTGAATGTGCCTGCTCTCGTCAGAACGCAGCAGCAATGCAGCTTAAGGCTTGGCAAGTACCAGCATGGGAGACTGGCTGGGAATCCCAAGTTCCATTGACTTTTTGAACCTGAAAATTGTGTTAGTTTCTCTATGAGATAGTAAAAGAAGGTTCAAATTGAACAGCTGCTGTCAACTGCCATTCTAAGCTGAATGTGCATGCTCTTGTCAGATCGCAGCAGCGTTGCAGCTTAAGGCTTGGCAAGTACCAGCATGGGAGTCTGGCTGGGAATCCCAAGTTCTCTTGACCTTTTTGAACCTGAAAATTGTGTTAGTTTCTCTATGAGATAGTAAAACAAAGTAGAAATTAGGCAGCTGCTGTCAACGGCCATTCTAAGCTGAATGTGCCTGCTCTCGTCAGATCGCAGCAGCAATGCAGCTTAAGGCTTGGCAAGTACCAGCATGGGAGACTGGCTGGGAATCCCAAGTTCCGTTGACCTTTTTGAACCTGAAAATTGTTAGTTTCTCTGTCAAAGATGGTAAAAGAAGGTTCAAATTGAACAGCTGCTGTCAACGGCCATTCTAAGCTGAATGTGCCTGCTCTCGTCAGATCGCAGCAGCAATGCAGCTTAAGGCTTGGCAAAAACCAGCATGGGAGACTGGCTGGGAATCCCAAGTTCTGTTGACCTTTTTGAACCTGAAAATTGTGTTAGTTTCTCTATGAGATAGTAAAAGAAGGTTCAAATTGAACAGCTGCTGTCAACGGCCATTCTAAGCTGAATGTGCCTGCTCTCGTCAGATCGCAGCAGCAATGCAGCTTAAGGCTTGGCAAGTACCAGCATGGGAGACTGGCTGGGAATCCCAAGTTCTGTTGACCTTTTTGAACCTGAAAATTGTGTTAGTTTCTCTATGAGATAGTAAAAGAAGGTTCAAACTGAACAGCTGCTGTCAACGGCCATTCTAAGCTGAATGTGCCTGCTCTCGTCAGATCGCAGCAGCAATGCAGCTTAAGGCTTGGCATGTACCAGCATGGGAGACTGGCTGGGAATCCTAAGTTCCGTTGACCTTTTTGAGCCTGAAAATTGTGTTAGTTTCTCTATGAGATAGTAAAAGAAGGTTCATATTGAACAGCTGCTGTCAACAGCCATTCTAAGCTGAATGTGCCTGCTCTCGTCAGATCGCAGCAGCGTTGCAGCTTAAGGCTTGGCAAGTACCAGCATGGGAGACTGGCTGGGAATCCCAAGTTCTGTTGACCTTTTTGAACCTGAAAATTGTGTTAGTTTCTCTATGAGATAGTAAAAGAAGGTTCAAATTGAACAGCTGCTGTCAACGCCCATTCTAAGCTAAGGCTTGGCAAGTACCAGCATGGGAGACTGGCTGGGAATCCCAAGTTCCATTGACCTTTTTGAACCTGAAAATTGAGTTAGTTTCTCTATGAGATAGTAAAAGAAGGTTCAAATTGAACAGCTGCTGTCAACGGCCATTCTAAGCTGAATGTGCATGCTCTTGTCAGATCGCAGCAGCGTTGCAGCTTAAGGCTTGGCAAGTACCAGCATGGGAGACTGGCTGGGAATCCCAAGTTCCGTTGACCTTTTTGAACCTGAAAATGTGTTAGTTTCTCTATGAGATAGTAAAAGAAGGTTCAAATTGAACAGCTGCTGTCAACGGCCATTCTAAGCTGAATGTGCATGCTCTTGTCAGATCGCAGCAGCGTTGCAGCTTAAGGCTTGGCAAGTACCAGCATGGGAGACTGGCTGGGAATCCCAAGTTCTGTTGACCTTTTTGAACCTGAAAATTGTGTTAGTTTCTCTATGAGATAGTAAAAGAAAGTAGAAATTAGGCAGCTGCTGTCAACGGCCATTCTAAGCTGAATGTGCCTGCTCTCGTCAGATCGCAGCAGCAATGCAGCTTAAGGCTTGGCAAGTACCAGCATGGGAGACTGGCTGGGAATCCCACGTTCCATTGACCTTTTTGAACCTGAAAATTGTTAGTTTCTCTGTCAAAGATGGTAAAAGAAGGTTCAAATTGAACAGCTGCTGTCAACGGCCATATTAAGCTGAATGTGCCTGCTTTCGTCAGATCGCAGCAGCAATGCAGCTTAAGGTTTGGCAAGTACCAGCATGGGAGACTGGCTGGAAATCCCAAGTTCTGTTGACCTTTTTGAACCTGAAAATTGTGTTAGTTTCTCTATGAGATAGTAAAAGAAGGTTCAAATTGAACAGCTGCTGTCAACGGCCATTCTAAGCTGAATGTGCCTGCTCTCGTCAGATCGCAGCAGCAATGCAGCTTAAGGCTTGGCAAGTACCAGCATGGGAGACTGGCTGGGAATCCCAAGTTCTGTTGACCTTTTTGAACCTGAAAATTGTGTTAGTTTCTCTATGAGATAGTAAAAGAAGGTTCAAATTGAACAGCTGCTGTCAATGGCCATTCTAAGCTGAATGTGCCTGCTCTCGTCAGATCGCAGCAGCAATGCAGCTTAAGGCTTGGCAAGTACCAGCATGGGAGACTGGCAGGGAATCCCAAGTTCCATTGACCTTTTTGAACCTGAAAATTGTGTTAGTTTCTCTATGAGATAGTAAAAGAAGGTTCAAATTGAACAGCTGCTGTCAACGGCCATTCTAAGCTGAATGTGCCTGCTCTCGTCAGATCGCAGCAGCAATGCAGCTTAAGGCTTGGCAAGTACCAGCATGGGAGACTGGCTGGGAATCCCAAGTTCTGTTGACCTTTTTGAACCTGAAAATTGTATTAGTTTCTCTATGAGATAGTAAAAGAAGGTTCAAATTGAACAGCTGCTGTCAACGGCCATTCTAAGCTGAATGTGCCTGCTCTCGTCAGATCGCAGCAGCAATGCAGCTTAAGGCTTGGCAAGTACCAGCATGGGAGACTGGCTGGGAATCCCAAGTTCCGTTGACCTTTTTGAACCTGAAAATTGTGTTAGTTTCTCTATGAGATAGTAAAAGAAGGTTCAAATTGAACAGCTGCTGTCAACGCCCATTCTAAGCTAAGGCTTGGCAAGTACCAGCATGGGAGACTGGCTGGGAATCCCAAGTTCCATTGACCTTTTTGAACCTGAAAATTGAGTTAGTTTCTCTATGAGATAGTAAAAGAAGGTTCAAATTGAACAGCTGCTGTCAACGGCCATTCTAAGCTGAATGTGCCTGCTCTCATCAGATCGCAGCAGCAATGCAGCTTAAGGCTTGGCAAGTACCAGCATGGGAGACTGGCTGGGAATCCCAAGTTCCGTTGACCTTTTTGAACCTGAAAATGTGTTAGTTTCTCTATGAGATAGTAAAAGAAGGTTCAAATTGAACAGCTGCTGTCAACGGCCATTCTAAGCTGAATGTGCATGCTCTTGTCAGATCGCAGCAGCGTTGCAGCTTAAGGCTTGGCAAGTACCAGCATGGGAGACTGCTTGGGAATCCCAAGTTCTGTTGACCTTTTTGAACCTGAAAATTGTGTTAGTTTCTCTATGAGATAGTAAAAGAAAGTAGAAATTAGGCAGCTGCTGTCAACGGCCATTCTAAGCTGAATGTGCCTGCTCTCGTCAGATCGCAGCAGCAATGCAGCTTAAGGCTTGGCAAGTACCAGCATGGGAGACTGGCTGGAAATCCCACGTTCTGTTGACCTTTTTGAACCTGAAAATTGTTAGTTTCTCTGTCAAAGATGGTAAAAGAAGGTTCAAATTGAACAGCTGCTGTCAACGGCCATTCTAAGCTGAATGTGCCTGCTCTCGTCAGAACGCAGCAGCAATGCAGCTTAAGGTTTGGCAAGTACCAGCATGGGAGACTGGCTGGGAATCCCAAGTTCTGTTGACCTTTTTGAACCTGAAAATTGTGTTAGTTTCTCTATGAGATAGTAAAAGAAGGTTCAAATTGAACAGCTGCTGTCAACGCCCATTCTAAGCTAAGGCTTGGCAAGTACCAGCATGGGAGACTGGCTGGGAATCCCAAGTTCCATTGACCTTTTTGAACCTGAAAATTGAGTTAGTTTCTCTATGAGATAGTAAAAGAAGGTTCAAATTGAACAGCTGCTGTCAACGGCCATTCTAAGCTGAATGTGCATGCTCTTGTCAGATCGCAGCAGCGTTGCAGCTTAAGGCTTGGCAAGTACCAGCATGGGAGACTGGCTGGGAATCCCAAGTTCCGTTGACCTTTTTGAACCTGAAAATGTGTTAGTTTCTCTATGAGATAGTAAAAGAAGGTTCAAATTGAACAGCTGCTGTCAACGGCCATTCTAAGCTGAATGTGCATGCTCTTGTCAGATCGCAGCAGCGTTGCAGCTTAAGGCTTGGCAAGTACCAGCATGGGAGACTGGCTGGGAATCCCAAGTTCTGTTGACCTTTTTGAACCTGAAAATTGTGTTAGTTTCTCTATGAGATAGTAAAAGAAAGTAGAAATTAGGCAGCTGCTGTCAACGGCCATTCTAAGCTGAATGTGCCTGCTCTCGTCAGATCGCAGCAGCAATGCAGCTTAAGGCTTGGCAAGTACCAGCATGGGAGACTGGCTGGGAATCCCACGTTCCGTTGACCTTTTTGAACCTGAAAATTGTTAGTTTCTCTGTCAAAGATGGTAAAAGAAGGTTCAAATTGAACAGCTGCTGTCAACGGCCATATTAAGCTGAATGTGCCTGCTCTCGTCAGATCGCAGCAGCAATGCAGCTTAAGGTTTGGCAAGTACCAGCATGGGAGACTGGCTGGGAATCCCAAGTTCTGTTGACCTTTTTGAACCTGAAAATTGTGTTAGTTTCTCTATGAGATAGTAAAAGAAGGTTCAAATTGAACAGCTGCTGTCAACGGCCATTCTAAGCTGAATGTGCCTGCTCTCGTCAGATCGCAGCAGCAATGCAGCTTAAGGCTTGGCAAGTACCAGCATGGGAGACTGGCTGGGAATCCCAAGTTCTGTTGACCTTTTTGAACCTGAAAATTGTGTTAGTTTCTCTATGAGATAGTAAAAGAAGGTTCAAATTGAACAGCTGCTGTCAACGGCCCTTCTAAGCTGAATGTGTGTGCTCTTGTCAGATCGCAGCAGCAATGCAGCTTAAGGCTTGGCAAGTACCAGCATGGGAGACTGGCAGGGAATCCCAAGTTCCATTGACCTTTTTGAACCTGAAAATTGTGTTAGTTTCTCTATGAGATAGTAAAAGAAGGTTCAAATTGAACAGCTGCTGTCAACGGCCATTCTAAGCTGAATGTGCCTGCTCTCGTCAGATCGCAGCAGCAATGCAGCTTAAGGCTTGGCAAGTACCAGCATGGGAGACTGGCTGGGAATCCCAAGTTCTGTTGACCTTTTTGAACCTGAAAATTGTATTAGTTTCTCTATGAGATAGTAAAAGAAGGTTCAAATTGAACAGCTGCTGTCAACGGCCATTCTAAGCTGAATGTGCCTGCTCTCGTCAGATCGCAGCAGCAATGCAGCTTAAGGCTTGGCAAGTACCAGCATGGCAGACTGGCTGGGAATCCCAAGTTCCGTTGACCTTTTTGAACCTGAAAATTGTGTTAGTTTCTCTATGAGATAGTAAAAGAAGGTTCAAATTGAACAGCTGCTGTCAACGCCCATTCTAAGCTAAGGCTTGGCAAGTACCAGCATGGGAGACTGGCTGGGAATCCCAAGTTCCATTGACCTTTTTGAACCTGAAAATTGAGTTAGTTTCTCTATGAGATAGTAAAAGAAGGTTCAAATTGAACAGCTGCTGTCAACGGCCATTCTAAGCTGAATGTGCCTGCTCTCATCAGATCGCAGCAGCAATGCAGCTTAAGGCTTGGCAAGTACCAGCATGGGAGACTGGCTGGGAATCCCAAGTTCCGTTGACCTTTTTGAACCTGAAAATGTGTTAGTTTCTCTATGAGATAGTAAAAGAAGGTTCAAATTGAACAGCTGCTGTCAACGGCCATTCTAAGCTGAATGTGCATGCTCTTGTCAGATCGCAGCAGCGTTGCAGCTTAAGGCTTGGCAAGTACCAGCATGGGAGACTGCCTGGGAATCCCAAGTTCTGTTGACCTTTTTGAACCTGAAAATTGTGTTAGTTTCTCTATGAGATAGTAAAAGAAAGTAGAAATTAGGCAGCTGCTGTCAACGGCCATTCTAAGCTGAATGTGCCTGCTCTCGTCAGATCGCAGCAGCAATGCAGCTTAAGGCTTGGCAAGTACCAGCATGGGAGACTGGCTGGGAATCCCATGTTCTGTTGACCTTTTTGAACCTGAAAATTGTTAGTTTCTCTGTCAAAGATGGTAAAAGAAGGTTCAAATTGAACAGCTGCTGTCAACGGCCATTCTAAGCTGAATGTGCCTGCTCTCGTCAGATCGCAGCAGCAATGCAGCTTAAGGTTTGGCAAGTACCAGCATGGGAGACTGGCTGGGAATCCCAAGTTCCGTTGACCTTTTTGAACCTGAAAATTGTGTTAGTTTCTCTATGAGATAGTAAAAGAAGGTTCAAATTGAACAGCTGCTGTCAACGCCCATTCTAAGCTAAGGCTTGGCAAGTACCAGCATGGGAGACTGGCTGGGAATCCCAAGTTCCATTGACCTTTTTGAACCTGAAAATTGAGTTAGTTTCTCTATGAGATAGTAAAAGAAGGTTCAAATTGAACAGCTGCTGTCAACAGCCATTCTAAGCTGAATGTGCATGCTCTTGTCAGATCGCAGCAGCAATGCAGCTTAAGGCTTGGCAAGTACCAGCATGGGAGACTAGCTGGGAATCCCAAGTTCCATTGACCTTTTTGAACCTGAAAATTGTGTTAGTTTCTCTATGAGATAGTAAAAGAAGGTTCAAATTGAACAGCTGCTGTCAACAGCCATTCTAAGCTGAATGTGCATGCTCTGGTCAGATCGCAGCAGCAATGCAGCTTAAGGCTTTGCAAGTACCAGCATGGGAGACTGGCTGGGATTCCCAAGTTCTGTTGACATTTTTGAACCTGAAAATCGTGTTAGTTTCTCTATGAGATAGTAAAAGAAGGTTCAAATTGAACAACTGCTGTCAACGGCCATTCTACTAAGCTTAATGTGCCTGCTCTCGTCAGATCGCAGCAGCAATGCAGCTTAAGGCTTGGCAAGTACCAGCATGGGAGACTGGCTGGGAGTCCCAAGTTCCGTTGACCTTTTTGAACCTGAAAATTGTGTTAGTTTCTCTATGAGATAGTAAAAGAAGGTTCAAATTGAACAGCTGCTGTCAACAGCCATTCTAAGCTGAATGTGCCTGCTCTCGTCAGATCGCAGCAGCAATGCAGCTTAAGGCTTGGCAAGTACCAGCATGGGAGACTGGCTGGGAATCCTAAGTTCTGTTGACCTTTTTGAACCTGAAAATTGTGTTAGTTTCTCTATGAGGTAGTAAAATAAGGTTCAAATTGAACAGTTGCTGTCAACGGCCATTCTAAGCTGAATGTGCCTGCTCTCGTCAGATCGCAGCAGCAATGCAGCTTAAGGCTTGGCAAGTACCAGCATGGGAGACTAGCTGGGAATCCCAAGTTCCGTTGACCTTTTTGAACCTGAAAATTGTGTTAGTTTCTCTATGAGATAGTAAAAGAAGGTTCAAATTGAACAGCTGCTGTCAACAGCCATTCTAAGCTGAATGTGCATGCTCTGGTCAGATCGCAGCAGCAATGCAGCTTAAGGCTTTGCAAGTACCAGCATGGGAGACTGGCTGGGAATCCCAAGTTCTGTTGACATTTTTGAACCTGAAAATCGTGTTAGTTTCTCTATGAGATAGTAAAAGAAGGTTCAAATTGAACAACTGCTGTCAACGGCCATTCTACTAAGCTTAATGTGCCTGCTCTCGTCAGATCGCAGCAGCAATGCAGCTTAAGGCTTGGCAAGTACCAGCATGGGAGACTGGCTGGGAGTCCCAAGTTCCGTTGACCTTTTTGAACCTGAAAATTGTGTTAGTTTCTCTATGAGATAGTAAAAGAAGGTTCAAATTGAACAGCTGCTGTCAACGGCCATTCTAAGCTGAATGTGCCTGCTCTCGTCAGATCGCAGCAGCAATGCAGCTTAAGGCTTGGCAAGTACCAGCATGGGAGACTGGCTGGGAATCATAAGTTCCGTTGACCTTTTTTTAACCTGAAAATTGTGTTAGTTTCTCTATGAGATAGTAAAAGAAGGTTCAAATTGAACAGCTGCTGTCAACGGCCATTCTAAGCTGAATGCGCCTGCTCTCGTCAGATCGCAGCAGCAATGCAGCTTAAGGCTTGGCAAGTACCAGCATGGGAGACTGGCTGGGAATCCCAAGTTCCATTGACTTTTTGAACCTGAAAATTGTGTTAGTTTCTCTATGAGATAGTAAAAGAAGGTTCAAATTGAACAGCTGCTGTCAACTGCCATTCTAAGCTGAATGTGCATGCTCTTGTCAGATCGCAGCAGCGTTGCAGCTTAAGGCTTGGCAAGTACCAGCATGGGAGTCTGGCTGGGAATCCCAAGTTCTCTTGACCTTTTTGAACCTGAAAATTGTGTTAGTTTCTCTATGAGATAGTAAAACAAAGTAGAAATTAGGCAGCTGCTGTCAACGGCCATTCTAAGCTGAATGTGCCTGCTCTCGTCAGATCGCAGCAGCAATGCAGCTTAAGGCTTGGCAAGTACCAGCATGGGAGACTGGCTGGGAATCCCAAGTTCTGTTGACCTTTTTGAACCTGAAAATTGTTAGTTTCTCTGTCAAAGATGGTAAAAGAAGGTTCAAATTGAACAGCTGCTGTCAACGGCCATTCTAAGCTGAATGTGCCTGCTCTCGTCAGATCGCAGCAGCAATGCAGCTTAAGGCTTGGCAAAAACCAGCATGGGAGACTGGCTGGGAATCCCAAGTTCTGTTGACCTTTTTGAACCTGAAAATTGTGTTAGTTTCTCTATGAGATAGTAAAAGAAGGTTCAAATTGAACAGCTGCTGTCAACGGCCATTCTAAGCTGAATGTGCCTGCTCTCGTCAGATCGCAGCAGCAATGCAGCTTAAGGCTTGGCAAGTACCAGCATGGGAGACTGGCTGGGAATCCCAAGTTCTGTTGACCTTTTTGAACCTGAAAATTGTGTTAGTTTCTCTATGAGATAGTAAAAGAAGGTTCAAACTGAACAGCTGCTGTCAACGGCCATTCTAAGCTGAATGTGCCTGCTCTCGTCAGATCGCAGCAGCAATGCAGCTTAAGGCTTGGCATGTACCAGCATGGGAGACTGGCTGGGAATCCTAAGTTCCGTTGACCTTTTTGAGCCTGAAAATTGTGTTAGTTTCTCTATGAGATAGTAAAAGAAGGTTCAAATTGAACAGCTGCTGTCAACGGCCATTCTAAGCTGAATGTGCCTGCTCTCGTCAGATCGCAGCAGCGTTGCAGCTTAAGGCTTGGCAAGTACCAGCATGGGAGACTGGCTGGGAATCCCAAGTTCTGTTGACCTTTTTGAACCTGAAAATTGTGTTAGTTTCTCTATGAGATAGTAAAAGAAGGTTAAAATTGAACAGCTGCTGTCAACGCCCATTCTAAGCTAAGGCTTGGCAAGTACCAGCATGGGAGACTGGCTGGGAATCCCAAGTTCCATTGACCTTTTTGAACCTGAAAATTGAGTTAGTTTCTCTATGAGATAGTAAAAGAAGGTTCAAATTGAACAGCTGCTGTCAACGGCCATTCTAAGCTGAATGTGCATGCTCTTGTCAGATCGCAGCAGCGTTGCAGCTTAAGGCTTGGCAAGTACCAGCATGGGAGACTGGCTGGGAATCCCAAGTTCCGTTGACCTTTTTGAACCTGAAAATGTGTTAGTTTCTCTATGAGATAGTAAAAGAAGGTTCAAATTGAACAGCTGCTGTCAACGGCCATTCTAAGCTGAATGTGCATGCTCTTGTCAGATCGCAGCAGCGTTGCAGCTTAAGGCTTGGCAAGTACCAGCATGGGAGACTGGCTGGGAATCCCAAGTTCTGTTGACCTTTTTGAACCTGAAAATTGTGTTAGTTTCTCTATGAGATAGTAAAAGAAAGTAGAAATTAGGCAGCTGCTGTCAACGGCCATTCTAAGCTGAATGTGCCTGCTCTCGTCAGATCGCAGCAGCAATGCAGCTTAAGGCTTGGCAAGTACCAGCATGGGAGACTGGCTGGGAATCCCACGTTCCGTTGACCTTCTTGAACCTGAAAATTGTTAGTTTCTCTGTCAAAGATGGTAAAAGAAGGTTCAAATTGAACAGCTGCTGTCAACGGCCATATTAAGCTGAATGTGCCTGCTTTCGTCAGATCGCAGCAGCAATGCAGCTTAAGGTTTGGCAAGTACCAGCATGGGAGACTGGCTGGAAATCCCAAGTTCTGTTGACCTTTTTGAACCTGAAAATTGTGTTATTTTCTCTATGAGATAGTAAAAGAAGGTTCAAATTGAACAGCTGCTGTCAACGGCCATTCTAAGCTGAATGTGCCTGCTCTCGTCAGATCGCAGCAGCAATGCAGCTTAAGGCTTGGCAAGTACCAGCATGGGAGACTGGCTGGGAATCCCAAGTTCTGTTGACCTTTTTGAACCTGAAAATTGTGTTAGTTTCTCTATGAGATAGTAAAAGAAGGTTCAAATTGAACAGCTGCTGTCAACGGCCCTTCTAAGCTGAATGTGTGTGCTCTTGTCAGATCGCAGCAGCGATGCAGCTTAAGGCTTGGCAAGTACCAGCATGGGAGACTGACTGGGAATCCCAAGTTCTGTTGACCTTTTTGAACCTGAAAATTGTGTTAGTTTCTCTATGAGATAGTAAAAGAAGGTTCAAATTGAACAGCTGCTGTCAACGGCCATTCTAAGCTGAATGTGCCTGCTCTCGTCAGATCGCAGCAGCAATGCAGCTTAAGGCTTGGCAAGTACCAGCATGGGAGACTGGCAGGGAATCCCAAGTTCCATTGACCTTTTTGAACCTGAAAATTGTGTTAGTTTCTCTATGAGATAGTAAAAGAAGGTTCAAATTGAACAGCTGCTGTCAACGGCCATTCTAAGCTGAATGTGCCTGCTCTCGTCAGATCGCAGCAGCAATGCAGCTTAAGGCTTGGCAAGTACCAGCATGGGAGACTGGCTGGGAATCCCAAGTTCTGTTGACCTTTTTGAACCTGAAAATTGTATTAGTTTCTCTATGAGATAGTAAAAGAAGGTTCAAATTGAACAGCTGCTGTCAACGGCCATTCTAAGCTGAATGTGCCTGCTCTCGTCAGATCGCAGCAGCAATGCAGCTTAAGGCTTGGCAAGTACCAGCATGGGAGACTGGCTGGGAATCCCAAGTTCCGTTGACCTTTTTGAACCTGAAAATTGTGTTAGTTTCTCTATGAGATAGTAAAAGAAGGTTCAAATTGAACAGCTGCTGTCAACGCCCATTCTAAGCTAAGGCTTGGCAAGTACCAGCATGGGAGACTGGCTGGGAATCCCAAGTTCCATTGACCTTTTTGAACCTGAAAATTGAGTTAGTTTCTCTATGAGATAGTAAAAGAAGGTTCAAATTGAACAGCTGCTGTCAACGGCCATTCTAAGCTGAATGTGCCTGCTCTCATCAGATCGCAGCAGCAATGCAGCTTAAGGCTTGGCAAGTACCAGCATGGGAGACTGGCTGGGAATCCCAAGTTCCGTTGACCTTTTTGAACCTGAAAATGTGTTAGTTTCTCTATGAGATAGTAAAAGAAGGTTCAAATTGAACAGCTGCTGTCAACGGCCATTCTAAGCTGAATGTGCATGCTCTTGTCAGATCGCAGCAGCGTTGCAGCTTAAGGCTTGGCAAGTACCAGCATGGGAGACTGCTTGGGAATCCCAAGTTCTGTTGACCTTTTTGAACCTGAAAATTGTGTTAGTTTCTCTATGAGATAGTAAAAGAAAGTAGAAATTAGGCAGCTGCTGTCAACGGCCATTCTAAGCTGAATGTGCCTGCTCTCGTCAGATCGCAGCAGCAATGCAGCTTAAGGCTTGGCAAGTACCAGCATGGGAGACTGGCTGGGAATCCCACGTTCTGTTGCCCTTTTTGAACCTGAAAATTGTTAGTTTCTCTGTCAAAGATGGTAAAAGAAGGTTCAAATTGAACAGCTGCTGTCAACGGCCATTCTAAGCTGAATGTGCCTGCTCTCGTCAGAACGCAGCAGCAATGCAGCTTAAGGCTTGGCAAGTACCAGCATGGGAGACTGGCTGGGAATCCCAAGTTCCATTGACTTTTTGAACCTGAAAATTGTGTTAGTTTCTCTATGAGATAGTAAAAGAAGGTTCAAATTGAACAGCTGCTGTCAACTGCCATTCTAAGCTGAATGTGCATGCTCTTGTCAGATCGCAGCAGCGTTGCAGCTTAAGGCTTGGCAAGTACCAGCATGGGAGTCTGGCTGGGAATCCCAAGTTCTCTTGACCTTTTTGAACCTGAAAATTGTGTTAGTTTCTCTATGAGATAGTAAAACAAAGTAGAAATTAGGCAGCTGCTGTCAACGGCCATTCTAAGCTGAATGTGCCTGCTCTCGTCAGATCGCAGCAGCAATGCAGCTTAAGGCTTGGCAAGTACCAGCATGGGAGACTGGCTGGGAATCCCAAGTTCCGTTGACCTTTTTGAACCTGAAAATTGTTAGTTTCTCTGTCAAAGATGGTAAAAAAAGGTTCAAATTGAACAGCTGCTGTCAACGGCCATTCTAAGCTGAATGTGCCTGCTCTCGTCAGATCGCAGCAGCAATGCAGCTTAAGGCTTGGCAAAAACCAGCATGGGAGACTGGCTGGGAATCCCAAGTTCTGTTGACCTTTTTGAACCTGAAAATTGTGTTAGTTTCTCTATGAGATAGTAAAAGAAGGTTCAAATTGAACAGCTGCTGTCAACGGCCATTCTAAGCTGAATGTGCCTGCTCTCGTCAGATCGCAGCAG
The DNA here is from genome assembly GCF_040894005.1 of Engystomops pustulosus. NCBI lineage: Eukaryota > Metazoa > Chordata > Amphibia > Anura > Leptodactylidae > Engystomops > Engystomops pustulosus. The sequence goes on from NC_092419.1 coordinate 65,946,692, forward strand.
CAATGCAGCTTAAGGCTTGGCAAGTACCAGCATGGGAGACTGGCTGGGAATCCCAAGTTCTGTTGACCTTTTTGAACCTGAAAATTGTGTTAGTTTCTCTATGAGATAGTAAAAGAAGGTTCAAACTGAACAGCTGCTGTCAACGGCCATTCTAAGCTGAATGTGCCTGCTCTCGTCAGATCGCAGCAGCAATGCAGCTTAAGGCTTGGCATGTACCAGCATGGGAGACTGGCTGGGAATCCTAAGTTCCGTTGACCTTTTTGAGCCTGAAAATTGTGTTAGTTTCTCCATGAGATAGTAAAAGAAGGTTCAAATTGAACAGCTGCTGTCAACAGCCATTCTAAGCTGAATGTGCCTGCTCTCGTCAGATCGCAGCAGCGTTGCAGCTTAAGGCTTGGCAAGTACCAGCATGGGAGACTGGCTGGGAATCCCAAGTTCTGTTGACCTTTTTGAACCTGAAAATTGTGTTAGTTTCTCTATGAGATAGTAAAAGAAGGTTCAAATTGAACAGCTGCTGTCAACGCCCATTCTAAGCTAAGGCTTGGCAAGTACCAGCATGGGAGACTGGCTGGGAATCCCAAGTTCCATTGACCTTTTTGAACCTGAAAATTGAGTTAGTTTCGCTATGAGATAGTAAAAGAAGGTTCAAATTGAACAGCTGCTGTCAACGGCCATTCTAAGCTGAATGTGCATGCTCTTGTCAGATCGCAGCAGCGTTGCAGCTTAAGGCTTGGCAAGTACCAGCATGGGAGACTGGCTGGGAATCCCAAGTTCCGTTGACCTTTTTGAACCTGAAAATGTGTTAGTTTCTCTATGAGATAGTAAAAGAAGGTTCAAATTGAACAGCTGCTGTCAACGGCCATTCTAAGCTGAATGTGCATGCTCTTGTCAGATCGCAGCAGCGTTGCAGCTTAAGGCTTGGCAAGTACCAGCATGGGAGACTGGCTGGGAATCCCAAGTTCTGTTGACCTTTTTGAACCTGAAAATTGTGTTAGTTTCTCTATGAGATAGTAAAAGAAAGTAGAAATTAGGCAGCTGCTGTCAACGGCCATTCTAAGCTGAATGTGCCTGCTCTCGTCAGATCGCAGCAGCAATGCAGCTTAAGGCTTGGCAAGTACCAGCATGGGAGACTGGCTGGGAATCCCACGTTCCATTGACCTTTTTGAACCTGAAAATTGTTAGTTTCTCTGTCAAAGATGGTAAAAGAAGGTTCAAATTGAACAGCTGCTGTCAACGGCCATATTAAGCTGAATGTGCCTGCTTTCGTCAGATCGCAGCAGCAATGCAGCTTAAGGTTTGGCAAGTACCAGCATGGGAGACTGGCTGGAAATCCCAAGTTCTGTTGACCTTTTTGAACCTGAAAATTGTGTTAGTTTCTCTATGAGATAGTAAAAGAAGGTTCAAATTGAACAGCTGCTGTCAACGGCCATTCTAAGCTGAATGTGCCTGCTCTCGTCAGATCGCAGCAGCAATGCAGCTTAAGGCTTGGCAAGTACCAGCATGGGAGACTGGCTGGGAATCCCAAGTTCTGTTGACCTTTTTGAACCTGAAAATTGTGTTAGTTTCTCTATGAGATAGTAAAAGAAGGTTCAAATTGAACAGCTGCTGTCAACGGCCCTTCTAAGCTGAATGTGTGTGCTCTTGTCAGATCGCAGCAGCGATGCAGCTTAAGGCTTGGCAAGTACCAGCATGGGAGACTGACTGGGAATCCCAAGTTCTGTTGACCTTTTTGAACCTGAAAATTGTGTTAGTTTCTCTATGAGATAGTAAAAGAAGGTTCAAATTGAACAGCTGCTGTCAATGGCCATTCTAAGCTGAATGTGCCTGCTCTCGTCAGATCGCAGCAGCAATGCAGCTTAAGGCTTGGCAAGTACCAGCATGGGAGACTGGCAGGGAATCCCAAGTTCCATTGACCTTTTTGAACCTGAAAATTGTGTTAGTTTCTCTATGAGATAGTAAAAGAAGGTTCAAATTGAACAGCTGCTGTCAACGGCCATTCTAAGCTGAATGTGCCTGCTCTCGTCAGATCGCAGCAGCAATGCAGCTTAAGGCTTGGCAAGTACCAGCATGGGAGACTGGCTGGGAATCCCAAGTTCTGTTGACCTTTTTGAACCTGAAAATTGTGTTAGTTTCTCTATGAGATAGTAAAAGAAGGTTCAAATTGAACAGCTGCTGTCAACGGCCCTTCTAAGCTGAATGTGTGTGCTCTTGTCAGATCGCAGCAGCGATGCAGCTTAAGGCTTGGCAAGTACCAGCATGGGAGACTGACTGGGAATCCCAAGTTCTGTTGACCTTTTTGAACCTGAAAATTGTGTTAGTTTCTCTATGAGATAGTAAAAGAAGGTTCAAATTGAACAGCTGCTGTCAATGGCCATTCTAAGCTGAATGTGCCTGCTCTCGTCAGATCGCAGCAGCAATGCAGCTTAAGGCTTGGCAAGTACCAGCATGGGAGACTGGCAGGGAATCCCAAGTTCCATTGACCTTTTTGAACCTGAAAATTGTGTTAGTTTCTCTATGAGATAGTAAAAGAAGGTTCAAATTGAACAGCTGCTGTCAACGGCCATTCTAAGCTGAATGTGCCTGCTCTCGTCAGATCGCAGCAGCAATGCAGCTTAAGGCTTGGCAAGTACCAGCATGGGAGACTGGCTGGGAATCCCAAGTTCTGTTGACCTTTTTGAACCTGAAAATTGTATTAGTTTCTCTATGAGATAGTAAAAGAAGGTTCAAATTGAACAGCTGCTGTCAACGGCCATTCTAAGCTGAATGTGCCTGCTCTCGTCAGATCGCAGCAGCAATGCAGCTTAAGGCTTGGCAAGTACCAGCATGGGAGACTGGCTGGGAATCCCAAGTTCCGTTGACCTTTTTGAACCTGAAAATTGTGTTAGTTTCTCTATGAGATAGTAAAAGAAGGTTCAAATTGAACAGCTGCTGTCAACGCCCATTCTAAGCTAAGGCTTGGCAAGTACCAGCATGGGAGACTGGCTGGGAATCCCAAGTTCCATTGACCTTTTTGAACCTGAAAATTGAGTTAGTTTCTCTATGAGATAGTAAAAGAAGGTTCAAATTGAACAGCTGCTGTCAACGGCCATTCTAAGCTGAATGTGCCTGCTCTCATCAGATCGCAGCAGCAATGCAGCTTAAGGCTTGGCAAGTACCAGCATGGGAGACTGGCTGGGAATCCCAAGTTCCGTTGACCTTTTTGAACCTGAAAATGTGTTAGTTTCTCTATGAGATAGTAAAAGAAGGTTCAAATTGAACAGCTGCTGTCAACGGCCATTCTAAGCTGAATGTGCATGCTCTTGTCAGATCGCAGCAGCGTTGCAGCTTAAGGCTTGGCAAGTACCAGCATGGGAGACTGCTTGGGAATCCCAAGTTCTGTTGACCTTTTTGAACCTGAAAATTGTGTTAGTTTCTCTATGAGATAGTAAAAGAAAGTAGAAATTAGGCAGCTGCTGTCAACGGCCATTCTAAGCTGAATGTGCCTGCTCTCGTCAGATCGCAGCAGCAATGCAGCTTAAGGCTTGGCAAGTACCAGCATGGGAGACTGGCTGGAAATCCCACGTTCTGTTGACCTTTTTGAACCTGAAAATTGTTAGTTTCTCTGTCAAAGATGGTAAAAGAAGGTTCAAATTGAACAGCTGCTGTCAACGGCCATTCTAAGCTGAATGTGCCTGCTCTCGTCAGAACGCAGCAGCAATGCAGCTTAAGGTTTGGCAAGTACCAGCATGGGAGACTGGCTGGGAATCCCAAGTTCTGTTGACCTTTTTGAACCTGAAAATTGTGTTAGTTTCTCTATGAGATAGTAAAAGAAGGTTCAAATTGAACAGCTGCTGTCAACGCCCATTCTAAGCTAAGGCTTGGCAAGTACCAGCATGGGAGACTGGCTGGGAATCCCAAGTTCCATTGACCTTTTTGAACCTGAAAATTGAGTTAGTTTCTCTATGAGATAGTAAAAGAAGGTTCAAATTGAACAGCTGCTGTCAACGGCCATTCTAAGCTGAATGTGCATGCTCTTGTCAGATCGCAGCAGCGTTGCAGCTTAAGGCTTGGCAAGTACCAGCATGGGAGACTGGCTGGGAATCCCAAGTTCCGTTGACCTTTTTGAACCTGAAAATGTGTTAGTTTCTCTATGAGATAGTAAAAGAAGGTTCAAATTGAACAGCTGCTGTCAACGGCCATTCTAAGCTGAATGTGCATGCTCTTGTCAGATCGCAGCAGCGTTGCAGCTTAAGGCTTGGCAAGTACCAGCATGGGAGACTGGCTGGGAATCCCAAGTTCTGTTGACCTTTTTGAACCTGAAAATTGTGTTAGTTTCTCTATGAGATAGTAAAAGAAAGTAGAAATTAGGCAGCTGCTGTCAACGGCCATTCTAAGCTGAATGTGCCTGCTCTCGTCAGATCGCAGCAGCAATGCAGCTTAAGGCTTGGCAAGTACCAGCATGGGAGACTGGCTGGGAATCCCACGTTCCGTTGACCTTTTTGAACCTGAAAATTGTTAGTTTCTCTGTCAAAGATGGTAAAAGAAGGTTCAAATTGAACAGCTGCTGTCAACGGCCATATTAAGCTGAATGTGCCTGCTCTCGTCAGATCGCAGCAGCAATGCAGCTTAAGGTTTGGCAAGTACCAGCATGGGAGACTGGCTGGGAATCCCAAGTTCTGTTGACCTTTTTGAACCTGAAAATTGTGTTAGTTTCTCTATGAGATAGTAAAAGAAGGTTCAAATTGAACAGCTGCTGTCAACGGCCATTCTAAGCTGAATGTGCCTGCTCTCGTCAGATCGCAGCAGCAATGCAGCTTAAGGCTTGGCAAGTACCAGCATGGGAGACTGGCTGGGAATCCCAAGTTCTGTTGACCTTTTTGAACCTGAAAATTGTGTTAGTTTCTCTATGAGATAGTAAAAGAAGGTTCAAATTGAACAGCTGCTGTCAACGGCCCTTCTAAGCTGAATGTGTGTGCTCTTGTCAGATCGCAGCAGCAATGCAGCTTAAGGCTTGGCAAGTACCAGCATGGGAGACTGGCAGGGAATCCCAAGTTCCATTGACCTTTTTGAACCTGAAAATTGTGTTAGTTTCTCTATGAGATAGTAAAAGAAGGTTCAAATTGAACAGCTGCTGTCAACGGCCATTCTAAGCTGAATGTGCCTGCTCTCGTCAGATCGCAGCAGCAATGCAGCTTAAGGCTTGGCAAGTACCAGCATGGGAGACTGGCTGGGAATCCCAAGTTCTGTTGACCTTTTTGAACCTGAAAATTGTATTAGTTTCTCTATGAGATAGTAAAAGAAGGTTCAAATTGAACAGCTGCTGTCAACGGCCATTCTAAGCTGAATGTGCCTGCTCTCGTCAGATCGCAGCAGCAATGCAGCTTAAGGCTTGGCAAGTACCAGCATGGCAGACTGGCTGGGAATCCCAAGTTCCGTTGACCTTTTTGAACCTGAAAATTGTGTTAGTTTCTCTATGAGATAGTAAAAGAAGGTTCAAATTGAACAGCTGCTGTCAACGCCCATTCTAAGCTAAGGCTTGGCAAGTACCAGCATGGGAGACTGGCTGGGAATCCCAAATTCCATTGACCTTTTTGAACCTGAAAATTGAGTTAGTTTCTCTATGAGATAGTAAAAGAAGGTTCAAATTGAACAGCTGCTGTCAACGGCCATTCTAAGCTGAATGTGCCTGCTCTCATCAGATCGCAGCAGCAATGCAGCTTAAGGCTTGGCAAGTACCAGCATGGGAGACTGGCTGGGAATCCCAAGTTCCGTTGACCTTTTTGAACCTGAAAATGTGTTAGTTTCTCTATGAGATAGTAAAAGAAGGTTCAAATTGAACAGCTGCTGTCAACGGCCATTCTAAGCTGAATGTGCATGCTCTTGTCAGATCGCAGCAGCGTTGCAGCTTAAGGCTTGGCAAGTACCAGCATGGGAGACTGCCTGGGAATCCCAAGTTCTGTTGACCTTTTTGAACCTGAAAATTGTGTTAGTTTCTCTATGAGATAGTAAAAGAAAGTAGAAATTAGGCAGCTGCTGTCAACGGCCATTCTAAGCTGAATGTGCCTGCTCTCGTCAGATCGCAGCAGCAATGCAGCTTAAGGCTTGGCAAGTACCAGCATGGGAGACTGGCTGGGAATCCCATGTTCTGTTGACCTTTTTGAACCTGAAAATTGTTAGTTTCTCTGTCAAAGATGGTAAAAGAAGGTTCAAATTGAACAGCTGCTGTCAACGGCCATTCTAAGCTGAATGTGCCTGCTCTCGTCAGATCGCAGCAGCAATGCAGCTTAAGGTTTGGCAAGTACCAGCATGGGAGACTGGCTGGGAATCCCAAGTTCCGTTGACCTTTTTGAACCTGAAAATTGTGTTAGTTTCTCTATGAGATAGTAAAAGAAGGTTCAAATTGAACAGCTGCTGTCAACGCCCATTCTAAGCTAAGGCTTGGCAAGTACCAGCATGGGAGACTGGCTGGGAATCCCAAGTTCCATTGACCTTTTTGAACCTGAAAATTGAGTTAGTTTCTCTATGAGATAGTAAAAGAAGGTTCAAATTGAACAGCTGCTGTCAACAGCCATTCTAAGCTGAATGTGCATGCTCTTGTCAGATCGCAGCAGCAATGCAGCTTAAGGCTTGGCAAGTACCAGCATGGGAGACTAGCTGGGAATCCCAAGTTCCATTGACCTTTTTGAACCTGAAAATTGTGTTAGTTTCTCTATGAGATAGTAAAAGAAGGTTCAAATTGAACAGCTGCTGTCAACAGCCATTCTAAGCTGAATGTGCATGCTCTGGTCAGATCGCAGCAGCAATGCAGCTTAAGGCTTTGCAAGTACCAGCATGGGAGACTGGCTGGGAATCCCAAGTTCTGTTGACATTTTTGAACCTGAAAATCGTGTTAGTTTCTCTATGAGATAGTAAAAGAAGGTTCAAATTGAACAACTGCTGTCAACGGCCATTCTACTAAGCTTAATGTGCCTGCTCTCGTCAGATCGCAGCAGCAATGCAGCTTAAGGCTTGGCAAGTACCAGCATGGGAGACTGGCTGGGAGTCCCAAGTTCCGTTGACCTTTTTGAACCTGAAAATTGTGTTAGTTTCTCTATGAGATAGTAAAAGAAGGTTCAAATTGAACAGCTGCTGTCAACGGCCATTCTAAGCTGAATGTGCCTGCTCTCGTCAGATCGCAGCAGCAATGCAGCTTAAGGCTTGGCAAGTACCAGCATGGGAGACTGGCTGGGAATCATAAGTTCCGTTGACCTTTTTTTAACCTGAAAATTGTGTTAGTTTCTCTATGAGATAGTAAAAGAAGGTTCAAATTGAACAGCTGCTGTCAACGGCCATTCTAAGCTGAATGCGCCTGCTCTCGTCAGATCGCAGCAGCAATGCAGCTTAAGGCTTGGCAAGTACCAGCATGGGAGACTGGCTGGGAATCCCAAGTTCCATTGACTTTTTGAACCTGAAAATTGTGTTAGTTTCTCTATGAGATAGTAAAAGAAGGTTCAAATTGAACAGCTGCTGTCAACTGCCATTCTAAGCTGAATGTGCATGCTCTTGTCAGATCGCAGCAGCGTTGCAGCTTAAGGCTTGGCAAGTACCAGCATGGGAGTCTGGCTGGGAATCCCAAGTTCTCTTGACCTTTTTGAACCTGAAAATTGTGTTAGTTTCTCTATGAGATAGTAAAACAAAGTAGAAATTAGGCAGCTGCTGTCAACGGCCATTCTAAGCTGAATGTGCCTGCTCTCGTCAGATCGCAGCAGCAATGCAGCTTAAGGCTTGGCAAGTACCAGCATGGGAGACTGGCTGGGAATCCCAAGTTCCGTTGACCTTTTTGAACCTGAAAATTGTTAGTTTCTCTGTCAAAGATGGTAAAAGAAGGTTCAAATTGAACAGCTGCTGTCAACGGCCATTCTAAGCTGAATGTGCCTGCTCTCGTCAGATCGCAGCAGCAATGCAGCTTAAGGCTTGGCAAAAACCAGCATGGGAGACTGGCTGGGAATCCCAAGTTCTGTTGACCTTTTTGAACCTGAAAATTGTGTTAGTTTCTCTATGAGATAGTAAAAGAAGGTTCAAATTGAACAGCTGCTGTCAACGGCCATTCTAAGCTGAATGTGCCTGCTCTCGTCAGATCGCAGCAGCAATGCAGCTTAAGGCTTGGCAAGTACCAGCATGGGAGACTGGCTGGGAATCCCAAGTTCTGTTGACCTTTTTGAACCTGAAAATTGTGTTAGTTTCTCTATGAAATAGTAAAAGAAGGTTCAAACTGAACAGCTGCTGTCAACGGCCATTCTAAGCTGAATGTGCCTGCTCTCGTCAGATCGCAGCAGCAATGCAGCTTAAGGCTTGGCATGTACCAGCATGGGAGACTGGCTGGGAATCCTAAGTTCCGTTGACCTTTTTGAGCCTGAAAATTGTGTTAGTTTCTCTATGAGATAGTAAAAGAAGGTTCAAATTGAACAGCTGCTGTCAACGGCCATTCTAAGCTGAATGTGCCTGCTCTCGTCAGATCGCAGCAGCGTTGCAGCTTAAGGCTTGGCAAGTACCAGCATGGGAGACTGGCTGGGAATCCCAAGTTCTGTTGACCTTTTTGAACCTGAAAATTGTGTTAGTTTCTCTATGAGATAGTAAAAGAAGGTTAAAATTGAACAGCTGCTGTCAACGCCCATTCTAAGCTAAGGCTTGGCAAGTACCAGCATGGGAGACTGGCTGGGAATCCCAAGTTCCATTGACCTTTTTGAACCTGAAAATTGAGTTAGTTTCTCTATGAGATAGTAAAAGAAGGTTCAAATTGAACAGCTGCTGTCAACGGCCATTCTAAGCTGAATGTGCATGCTCTTGTCAGATCGCAGCAGCGTTGCAGCTTAAGGCTTGGCAAGTACCAGCATGGGAGACTGGCTGGGAATCCCAAGTTCCGTTGACCTTTTTGAACCTGAAAATTGTGTTAGTTTCTCTATGAGATAGTAAAAGAAAGTAGAAATTAGGCAGCTGCTGTCAACGGCCATTCTAAGCTGAATGTGCCTGCTCTCGTCAGATCGCAGCAGCAATGCAGCTTAAGGCTTGGCAAGTACCAGCATGGGAGACTGGCTGGGAATCCCACGTTCCGTTGACCTTTTTGAACCTGAAAATTGTTAGTTTCTCTGTCAAAGATGGTAAAAGAAGGTTCAAATTGAACAGCTGCTGTCAACGGCCATATTAAGCTGAATGTGCCTGCTTTCGTCAGATCGCAGCAGCAATGCAGCTTAAGGTTTGGCAAGTACCAGCATGGGAGACTGGCTGGAAATCCCAAGTTCTGTTGACCTTTTTGAACCTGAAAATTGTGTTATTTTCTCTATGAGATAGTAAAAGAAGGTTCAAATTGAACAGCTGCTGTCAACGGCCATTCTAAGCTGAATGTGCCTGCTCTCGTCAGATCGCAGCAGCAATGCAGCTTAAGGCTTGGCAAGTACCAGCATGGGAGACTGGCTGGGAATCCCAAGTTCTGTTGACCTTTTTGAACCTGAAAATTGTGTTAGTTTCTCTATGAGATAGTAAAAGAAGGTTCAAATTGAACAGCTGCTGTCAACGGCCCTTCTAAGCTGAATGTGTGTGCTCTTGTCAGATCGCAGCAGCGATGCAGCTTAAGGCTTGGCAAGTACCAGCATGGGAGACTGACTGGGAATCCCAAGTTCTGTTGACCTTTTTGAACCTGAAAATTGTGTTAGTTTCTCTATGAGATAGTAAAAGAAGGTTCAAATTGAACAGCTGCTGTCAATGGCCATTCTAAGCTGAATGTGCCTGCTCTCGTCAGATCGCAGCAGCAATGCAGCTTAAGGCTTGGCAAGTACCAGCATGGGAGACTGGCAGGGAATCCCAAGTTCCATTGACCTTTTTGAACCTGAAAATTGTGTTAGTTTCTCTATGAGATAGTAAAAGAAGGTTCAAATTGAACAGCTGCTGTCAACGGCCATTCTAAGCTGAATGTGCCTGCTCTCGTCAGATCGCAGCAGCAATGCAGCTTAAGGCTTGGCAAGTACCAGCATGGGAGACTGGCTGGGAATCCCAAGTTCTATTGACCTTTTTGAACCTGAAAATTGTATTAGTTTCTCTATGAGATAGTAAAAGAAGGTTCAAATTGAACAGCTGCTGTCAACGGCCATTCTAAGCTGAATGTGCCTGCTCTCGTCAGATCGCAGCAGCAATGCAGCTTAAGGCTTGGCAAGTACCAGCATGGGAGACTGGCTGGGAATCCCAAGTTCCGTTGACCTTTTTGAACCTGAAAATTGTGTTAGTTTCTCTATGAGATAGTAAAAGAAGGTTCAAATTGAACAGCTGCTGTCAACGCCCATTCTAAGCTAAGGCTTGGCAAGTACCAGCATGGGAGACTGGCTGGGAATCCCAAGTTCCGTTGACCTTTTTGAACCTGAAAATTGAGTTAGTTTCTCTATGAGATAGTAAAAGAAGGTTCAAATTGAACAGCTGCTGTCAACGGCCATTCTAAGCTGAATGTGCCTGCTCTCATCAGATCGCAGCAGCAATGCAGCTTAAGGCTTGGCAAGTACCAGCATGGGAGACTGGCTGGGAATCCCAAGTTCCGTTGACCTTTTTGAACCTGAAAATGTGTTAGTTTCTCTATGAGATAGTAAAAGAAGGTTCAAATTGAACAGCTGCTGTCAACGGCCATTCTAAGCTGAATGTGCATGCTCTTGTCAGATCGCAGCAGCGTTGCAGCTTAAGGCTTGGCAAGTACCAGCATGGGAGACTGCTTGGGAATCCCAAGTTCTGTTGACCTTTTTGAACCTGAAAATTGTGTTAGTTTCTCTATGAGATAGTAAAAGAAAGTAGAAATTAGGCAGCTGCTGTCAACGGCCATTCTAAGCTGAATGTGCCTGCTCTCGTCAGATCGCAGCAGCAATGCAGCTTAAGGCTTGGCAAGTACCAGCATGGGAGACTGGCTGGGAATCCCACGTTCCGTTGACCTTTTTGAACCTGAAAATTGTTAGTTTCTCTGTCAAAGATGGTAAAAGAAGGTTCAAATTGAACAGCTGCTGTCAACGGCCATATTAAGCTGAATGTGCCTGCTCTCGTCAGATCGCAGCAGCAATGCAGCTTAAGGTTTGGCAAGTACCAGCATGGGAGACTGGCTGGGAATCCCAAGTTCTGTTGACCTTTTTGAACCTGAAAATTGTGTTAGTTTCTCTATGAGATAGTAAAAGAAGGTTCAAATTGAACAGCTGCTGTCAACGGCCATTCTAAGCTGAATGTGCCTGCTCTCGTCAGATCGCAGCAGCAATGCAGCTTAAGGCTTGGCAAGTACCAGCATGGGAGACTGGCTGGGAATCCCAAGTTCTGTTGACCTTTTTGAACCTGAAAATTGTGTTAGTTTCTCTATGAGATAGTAAAAGAAGGTTCAAATTGAACAGCTGCTGTCAACGGCCCTTCTAAGCTGAATGTGTGTGCTCTTGTCAGATCGCAGCAGCAATGCAGCTTAAGGCTTGGCAAGTACCAGCATGGGAGACTGGCAGGGAATCCCAAGTTCCATTGACCTTTTTGAACCTGAAAATTGTGTTAGTTTCTCTATGAGATAGTAAAAGAAGGTTCAAATTGAACAGCTGCTGTCAACGGCCATTCTAAGCTGAATGTGCCTGCTCTCGTCAGATCGCAGCAGCAATGCAGCTTAAGGCTTGGCAAGTACCAGCATGGGAGACTGGCTGGGAATCCCAAGTTCTGTTGACCTTTTTGAACCTGAAAATTGTATTAGTTTCTCTATGAGATAGTAAAAGAAGGTTCAAATTGAACAGCTGCTGTCAACGGCCATTCTAAGCTGAATGTGCCTGCTCTCGTCAGATCGCAGCAGCAATGCAGCTTAAGGCTTGGCAAGTACCAGCATGGCAGACTGGCTGGGAATCCCAAGTTCCGTTGACCTTTTTGAACCTGAAAATTGTGTTAGTTTCTCTATGAGATAGTAAAAGAAGGTTCAAATTGAACAGCTGCTGTCAACGCCCATTCTAAGCTAAGGCTTGGCAAGTACCAGCATGGGAGACTGGCTGGGAATCCCAAATTCCATTGACCTTTTTGAACCTGAAAATTGAGTTAGTTTCTCTATGAGATAGTAAAAGAAGGTTCAAATTGAACAGCTGCTGTCAACGGCCATTCTAAGCTGAATGTGCCTGCTCTCATCAGATCGCAGCAGCAATGCAGCTTAAGGCTTGGCAAGTACCAGCATGGGAGACTGGCTGGGAATCCCAAGTTCCGTTGACCTTTTTGAACCTGAAAATGTGTTAGTTTCTCTATGAGATAGTAAAAGAAGGTTCAAATTGAACAGCTGCTGTCAACGGCCATTCTAAGCTGAATGTGCATGCTCTTGTCAGATCGCAGCAGCGTTGCAGCTTAAGGCTTGGCAAGTACCAGCATGGGAGACTGCCTGGGAATCCCAAGTTCTGTTGACCTTTTTGAACCTGAAAATTGTGTTAGTTTCTCTATGAGATAGTAAAAGAAAGTAGAAATTAGGCAGCTGCTGTCAACGGCCATTCTAAGCTGAATGTGCCTGCTCTCGTCAGATCGCAGCAGCAATGCAGCTTAAGGCTTGGCAAGTACCAGCATGGGAGACTGGCTGGGAATCCCATGTTCTGTTGACCTTTTTGAACCTGAAAATTGTTAGTTTCTCTGTCAAAGATGGTAAAAGAAGGTTCAAATTGAACAGCTGCTGTCAACGGCCATTCTAAGCTGAATGTGCCTGCTCTCGTCAGATCGCAGCAGCAATGCAGCTTAAGGTTTGGCAAGTACCAGCATGGGAGACTGGCTGGGAATCCCAAGTTCCGTTGACCTTTTTGAACCTGAAAATTGTGTTAGTTTCTCTATGAGATAGTAAAAGAAGGTTCAAATTGAACAGCTGCTGTCAACGCCCATTCTAAGCTAAGGCTTGGCAAGTACCAGCATGGGAGACTGGCTGGGAATCCCAAGTTCCATTGACCTTTTTGAACCTGAAAATTGAGTTAGTTTCTCTATGAGATAGTAAAAGAAGGTTCAAATTGAACAGCTGCTGTCAACAGCCATTCTAAGCTGAATGTGCATGCTCTTGTCAGATCGCAGCAGCAATGCAGCTTAAGGCTTGGCAAGTACCAGCATGGGAGACTAGCTGGGAATCCCAAGTTCCATTGACCTTTTTGAACCTGAAAATTGTGTTAGTTTCTCTATGAGATAGTAAAAGAAGGTTCAAATTGAACAGCTGCTGTCAACAGCCATTCTAAGCTGAATGTGCATGCTCTGGTCAGATCGCAGCAGCAATGCAGCTTAAGGCTTTGCAAGTACCAGCATGGGAGACTGGCTGGGAATCCCAAGTTCTGTTGACATTTTTGAACCTGAAAATCGTGTTAGTTTCTCTATGAGATAGTAAAAGAAGGTTCAAATTGAACAACTGCTGTCAACGGCCATTCTACTAAGCTTAATGTGCCTGCTCTCGTCAGATCGCAGCAGCAATGCAGCTTAAGGCTTGGCAAGTACCAGCATGGGAGACTGGCTGGGAGTCCCAAGTTCCGTTGACCTTTTTGAACCTGAAAATTGTGTTAGTTTCTCTATGAGATAGTAAAAGAAGGTTCAAATTGAACAGCTGCTGTCAACGGCCATTCTAAGCTGAATGTGCCTGCTCTCGTCAGATCGCAGCAGCAATGCAGCTTAAGGCTTGGCAAGTACCAGCATGGGAGACTGGCTGGGAATCATAAGTTCCGTTGACCTTTTTTTAACCTGAAAATTGTGTTAGTTTCTCTATGAGATAGTAAAAGAAGGTTCAAATTGAACAGCTGCTGTCAACGGCCATTCTAAGCTGAATGCGCCTGCTCTCGTCAGATCGCAGCAGCAATGCAGCTTAAGGCTTGGCAAGTACCAGCATGGGAGACTGGCTGGGAATCCCAAGTTCCATTGACTTTTTGAACCTGAAAATTGTGTTAGTTTCTCTATGAGATAGTAAAAGAAGGTTCAAATTGAACAGCTGCTGTCAACTGCCATTCTAAGCTGAATGTGCATGCTCTTGTCAGATCGCAGCAGCGTTGCAGCTTAAGGCTTGGCAAGTACCAGCATGGGAGTCTGGCTGGGAATCCCAAGTTCTCTTGACCTTTTTGAACCTGAAAATTGTGTTAGTTTCTCTATGAGATAGTAAAACAAAGTAGAAATTAGGCAGCTGCTGTCAACGGCCATTCTAAGCTGAATGTGCCTGCTCTCGTCAGATCGCAGCAGCAATGCAGCTTAAGGCTTGGCAAGTACCAGCATGGGAGACTGGCTGGGAATCCCAAGTTCCGTTGACCTTTTTGAACCTGAAAATTGTTAGTTTCTCTGTCAAAGATGGTAAAAGAAGGTTCAAATTGAACAGCTGCTGTCAACGGCCATTCTAAGCTGAATGTGCCTGCTCTCGTCAGATCGCAGCAGCAATGCAGCTTAAGGCTTGGCAAAAACCAGCATGGGAGACTGGCTGGGAATCCCAAGTTCTGTTGACCTTTTTGAACCTGAAAATTGTGTTAGTTTCTCTATGAGATAGTAAAAGAAGGTTCAAACTGAACAGCTGCTGTCAACGGCCATTCTAAGCTGAATGTGCCTGCTCTCGTCAGATCGCAGCAGCAATGCAGCTTAAGGCTTGGCATGTACCAGCATGGGAGACTGGCTGGGAATCCTAAGTTCCGTTGACCTTTTTGAGCCTGAAAATTGTGTTAGTTTCTCTATGAGATAGTAAAAGAAGGTTCAAATTGAACAGCTGCTGTCAACGGCCATTCTAAGCTGAATGTGCCTGCTCTCGTCAGATCGCAGCAGCGTTGCAGCTTAAGGCTTGGCAAGTACCAGCATGGGAGACTGGCTGGGAATCCCAAGTTCTGTTGACCTTTTTGAACCTGAAAATTGTGTTAGTTTCTCTATGAGATAGTAAAAGAAGGTTAAAATTGAACAGCTGCTGTCAACGCCCATTCTAAGCTAAGGCTTGGCAAGTACCAGCATGGGAGACTGGCTGGGAATCCCAAGTTCCATTGACCTTTTTGAACCTGAAAATTGAGTTAGTTTCTCTATGAGATAGTAAAAGAAGGTTCAAATTGAACAGCTGCTGTCAACGGCCATTCTAAGCTGAATGTGCATGCTCTTGTCAGATCGCAGCAGCGTTGCAGCTTAAGGCTTGGCAAGTACCAGCATGGGAGACTGGCTGGAAATCCCAAGTTCTGTTGACCTTTTTGAACCTGAAAATTGTGTTATTTTCTCTATGAGATAGTAAAAGAAGGTTCAAATTGAACAGCTGCTGTCAACGGCCATTCTAAGCTGAATGTGCCTGCTCTCGTCAGATCGCAGCAGCAATGCAGCTTAAGGCTTGGCAAGTACCAGCATGGGAGACTGGCTGGGAATCCCAAGTTCTGTTGACCTTTTTGAACCTGAAAATTGTGTTAGTTTCTCTATGAGATAGTAAAAGAAGGTTCAAATTGAACAGCTGCTGTCAACGGCCCTTCTAAGCTGAATGTGTGTGCTCTTGTCAGATCGCAGCAGCGATGCAGCTTAAGGCTTGGCAAGTACCAGCATGGGAGACTGACTGGGAATCCCAAGTTCTGTTGACCTTTTTGAACCTGAAAATTGTGTTAGTTTCTCTATGAGATAGTAAAAGAAGGTTCAAATTGAACAGCTGCTGTCAATGGCCATTCTAAGCTGAATGTGCCTGCTCTCGTCAGATCGCAGCAGCAATGCAGCTTAAGGCTTGGCAAGTACCAGCATGGGAGACTGGCAGGGAATCCCAAGTTCCATTGACCTTTTTGAACCTGAAAATTGTGTTAGTTTCTCTATGAGATAGTAAAAGAAGGTTCAAATTGAACAGCTGCTGTCAACGGCCATTCTAAGCTGAATGTGCCTGCTCTCGTCAGATCGCAGCAGCAATGCAGCTTAAGGCTTGGCAAGTACCAGCATGGGAGACTGGCTGGGAATCCCAAGTTCTATTGACCTTTTTGAACCTGAAAATTGTATTAGTTTCTCTATGAGATAGTAAAAGAAGGTTCAAATTGAACAGCTGCTGTCAACGGCCATTCTAAGCTGAATGTGCCTGCTCTCGTCAGATCGCAGCAGCAATGCAGCTTAAGGCTTGGCAAGTACCAGCATGGGAGACTGGCTGGGAATCCCAAGTTCCGTTGACCTTTTTGAACCTGAAAATTGTGTTAGTTTCTCTATGAGATAGTAAAAGAAGGTTCAAATTGAACAGCTGCTGTCAACGCCCATTCTAAGCTAAGGCTTGGCAAGTACCAGCATGGGAGACTGGCTGGGAATCCCAAGTTCCGTTGACCTTTTTGAACCTGAAAATTGAGTTAGTTTCTCTATGAGATAGTAAAAGAAGGTTCAAATTGAACAGCTGCTGTCAACGGCCATTCTAAGCTGAATGTGCCTGCTCTCATCAGATCGCAGCAGCAATGCAGCTTAAGGCTTGGCAAGTACCAGCATGGGAGACTGGCTGGGAATCCCAAGTTCCGTTGACCTTTTTGAACCTGAAAATGTGTTAGTTTCTCTATGAGATAGTAAAAGAAGGTTCAAATTGAACAGCTGCTGTCAACGGCCATTCTAAGCTGAATGTGCATGCTCTTGTCAGATCGCAGCAGCGTTGCAGCTTAAGGCTTGGCAAGTACCAGCATGGGAGACTGCTTGGGAATCCCAAGTTCTGTTGACCTTTTTGAACCTGAAAATTGTGTTAGTTTCTCTATGAGATAGTAAAAGAAAGTAGAAATTAGGCAGCTGCTGTCAACGGCCATTCTAAGCTGAATGTGCCTGCTCTCGTCAGATCGCAGCAGCAATGCAGCTTAAGGCTTGGCAAGTACCAGCATGGGAGACTGGCTGGGAATCCCAAGTTCCGTTGACCTTTTTGAACCTGAAAATTGTTAGTTTCTCTGTCAAAGATGGTAAAAGAAGGTTCAAATTGAACAGCTGCTGTCAACGGCCATTCTAAGCTGAATGTGCCTGCTCTCGTCAGAACGCAGCAGCAATGCAGCTTAAGGCTTGGCAAGTACCAGCATGGGAGACTGGCTGGGAATCCCAAGTTCCATTGACTTTTTGAACCTGAAAATTGTGTTAGTTTCTCTATGAGATAGTAAAAGAAGGTTCAAATTGAACAGCTGCTGTCAACTGCCATTCTAAGCTGAATGTGCATGCTCTTGTCAGATCGCAGCAGCGTTGCAGCTTAAGGCTTGGCAAGTACCAGCATGGGAGTCTGGCTGGGAATCCCAAGTTCTCTTGACCTTTTTGAACCTGAAAATTGTGTTAGTTTCTCTATGAGATAGTAAAACAAAGTAGAAATTAGGCAGCTGCTGTCAACGGCCATTCTAAGCTGAATGTGCCTGCTCTCGTCAGATCGCAGCAGCAATGCAGCTTAAGGCTTGGCAAGTACCAGCATGGGAGACTGGCTGGGAATCCCAAGTTCCGTTGACCTTTTTGAACCTGAAAATTGTTAGTTTCTCTGTCAAAGATGGTAAAAGAAGGTTCAAATTGAACAGCTGCTGGCAACGGCCATTCTAAGCTGAATGTGCCTGCTCTCGTCAGATCGCAGCAGCAATGCAGCTTAAGGCTTGGCAAAAACCAGCATGGGAGACTGGCTGGGAATCCCAAGTTCTGTTGACCTTTTTGAACCTGAAAATTGTGTTAGTTTCTCTATGAGATAGTAAAAGAAGGTTCAAATTGAACAGCTGCTGTCAACGGCCATTCTAAGCTGAATGTGCCTGCTCTCGTCAGATCGCAGCAGCAATGCAGCTTAAGGCTTGGCAAGTACCAGCATGGGAGACTGGCTGGGAATCCCAAGTTCTGTTGACCTTTTTGAACCTGAAAATTGTGTTAGTTTCTCTATGAGATAGTAAAAGAAGGTTCAAACTGAACAGCTGCTGTCAACGGCCATTCTAAGCTGAATGTGCCTGCTCTCGTCAGATCGCAGCAGCAATGCAGCTTAAGGCTTGGCATGTACCAGCATGGGAGACTGGCTGGGAATCCTAAGTTCCGTTGACCTTTTTGAGCCTGAAAATTGTGTTAGTTTCTCTATGAGATAGTAAAAGAAGGTTCAAATTGAACAGCTGCTGTCAACAGCCATTCTAAGCTGAATGTGCCTGCTCTCGTCAGATCGCAGCAGCGTTGCAGCTTAAGGCTTGGCAAGTACCAGCATGGGAGACTGGCTGGGAATCCCAAGTTCTGTTGACCTTTTTGAACCTGAAAATTGTGTTAGTTTCTCTATGAGATAGTAAAAGAAGGTTCAAATTGAACAGCTGCTGTCAACGCCCATTCTAAGCTAAGGCTTGGCAAGTACCAGCATGGGAGACTGGCTGGGAATCCCAAGTTCCATTGACCTTTTTGAACCTGAAAATTGAGTTAGTTTCTCTATGAGATAGTAAAAGAAGGTTCAAATTGAACAGCTGCTGTCAACGGCCATTCTAAGCTGAATGTGCATGCTCTTGTCAGATCGCAGCAGCGTTGCAGCTTAAGGCTTGGCAAGTACCAGCATGGGAGACTGGCTGGGAATCCCAAGTTCCGTTGACCTTTTTGAACCTGAAAATGTGTTAGTTTCTCTATGAGATAGTAAAAGAAGGTTCAAATTGAACAGCTGCTGTCAACGGCCATTCTAAGCTGAATGTGCATGCTCTTGTCAGATCGCAGCAGCGTTGCAGCTTAAGGCTTGGCAAGTACCAGCATGGGAGACTGGCTGGGAATCCCAAGTTCTGTTGACCTTTTTGAACCTGAAAATTGTGTTAGTTTCTCTATGAGATAGTAAAAGAAAGTAGAAATTAGGCAGCTGCTGTCAACGGCCATTCTAAGCTGAATGTGCCTGCTCTCGTCAGATCGCAGCAGCAATGCAGCTTAAGGCTTGGCAAGTACCAGCATGGGAGACTGGCTGGGAATCCCACGTTCCATTGACCTTTTTGAACCTGAAAATTGTTAGTTTCTCTGTCAAAGATGGTAAAAGAAGGTTCAAATTGAACAGCTGCTGTCAACGGCCATATTAAGCTGAATGTGCCTGCTTTCGTCAGATCGCAGCAGCAATGCAGCTTAAGGTTTGGCAAGTACCAGCATGGGAGACTGGCTGGAAATCCCAAGTTCTGTTGACCTTTTTGAACCTGAAAATTGTGTTAGTTTCTCTATGAGATAGTAAAAGAAGGTTCAAATTGAACAGCTGCTGTCAACGGCCATTCTAAGCTGAATGTGCCTGCTCTCGTCAGATCGCAGCAGCAATGCAGCTTAAGGCTTGGCAAGTACCAGCATGGGAGACTGGCTGGGAATCCCAAGTTCTGTTGACCTTTTTGAACCTGAAAATTGTGTTAGTTTCTCTATGAGATAGTAAAAGAAGGTTCAAATTGAACAGCTGCTGTCAACGGCCCTTCTAAGCTGAATGTGTGTGCTCTTGTCAGATCGCAGCAGCGATGCAGCTTAAGGCTTGGCAAGTACCAGCATGGGAGACTGACTGGGAATCCCAAGTTCTGTTGACCTTTTTGAACCTGAAAATTGTGTTAGTTTCTCTATGAGATAGTAAAAGAAGGTTCAAATTGAACAGCTGCTGTCAATGGCCATTCTAAGCTGAATGTGCCTGCTCTCGTCAGATCGCAGCAGCAATGCAGCTTAAGGCTTGGCAAGTACCAGCATGGGAGACTGGCAGGGAATCCCAAGTTCCATTGACCTTTTTGAACCTGAAAATTGTGTTAGTTTCTCTATGAGATAGTAAAAGAAGGTTCAAATTGAACAGCTGCTGTCAACGGCCATTCTAAGCTGAATGTGCCTGCTCTCGTCAGATCGCAGCAGCAATGCAGCTTAAGGCTTGGCAAGTACCAGCATGGGAGACTGGCTGGGAATCCCAAGTTCTGTTGACCTTTTTGAACCTGAAAATTGTATTAGTTTCTCTATGAGATAGTAAAAGAAGGTTCAAATTGAACAGCTGCTGTCAACGGCCATTCTAAGCTGAATGTGCCTGCTCTCGTCAGATCGCAGCAGCAATGCAGCTTAAGGCTTGGCAAGTACCAGCATGGGAGACTGGCTGGGAATCCCAAGTTCCGTTGACCTTTTTGAACCTGAAAATTGTGTTAGTTTCTCTATGAGATAGTAAAAGAAGGTTCAAATTGAACAGCTGCTGTCAACGCCCATTCTAAGCTAAGGCTTGGCAAGTACCAGCATGGGAGACTGGCTGGGAATCCCAAGTTCCATTGACCTTTTTGAACCTGAAAATTGAGTTAGTTTCTCTATGAGATAGTAAAAGAAGGTTCAAATTGAACAGCTGCTGTCAACGGCCATTCTAAGCTGAATGTGCCTGCTCTCATCAGATCGCAGCAGCAATGCAGCTTAAGGCTTGGCAAGTACCAGCATGGGAGACTGGCTGGGAATCCCAAGTTCCGTTGACCTTTTTGAACCTGAAAATGTGTTAGTTTCTCTATGAGATAGTAAAAGAAGGTTCAAATTGAACAGCTGCTGTCAACGGCCATTCTAAGCTGAATGTGCATGCTCTTGTCAGATCGCAGCAGCGTTGCAGCTTAAGGCTTGGCAAGTACCAGCATGGGAGACTGCTTGGGAATCCCAAGTTCTGTTGACCTTTTTGAACCTGAAAATTGTGTTAGTTTCTCTATGAGATAGTAAAAGAAAGTAGAAATTAGGCAGCTGCTGTCAACGGCCATTCTAAGCTGAATGTGCCTGCTCTCGTCAGATCGCAGCAGCAATGCAGCTTAAGGCTTGGCAAGTACCAGCATGGGAGACTGGCTGGAAATCCCACGTTCTGTTGACCTTTTTGAACCTGAAAATTGTTAGTTTCTCTGTCAAAGATGGTAAAAGAAGGTTCAAATTGAACAGCTGCTGTCAACGGCCATTCTAAGCTGAATGTGCCTGCTCTCGTCAGAACGCAGCAGCAATGCAGCTTAAGGTTTGGCAAGTACCAGCATGGGAGACTGGCTGGGAATCCCAAGTTCTGTTGACCTTTTTGAACCTGAAAATTGTGTTAGTTTCTCTATGAGATAGTAAAAGAAGGTTCAAATTGAACAGCTGCTGTCAACGCCCATTCTAAGCTAAGGCTTGGCAAGTACCAGCATGGGAGACTGGCTGGGAATCCCAAGTTCCATTGACCTTTTTGAACCTGAAAATTGAGTTAGTTTCTCTATGAGATAGTAAAAGAAGGTTCAAATTGAACAGCTGCTGTCAACGGCCATTCTAAGCTGAATGTGCATGCTCTTGTCAGATCGCAGCAGCGTTGCAGCTTAAGGCTTGGCAAGTACCAGCATGGGAGACTGGCTGGGAATCCCAAGTTCCGTTGACCTTTTTGAACCTGAAAATGTGTTAGTTTCTCTATGAGATAGTAAAAGAAGGTTCAAATTGAACAGCTGCTGTCAACGGCCATTCTAAGCTGAATGTGCATGCTCTTGTCAGATCGCAGCAGCGTTGCAGCTTAAGGCTTGGCAAGTACCAGCATGGGAGACTGGCTGGGAATCCCAAGTTCTGTTGACCTTTTTGAACCTGAAAATTGTGTTAGTTTCTCTATGAGATAGTAAAAGAAAGTAGAAATTAGGCAGCTGCTGTCAACGGCCATTCTAAGCTGAATGTGCCTGCTCTCGTCAGATCGCAGCAGCAATGCAGCTTAAGGCTTGGCAAGTACCAGCATGGGAGACTGGCTGGGAATCCCACGTTCCGTTGACCTTTTTGAACCTGAAAATTGTTAGTTTCTCTGTCAAAGATGGTAAAAGAAGGTTCAAATTGAACAGCTGCTGTCAACGGCCATATTAAGCTGAATGTGCCTGCTCTCGTCAGATCGCAGCAGCAATGCAGCTTAAGGTTTGGCAAGTACCAGCATGGGAGACTGGCTGGGAATCCCAAGTTCTGTTGACCTTTTTGAACCTGAAAATTGTGTTAGTTTCTCTATGAGATAGTAAAAGAAGGTTCAAATTGAACAGCTGCTGTCAACGGCCATTCTAAGCTGAATGTGCCTGCTCTCGTCAGATCGCAGCAGCAATGCAGCTTAAGGCTTGGCAAGTACCAGCATGGGAGACTGGCTGGGAATCCCAAGTTCTGTTGACCTTTTTGAACCTGAAAATTGTGTTAGTTTCTCTATGAGATAGTAAAAGAAGGTTCAAATTGAACAGCTGCTGTCAACGGCCCTTCTAAGCTGAATGTGTGTGCTCTTGTCAGATCGCAGCAGCAATGCAGCTTAAGGCTTGGCAAGTACCAGCATGGGAGACTGGCAGGGAATCCCAAGTTCCATTGACCTTTTTGAACCTGAAAATTGTGTTAGTTTCTCTATGAGATAGTAAAAGAAGGTTCAAATTGAACAGCTGCTGTCAACGGCCATTCTAAGCTGAATGTGCCTGCTCTCGTCAGATCGCAGCAGCAATGCAGCTTAAGGCTTGGCAAGTACCAGCATGGGAGACTGGCTGGGAATCCCAAGTTCTGTTGACCTTTTTGAACCTGAAAATTGTATTAGTTTCTCTATGAGATAGTAAAAGAAGGTTCAAATTGAACAGCTGCTGTCAACGGCCATTCTAAGCTGAATGTGCCTGCTCTCGTCAGATCGCAGCAGCAATGCAGCTTAAGGCTTGGCAAGTACCAGCATGGCAGACTGGCTGGGAATCCCAAGTTCCGTTGACCTTTTTGAACCTGAAAATTGTGTTAGTTTCTCTATGAGATAGTAAAAGAAGGTTCAAATTGAACAGCTGCTGTCAACGCCCATTCTAAGCTAAGGCTTGGCAAGTACCAGCATGGGAGACTGGCTGGGAATCCCAAGTTCCATTGACCTTTTTGAACCTGAAAATTGAGTTAGTTTCTCTATGAGATAGTAAAAGAAGGTTCAAATTGAACAGCTGCTGTCAACGGCCATTCTAAGCTGAATGTGCCTGCTCTCATCAGATCGCAGCAGCAATGCAGCTTAAGGCTTGGCAAGTACCAGCATGGGAGACTGGCTGGGAATCCCAAGTTCCGTTGACCTTTTTGAACCTGAAAATGTGTTAGTTTCTCTATGAGATAGTAAAAGAAGGTTCAAATTGAACAGCTGCTGTCAACGGCCATTCTAAGCTGAATGTGCATGCTCTTGTCAGATCGCAGCAGCGTTGCAGCTTAAGGCTTGGCAAGTACCAGCATGGGAGACTGCCTGGGAATCCCAAGTTCTGTTGACCTTTTTGAACCTGAAAATTGTGTTAGTTTCTCTATGAGATAGTAAAAGAAAGTAGAAATTAGGCAGCTGCTGTCAACGGCCATTCTAAGCTGAATGTGCCTGCTCTCGTCAGATCGCAGCAGCAATGCAGCTTAAGGCTTGGCAAGTACCAGCATGGGAGACTGGCTGGGAATCCCATGTTCTGTTGACCTTTTTGAACCTGAAAATTGTTAGTTTCTCTGTCAAAGATGGTAAAAGAAGGTTCAAATTGAACAGCTGCTGTCAACGGCCATTCTAAGCTGAATGTGCCTGCTCTCGTCAGATCGCAGCAGCAATGCAGCTTAAGGTTTGGCAAGTACCAGCATGGGAGACTGGCTGGGAATCCCAAGTTCCGTTGACCTTTTTGAACCTGAAAATTGTGTTAGTTTCTCTATGAGATAGTAAAAGAAGGTTCAAATTGAACAGCTGCTGTCAACGCCCATTCTAAGCTAAGGCTTGGCAAGTACCAGCATGGGAGACTGGCTGGGAATCCCAAGTTCCATTGACCTTTTTGAACCTGAAAATTGAGTTAGTTTCTCTATGAGATAGTAAAAGAAGGTTCAAATTGAACAGCTGCAGTCAACAGCCATTCTAAGCTGAATGTGCATGCTCTTGTCAGATCGCAGCAGCAATGCAGCTTAAGGCTTGGCAAGTACCAGCATGGGAGACTAGCTGGGAATCCCAAGTTCCATTGACCTTTTTGAACCTGAAAATTGTGTTAGTTTCTCTATGAGATAGTAAAAGAAGGTTCAAATTGAACAGCTGCTGTCAACAGCCATTCTAAGCTGAATGTGCATGCTCTGGTCAGATCGCAGCAGCAATGCAGCTTAAGGCTTTGCAAGTACCAGCATGGGAGACTGGCTGGGAATCCCAAGTTCTGTTGACATTTTTGAACCTGAAAATCGTGTTAGTTTCTCTATGAGATAGTAAAAGAAGGTTCAAATTGAACAACTGCTGTCAACGGCCATTCTACTAAGCTTAATGTGCCTGCTCTCGTCAGATCGCAGCAGCAATGCAGCTTAAGGCTTGGCAAGTACCAGCATGGGAGACTGGCTGGGAGTCCCAAGTTCCGTTGACCTTTTTGAACCTGAAAATTGTGTTAGTTTCTCTATGAGATAGTAAAAGAAGGTTCAAATTGAACAGCTGCTGTCAACGGCCATTCTAAGCTGAATGTGCCTGCTCTCGTCAGATCGCAGCAGCAATGCAGCTTAAGGCTTGGCAAGTACCAGCATGGGAGACTGGCTGGGAATCCTAAGTTCTGTTGACCTTTTTGAACCTGAAAATTGTGTTAGTTTCTCTATGAGGTAGTAAAATAAGGTTCAAATTGAACAGTTGCTGTCAACGGCCATTCTAAGCTGAATGTGCCTGCTCTCGTCAGATCGCAGCAGCAATGCAGCTTAAGGCTTGGCAAGTACCAGCATGGGAGACTAGCTGGGAATCCCAAGTTCCGTTGACCTTTTTGAACCTGAAAATTGTGTTAGTTTCTCTATGAGATAGTAAAAGAAGGTTCAAATTGAACAGCTGCTGTCAACAGCCATTCTAAGCTGAATGTGCATGCTCTGGTCAGATCGCAGCAGCAATGCAGCTTAAGGCTTTGCAAGTACCAGCATGGGAGACTGGCTGGGAATCCCAAGTTCTGTTGACATTTTTGAACCTGAAAATCGTGTTAGTTTCTCTATGAGATAGTAAAAGAAGGTTCAAATTGAACAACTGCTGTCAACGGCCATTCTACTAAGCTTAATGTGCCTGCTCTCGTCAGATCGCAGCAGCAATGCAGCTTAAGGCTTGGCAAGTACCAGCATGGGAGACTGGCTGGGAGTCCCAAGTTCCGTTGACCTTTTTGAACCTGAAAATTGTGTTAGTTTCTCTATGAGATAGTAAAAGAAGGTTCAAATTGAACAGCTGCTGTCAACGGCCATTCTAAGCTGAATGTGCCTGCTCTCGTCAGATCGCAGCAGCAATGCAGCTTAAGGCTTGGCAAGTACCAGCATGGGAGACTGGCTGGGAATCATAAGTTCCGTTGACCTTTTTTTAACCTGAAAATTGTGTTAGTTTCTCTATGAGATAGTAAAAGAAGGTTCAAATTGAACAGCTGCTGTCAACGGCCATTCTAAGCTGAATGCGCCTGCTCTCGTCAGATCGCAGCAGCAATGCAGCTTAAGGCTTGGCAAGTACCAGCATGGGAGACTGGCTGGGAATCCCAAGTTCCATTGACTTTTTGAACCTGAAAATTGTGTTAGTTTCTCTATGAGATAGTAAAAGAAGGTTCAAATTGAACAGCTGCTGTCAACTGCCATTCTAAGCTGAATGTGCATGCTCTTGTCAGATCGCAGCAGCGTTGCAGCTTAAGGCTTGGCAAGTACCAGCATGGGAGTCTGGCTGGGAATCCCAAGTTCTCTTGACCTTTTTGAACCTGAAAATTGTGTTAGTTTCTCTATGAGATAGTAAAACAAAGTAGAAATTAGGCAGCTGCTGTCAACGGCCATTCTAAGCTGAATGTGCCTGCTCTCGTCAGATCGCAGCAGCAATGCAGCTTAAGGCTTGGCAAGTACCAGCATGGGAGACTGGCTGGGAATCCCAAGTTCCGTTGACCTTTTTGAACCTGAAAATTGTTAGTTTCTCTGTCAAAGATGGTAAAAGAAGGTTCAAATTGAACAGCTGCTGTCAACGGCCATTCTAAGCTGAATGTGCCTGCTCTCGTCAGATCGCAGCAGCAATGCAGCTTAAGGCTTGGCAAAAACCAGCATGGGAGACTGGCTGGGAATCCCAAGTTCTGTTGACCTTTTTGAACCTGAAAATTGTGTTAGTTTCTCTATGAGATAGTAAAAGAAGGTTCAAATTGAACAGCTGCTGTCAACGGCCATTCTAAGCTGAATGTGCCTGCTCTCGTCAGATCGCAGCAGCAATGCAGCTTAAGGCTTGGCAAGTACCAGCATGGGAGACTGGCTGGGAATCCCAAGTTCTGTTGACCTTTTTGAACCTGAAAATTGTGTTAGTTTCTCTATGAGATAGTAAAAGAAGGTTCAAACTGAACAGCTGCTGTCAACGGCCATTCTAAGCTGAATGTGCCTGCTCTCGTCAGATCGCAGCAGCAATGCAGCTTAAGGCTTGGCATGTACCAGCATGGGAGACTGGCTGGGAATCCTAAGTTCCGTTGACCTTTTTGAGCCTGAAAATTGTGTTAGTTTCTCTATGAGATAGTAAAAGAAGGTTCAAATTGAACAGCTGCTGTCAACGGCCATTCTAAGCTGAATGTGCCTGCTCTCGTCAGATCGCAGCAGCGTTGCAGCTTAAGGCTTGGCAAGTACCAGCATGGGAGACTGGCTGGGAATCCCAAGTTCTGTTGACCTTTTTGAACCTGAAAATTGTGTTAGTTTCTCTATGAGATAGTAAAAGAAGGTTAAAATTGAACAGCTGCTGTCAACGCCCATTCTAAGCTAAGGCTTGGCAAGTACCAGCATGGGAGACTGGCTGGGAATCCCAAGTTCCATTGACCTTTTTGAACCTGAAAATTGAGTTAGTTTCTCTATGAGATAGTAAAAGAAGGTTCAAATTGAACAGCTGCTGTCAACGGCCATTCTAAGCTGAATGTGCATGCTCTTGTCAGATCGCAGCAGCGTTGCAGCTTAAGGCTTGGCAAGTACCAGCATGGGAGACTGGCTGGGAATCCCAAGTTCCGTTGACCTTTTTGAACCTGAAAATGTGTTAGTTTCTCTATGAGATAGTAAAAGAAGGTTCAAATTGAACAGCTGCTGTCAACGGCCATTCTAAGCTGAATGTGCATGCTCTTGTCAGATCGCAGCAGCGTTGCAGCTTAAGGCTTGGCAAGTACCAGCATGGGAGACTGGCTAGGAATCCCAAGTTCTGTTGACCTTTTTGAACCTGAAAATTGTGTTAGTTTCTCTATGAGATAGTAAAAGAAAGTAGAAATTAGGCAGCTGCTGTCAACGGCCATTCTAAGCTGAATGTGCCTGCTCTCGTCAGATCGCAGCAGCAATGCAGCTTAAGGCTTGGCAAGTACCAGCATGGGAGACTGGCTGGGAATCCCATGTTCCGTTGACCTTTTTGAACCTGAAAATTGTTAGTTTCTCTGTCAAAGATGGTAAAAGAAGGTTCAAATTGAACAGCTGCTGTCAACGGCCATATTAAGCTGAATGTGCCTGCTTTCGTCAGATCGCAGCAGCAATGCAGCTTAAGGTTTGGCAAGTACCAGCATGGGAGACTGGCTGGAAATCCCAAGTTCTGTTGACCTTTTTGAACCTGAAAATTGTGTTATTTTCTCTATGAGATAGTAAAAGAAGGTTCAAATTGAACAGCTGCTGTCAACGGCCATTCTAAGCTGAATGTGCCTGCTCTCGTCAGATCGCAGCAGCAATGCAGCTTAAGGCTTGGCAAGTACCAGCATGGGAGACTGGCTGGGAATCCCAAGTTCTGTTGACCTTTTTGAACCTGAAAATTGTGTTAGTTTCTCTATGAGATAGTAAAAGAAGGTTCAAATTGAACAGCTGCTGTCAACGGCCCTTCTAAGCTGAATGTGTGTGCTCTTGTCAGATCGCAGCAGCGATGCAGCTTAAGGCTTGGCAAGTACCAGCATGGGAGACTGACTGGGAATCCCAAGTTCTGTTGACCTTTTTGAACCTGAAAATTGTGTTAGTTTCTCTATGAGATAGTAAAAGAAGGTTCAAATTGAACAGCTGCTGTCAATGGCCATTCTAAGCTGAATGTGCCTGCTCTCGTCAGATCGCAGCAGCAATGCAGCTTAAGGCTTGGCAAGTACCAGCATGGGAGACTGGCAGGGAATCCCAAGTTCCATTGACCTTTTTGAACCTGAAAATTGTGTTAGTTTCTCTATGAGATAGTAAAAGAAGGTTCAAATTGAACAGCTGCTGTCAACGGCCATTCTAAGCTGAATGTGCCTGCTCTCGTCAGATCGCAGCAGCAATGCAGCTTAAGGCTTGGCAAGTACCAGCATGGGAGGCTGGCTGGGAATCCCAAGTTCTGTTGACCTTTTTGAACCTGAAAATTGTATTAGTTTCTCTATGAGATAGTAAAAGAAGGTTCAAATTGAACAGCTGCTGTCAACGGCCATTCTAAGCTGAATGTGCCTGCTCTCGTCAGATCGCAGCAGCAATGCAGCTTAAGGCTTGGCAAGTACCAGCATGGGAGACTGGCTGGGAATCCTAAGTTCCGTTGACCTTTTTGAACCTGAAAATTGTGTTAGTTTCTCTATGAGATAGTAAAAGAAGGTTCAAATTGAACAGCTGCTGTCAACGCCCATTCTAAGCTAAGGCTTGGCAAGTACCAGCATGGGAGACTGGCTGGGAATCCCAAGTTCCATTGCCCTTTTTGAACCTGAAAATTGAGTTAGTTTCTCTATGAGATAGTAAAAGAAGGTTCAAATTGAACAGCTGCTGTCAACGGCCATTCTAAGCTGAATGTGCCTGCTCTCATCAGATCGCAGCAGCAATGCAGCTTAAGGCTTGGCAAGTACCAGCATGGGAGACTGGCTGGGAATCCCAAGTTCCGTTGACCTTTTTGAACCTGAAAATGTGTTAGTTTCTCTATGAGATAGTAAAAGAAGGTTCAAATTGAACAGCTGCTGTCAACGGCCATTCTAAGCTGAACGTGCATGCTCTTGTCAGATCGCAGCAGCGTTGCAGCTTAAGGCTTGGCAAGTACCAGCATGGGAGACTGCTTGGGAATCCCAAGTTCTGTTGACCTTTTTGAACCTGAAAATTGTGTTAGTTTCTCTATGAGATAGTAAAAGAAAGTAGAAATTAGGCAGCTGCTGTCAACGGCCATTCTAAGCTGAATGTGCCTGCTCTCGTCAGATCGCAGCAGCAATGCAGCTTAAGGCTTGGCAAGTACCAGCATGGGAGACTGGCTGGGAATCCCACGTTCTGTTGCCCTTTTTGAACCTGAAAATTGTTAGTTTCTCTGTCAAAGATGGTAAAAGAAGGTTCAAATTGAACAGCTGCTGTCAACGGCCATTCTAAGCTGAATGTGCCTGCTCTCGTCAGAACGCAGCAGCAATGCAGCTTAAGGTTTGGCAAGTACCAGCATGGGAGACTGGCTGGGAATCCCAAGTTCTGTTGACCTTTTTGAACCTGAAAATTGTGTTAGTTTCTCTATGAGATAGTAAAAGAAGGTTCAAATTGAACAGCTGCTGTCAACGCCCATTCTAAGCTAAGGCTTGGCAAGTACCAGCATGGGAGACTGGCTGGGAATCCCAAGTTCCATTGACCTTTTTGAACCTGAAAATTGAGTTAGTTTCTCTATGAGATAGTAAAAGAAGGTTCAAATTGAACAGCTGCTGTCAACGGCCATTCTAAGCTGAATGTGCATGCTCTTGTCAGATCGCAGCAGCGTTGCAGCTTAAGGCTTGGCAAGTACCAGCATGAGAGACTGGCTGGGAATCCCAAGTTCTGTTGACCTTTTTGAACCTGAAAATTGTGTTAGTTTCTCTATGAGATAGTAAAAGAAAGTAGAAATTAGGCAGCTGCTGTCAACGGCCATTCTAAGCTGAATGTGCCTGCTCTCGTCAGATCGCAGCAGCAATGCAGCTTAAGGCTTGGCAAGTACCAGCATGGGAGACTGGCTGGGAATCCCACGTTCCGTAGACCTTTTTGAACCTGAAAATTGTTAGTTTCTCTGTCAAAGATGGTAAAAGAAGGTTCAAATTGAACAGCTGCTGTCAACGGCCATATTAAGCTGAATGTGCCTGCTCTCGTCAGATCGCAGCAGCAATGCAGCTTAAGGTTTGGCAAGTACCAGCATGGGAGACTGGCTGGGAATCCCAAGTTTTGTTGACCTTTTTGAACCTGAAAATTGTGTTAGTTTCTCTATGAGATAGTAAAAGAAGGTTCAAATTGAACAGCTGCTGTCAACGCCCATTCTAAGCTGAATGTGCCTGCTCTCGTCAGATCGCAGCAGCAATGCAGCTTAAGGCTTGGCAAGTACCAGCATGGGAGACTGGCTGGGAATCCCAAGTTCTGTTGACCTTTTTGAACCTGAAAATTGTGTTAGTTTCTCTATGAGATAGTAAAAGAAGGTTCAAATTGAACAGCTGCTGTCAACGGCCCTTCTAAGCTGAATGTGTGTGCTCTTGTCAGATCGCAGCAGCAATGCAGCTTAAGGCTTGGCAAGTACCAGCATGGGAGACTGGCAGGGAATCCCAAGTTCCATTGACCTTTTTGAACCTGAAAATTGTGTTAGTTTCTCTATGAGATAGTAAAAGAAGGTTCAAATTGAACAGCTGCTGTCAACGGCCATTCTAAGCTGAATGTGCCTGCTCTCGTCAGATCGCAGCAGCAATGCAGCTTAAGGCTTGGCAAGTACCAGCATGGGAGACTGGCTGGGAATCCCAAGTTCTGTTGACCTTTTTGAACCTGAAAATTGTATTAGTTTCTCTATGAGATAGTAAAAGAAGGTTCAAATTGAACAGCTGCTGTCAACGGCCATTCTAAGCTGAATGTGCCTGCTCTCGTCAGATCGCAGCAGCAATGCAGCTTAAGGCTTGGCAAGTACCAGCATGGGAGACTGGCTGGGAATCCCAAGTTCCGTTGACCTTTTTGAACCTGAAAATTGTGTTAGTTTCTCTATGAGATAGTAAAAGAAGGTTCAAATTGAACAGCTGCTGTCAACGCCCATTCTAAGCTAAGGCTTGGCAAGTACCAGCATGGGAGACTGGCTGGGAATCCCAAGTTCCATTGACCTTTTTGAACCTGAAAATTGAGTTAGTTTCTCTATGAGATAGTAAAAGAAGGTTCAAATTGAACAGCTGCTGTCAACGGCCATTCTAAGCTGAATGTGCCTGCTCTCATCAGATCGCAGCAGCAATGCAGCTTAAGGCTTGGCAAGTACCAGCATGGGAGACTGGCTGGGAATCCCAAGTTCCGTTGACCTTTTTGAACCTGAAAATGTGTTAGTTTCTCTATGAGATAGTAAAAGAAGGTTCAAATTGAACAGCTGCTGTCAACGGCCATTCTAAGCTGAATGTGCATGCTCTTGTCAGATCGCAGCAGCGTTGCAGCTTAAGGCTTGGCAAGTACCAGCATGGGAGACTGCCTGGGAATCCCAAGTTCTGTTGACCTTTTTGAACCTGAAAATTGTGTTAGTTTCTCTATGAGATA